>NC_088980.1:66946248-67280687 GCF_963932015.1 Anas acuta
ACTGCTTACTGCTTATGTCTTTTCAAGAACAAACACAGCAGCTGAACAAGAAATTTGTGGCTTGAACCCTGCTACTGCTTATGTCAGCTGAAGTTCTGTAGCCTGCTTTGCTGAAGTTGAGTCTCCTAGTCCCTTCAACCCTCAAAGCTGTCATAAATAGCTTGAAATTCAGCTTGAAAGGCCTATTTTAATTGAATTAATCATCTGAAATGAAGCTTGCAAAGCTCTTCATTAAGAAAAAGTCTCATTATTTGCAAACAGCTCTAAAGGGTCTACAGATCATGGATATGTAGGTGCCATTTCAGTAGACTTCATAATCTAATGATATTTAGAGAAACTGCTTTCAAACCTTAATTTGAAACTTTGCTGTTTAAAATCTGTGGTTATTCCTTTCCATCTAACTTTTAGTATTCAGGAAGCAGAAACCAAAACCAGTGCAAGCCAATGCAAGTGACAAGCCTCCCAAGCTTTTTAAGCTTTATGCATAGCTTTACATGATAAGGCCACCCACTCACCAGCTGCAGCTGAACAAGCCATGTGCTAGCAGAGTACAAACAGATATACAGTAAGATACAAGTACATAATCAAATGATAAGTAAATACATCCAAATCTTAAAAAGAAAAAAAAAAAAAAGAAAGAAAGAAAAAAAAAAAAAGCTACACTACTTCAAAGTTAGGTTAGGGAATTATTTTACCCATCTTCCTACAGGGCTGGTAGAGTCACACTGAGTCATGCTCTTACCAGTACAGAGACATTGCCCTTTAAAACAGAAAGCTGTTTGTTAGCAGCTGAAAGTTTCAAGTGTTAGTCACTAGTTTGGCACATCAATGATACACTGACAACTGAGGCAGCAGAGGCACTGAGAAGTGGCAGGAATACTGATTCTGGCACAACTGCGTGTGGAAAAAAATAAGAAATGTAGCCCATGGAGAATTTTCATGGAAGCTGTATTCTGCTGGACCAACCTTTTATTAATGATGTAGCCACAGGGGCTCATTAAGCAACTGCAGACTACCAGGATTTTATATAAAGCACAAACAACAGATAACTGTAAATTGTAGTATTATCCTTTTTGTCAGGAGGCTCTGTTGATTTCATTGGTCACTGAAAATTCCAGCCACCAATCTCTGCTGACCTCTGCTCCAGCACTTTTCTGTTCAGCATGAGTGCCACTTGTCACACAAACCTCAAGTTCCACATCGCAACTCTGAACTGAGGCTTTTCCATTTTGGTTGTGGTTTGCAATACGTAACAACATGCATTTATTTTCTCGCAGTAATTGTCATTGGTATCTCTAAAGTCATCTGTAAATCAAGTGAATAAGCTAAAAACAAAACAATAATAAGCTAATTAACAAACCAATAATAAAATAGTAAATAATAATAATAATAATAATAATAATAATAATGTGGTGTGATGTTACTGGCAATACAATGTTACAGTGTTTCATAATGGGACATAAGAGAAAATTAAGGGAATTCTTCCCAGTTTTGGAAACATGTCCCATCAATGCACACAATTCCTTTCAAATTTTGATCATCTTTCATCCTATTAATTTGGGCTTGTCGAATCAAGCATGCTGATAACATGCAGGAACAAGAGTTAATCGAGCAGCCAGGTGACAAAGACTAATAAATACTTGGATTTCCACCTGGTGAGTTTATTTTAATAGGTAAGGGGAAGTAAGGAAAAGTCAGGCAGGGTGACTCATCAGTTCTAGTGTTGTAAGAAAATTAGATTTTAAGTGGAAAAAGATGTTTCCTAGGAAACTGCATGATCTGCTTGTGGAACATCAAACAAGAGCAATTTCGTAACAACAGCCATGGCTAAATTGATCTACTGCACTTCAGACAGCTTTATCACTAAGAGAGAGATTGGGTCCCTTTTATATTTTCTCAGTTACCATCATCAATTTGTCTATTATTTGACTCCTTCAGCTGTTACCTTTCCAACCTTCCCCAAGTACAAGTATGATATTTGCCATTATCTAATTGGAAAGCATGTTTCCCCTTTCGCTTATTTACTTTTTTCTTTTGCAGCATGCTCCAGATTCTGCTGCTGCTACTAAGCCACAAAGGCTCAGTAAGTCCCACTGGGCTTTTAGGCAAGTGGCAAACCTTAGCCCTGCTTACCCAATGAAAAGTGAGCTACACCGTAAGCAACCTCTGGGGTCCTTCCTTGCAATGTTCAATATACTATATATTCAGCCCACCTATGCTATCTACACTGGATCAAAATTAATGTCTTTCCCTTCACAGTTTGATGTCTACATTCTCATTCCAATAAATTAAAACCCTCCAACTTCTGCTGTTGCATACAACACTTCACATTATGCAAGAGGGATATCAAGTGTTTTAGGTACTAAGGAGGAGAACATTTGTTTTCCTTGATTGCTTCCAATGTAGATAGTTCAATATAAGTCATACATGTATGTGATGTAATGCAAAGTCCTCAGAACATGACCATGATTTCAGAGAACAAGAACATGCTCGTGCTGACTCTTGATGCGCAGAGAGCCAGGGAATCCTTGTAGTAGACAGCTCCTCAATATAACATGAATGGCTTGCACATGTCCTGTGATGCTGAGTAGCATATGCACATCTGTTCAGCAAAGGTTCTCGGACAGTGCTTGGTTTCCTGGACATGCCTCTGCACATTTAGTCTGTGAATGCACATTGAATCCCATGCATCATAAAGCCAGTGGATTTATTTTGGGTACACACCTAATGGCTAAAGCACTCAAACACCTCCTTTACAAAATTTCCTGGCAGAAAAGTAAAACGCATCCAAAGAAACCCAAATGCCTGGTAGCTCTAATCCTGGCCACTCTTGAGCTATCACAATGAATAAGAGGGAATGCCAAAATTAACAGGCAAAATTTAAGTAACCTGCCCAAGGCATTAGTAAAACATTTTCAGAACTACTAATTGCATAGAGAATAGCAAATGGGGAAAAATAACTCAAATCCACTCATGCTTGTAAACTTGCCTACTACACAACATGCAGAGATACCAGAAATTAACACATTATAGCTCTCTTCTGCAGTAGAGCCACTCTCACCAAAATGAACTGAACAGATGAAGAGTATGTGTCTACCTCGTACAAAACTAAGTGAGGTTTTAATACTGCTGCTAATTTAGATGTTCAGATGCAGACAGAGATGACAGCATCCCAAATTCAGAAAGTCTGTTCAAGTACTTGCCTCAATTTGCTGCCCAAAATACACCAATAAATTTTCTAGAAAACTTTGGTTGAACTTTTTCTGAATTCAGTAGCTAACAATTCAATCCCTCAACACAAAACTCTCATCCAACTTTCCCAAAATATTCACTGATGACTACGCATCAGTGAGTCACATGTGGAACTGAGAAGCCTATGTGCAAAAGTGAGAGAAGGCTCCATGTTCAGGATTTGTGGCCCCAGAGTGCAGTAATGAGAGGGAATGGGGAGGGTTCAGCCCACTCTAACCAGTCCTTTGGAATTGCAGCAATGATTTTATTATCACCAAAGTTGGAAAACGTCTCTTTTCCAACCTCCTAAACAGAACAAAATTTCCCAGATCTTGGTGAAACCAGTGGCAAAGTGTTTAATATCAAGAACACCACCCCCTACCATCATCACCATTCCTAGAGAGCTCAGCTAAAATAGTCTTACAAAGTCCTTTATTCCAGCACTGATTCCAACATATGCCTTTGGAATGCTTCTTTTCCTTCCTCTTGCAGCTTACAGCTTTGCTCTTAGCTTAAGACATGTTTAGGATTAATGCATTTATTTTAAATGAGGAAGATAAAGTATTTTTAGCCCATGTGAAATAAGATGATGTATGCTGTAATTGTCAAGTCCCTCTTAAATTGCGTGTAGCATATTCTGTAGCTCATGAATATTTAAGATGAATAAATAATTATCCCAGGCTCCTCAACCTGCCTTTCTTTATTAGTTCCATGGGGAGCCAGGAAAGCATTTGTTCTTCTTCAGCCATACAGACAATTATTATATTGCAAAATACCCTTTTTCTACTGTTGTTGTGTCACTATGTGATTCTCTCCTATTGTGGTGTGATGGAATTTAACCACTTCCAGAAGAGAGAAGAGTCCCTATTTCCTCACCAGATCAATCCATCAAGCTTGGCAACTTTTCCAAAACATCTCCATCAAAAGCAACTCCTATCTCACTCAATTCCACCCCTATATTCCTGTTTCCAACAGCAGAGGGAGTGGGGAAAAAAAATACAACTGGGCCTTCATCTAAGCACCCTGAATTAAACAGGATTTCAGAGCATCAAGCAGAGATGTGTCTCTCAGCTTCACACAACTCAGTAGGGAAATGATAGGGTCTGAATGAATGCAGGTGTACCCACTTAAACCCATTACTGTAATGACTTGGGGGAAGGGGTGAGCCAGCAGCCCTCTCACCATGGAATAGTATTGAGCAGAATTTTTACAGTTGCATTACAGCTTATCCTCCTCCCTGTCTCTTTTTAATGCAGCCATATGGTAGGGAGCAGATACGCGCAACTGAATAGCAGGCGAAGAGCCCACGCAGCCTGGCAGCTAGCAGGCTGTGCCCCAGCAGTTGGAGTAGCAACGTCCAGCCGCCAAGCCGAGGAAAAGGAGCTGCCTCCCAAATGGCCAGGACACGGGCTTTGTCTCCAAGCTTTAGCTTCTTGCTTCTGCATCTGTCAAATCTGTCACCACGGTTCAGTACTGCTGTCACCACCTCCACCTCCCTGCGCTTGGGCATGCTGCAGAGAAGTGGAGGAAGAACATAATCTGCACCTCTGGTGAGCGCTGCATTTTGAGTGCTGTTGTCATGTTATCCGGAGATTAGCTTGCCTTGGAATGCTCTCCTTAAAGAGGGTGTATGGCATCAAGGCAAAATAACCCACGTAACTATTGTAATGAATGCCTGTGATGTGCAGAAGCCTATGTTTGTCTAGAGAAAGCGCGACGACAGTGATCTGCCACTTCTACCTTAAGACTCATCTTAGTGCCTAGGCACTGGGGAAGATAAGATTTGGTGAGCACTACAGGCTTTAAAAACAATTGCTAGCTACATTTGGGTTGTGCAGATCCCCCTTTTATTTTTTAATTTGAAATAATGAAAACAATAACATAGCTGGGAGAGTTCTACATGGGGGAGCACTGAGCGGTTATGAGTTTAAAGGCGTGAAATTAGCATGCTGAAGTTAAAGCATGTTAGGTACCTATGGGAACGTTCTCATTCAGAAGTAAATTGGCTTAAAGTTCACTGTGGCTTAATGTTCCCTGGAAGATCATGATTCCCAAAGACCGTGAGGACTGACATGTAAATCAGTATATTTTAGGGTGCAGCTTGACAAGATTGCAAAGCCACTTTAGTTTTATTGCTACCACAGCTAGGTAGGGGACCAGCAACTCCCTCCCATTCTCCCCATCACGCTTTGCTTCCTATCCTTTTGCTCTGGCTCTACCACTTCTGACCCCTCAGAGGGCCTGTTCAATTATCTAGTTCAGCAGAAAATTTACAAGCAAAAAAAGTGATTAGATTCAATAACCTGAAAGTAATTTTGAAGTCAACATGGGGAGCTTTATACCAGGTCCTCATTATGGACTTTTGCTAGGTTATGTTTATGAGCTACAAACCTGCAGGGATTAAAAAAATAAAAATTAAAAAAAAAAAAATCCCACTTCAACCAAAGGGATAACTGCAGAAATGTTGGGGTTTAGTTTAGACTACGTTAGTCAGAGACAGCATATAGCTGTGCTAAAAGACAGCCTGCTGTCTATACTACCCTGTCTCACTGCTTATTCCCTAACGTTTTTACTAACATTAAAAAAAAAGTTCTTCACAGCTAGCCCAAACTTGCTTGCTCAGTTCAGCATTAAATACATGACACATTCTATTAAAAAAGGTCTAGAACTGAGGAAAAAAAGTTCAAAGGAGTGTCTAAAATTAATTCAATAAGAAACAGTCCCTTTACAGCTGTTGCTAGAAGGTGGGAGGAAAGCAGCAACAGATAACAAGGAAATCATTTGACAATGAATCTGGATTTACAATGACAGTGTTCAGATACATTTTGATGAAAGGGAGTGTAATTACTGGTGCAGCTAACTTATTTTGGGGAAAATATTTCATGTTTTCCTCATCAATATCACTGTCCCTGCACTCTGATGAAACAAACTGGGCCAGATCAATAGGTATAGTTTGAGACTGCAAAAACAGAACAAAGATTCACAGGGACAGATGATTTTTGACATTGTCAACTTTGGAAACATTAGACTTCTGTATCCTCCCTTTTGTTGTGATCAGTCCAGCAAAGACTGAAGCAAAACAAGCAAGGATTAATCCAGATAAATGCAGGACTGTGTATTTCAACCAAGAAAATCAGCTGCACAAAAGTAGGGGTAGATTTCTATACACGTATACTACGTCTGCTTAAGAAAGCCCTTAGAGACCATAAATCATTGGAAGGTAGGAGATCACTTGGGGAAGAGAGGTAAATAGGAGCAACCATTACAGTATGTAGCTTTGTTCACACACTTTTCCAAAGGCACCTGCTATTGACCACTATTGAAAGTAGGACAATGTGTCAGAGGGGCATATTGTCCAATCTGCCACAGCTCTCCTCATGTCCTTTGTGCAATAACTACCCCTGCACACCAAGCTGGGATGACAGAAGTGCTAGAAGTCTCTTTAGAACATTGGAAACGGAAACATTTGGATAAGCCAAAGTTCCACTTTGCCCAGACAGGTGGCAAACATACAGTTGGTCCCTTGAAGAACATCTAAGCTCGTTCATTACCTTCAGATTGCCAGTGACACCTTTTCAAAATAAAACAAGCCAATTGATGATGAAAATGTTGATTGAGTCATTCTTCTCAGCTATTAAAGATACCTTCATAGAAAATACCATATTGAAAAATTGCACCAGGTGTCACTAATGACAAACTGAAGATTTTTCACTGCCAGCTTGAAATGGTTTATGCTGAAAAGCACGTATTACCAATAATAAAGGGCCAAAATTAAAACAGATTTGTCGGTAGTTCTGTGTCAAGCTGAGAGAACTGAGTGGTGCAGTTGATGTGCTGGAGGGATGTAACAGCATGCAGTTCAACAAGGCAAAGAGCAAAGCTCTGCACTTGGTTTGGGGGCAGTCTCAAACACGAACACATTCTGGGCAACCAGTGGATAGAGAGAAGTCTTGATGGGAAAGGCTTGAGAGTATTGATGTACAAAAACCTTAACATGAGCTGGCAACAGGTGATTGCAGCCCAGAAAACCAACTGTAACCAAAGAAGTGTTGCCAGCAGGCCAGAGGTGATTCTCCCCCTCCATTGTGCTCTCATGAAGCCCCACCTGGAGTGCTGCATTCAGCTCTGGGGCCCCAGCACAAGAAGGACACAGACCTGTTGGAGCAGGTCTGGAGGAGGACCACAAGGATGATCAGAGGACTGGAGCACCTCTATGAAGAGAGGCTGGGAGAGTTGGGGTTGTTCAGTCTGGAAAAGCCTGTTCACCTTTGGAGAGACTGCATTGTGGCCTTCCAGTATCTAAAAGGGGGCCTACAAGAAAGTAAGGGTAGATTTAGATTAGATATTAGGAATAAATTCTTCACTGTGAGGGTGCTGAGGAACTGAAACAAGCTTCCCAGAGGTTGCAGGTGCCCCCTCACTGGCTGTGTTCAAGCCCCGGTGCCCCTGCCCATGGCATGGGAGTTGGAAGAATTCAG
The DNA here is from genome assembly GCF_963932015.1 of Anas acuta. Lineage (NCBI taxonomy): Eukaryota > Metazoa > Chordata > Aves > Anseriformes > Anatidae > Anas > Anas acuta. The sequence continues at coordinate 66,953,958 of NC_088980.1, forward strand.
TCTTTAAGGTCTCTTCTAGCCCAGTCCATTCTCTTATTCTGTGATTTCAGCTCAGATTCTGCAGAAGTCCATTTCTTTTAATCACTTTCATCAAGAACTTAGGTCACAGACTATAAATATAAACATAATATACTGATAACACCAAGCTGTTTTTCAATTACTTTGAAAAAGAAAAAATCAAGTGTCAGCAACAAGAAAATGCAAAGTGCTGAATTTATTAAGGCAAAATCAAGTGTAAAACTGAGAAACCAGTGTAGGCAACTGTTGTGAAGAAAAGGATTTGGAGTGCTACATCACAGACCACTGACTCATTTCTAGGATGATACATAAAGGCAGATACCACTTGGAGATGTATTAACATAATCACCCAATGCAAGATAAGGATGGTAATTATTTATTCTGTTCAGTACTGTTGAGACTTCAGTTGCAACACTGCATTCTGATTTGAGAAGGATGAAGCCAAATGAAAGAGCAGAGGGGAGCTACATGAAAAATGACATCCAAGGAAAGAAAAGGAAACTAAAGAGAATCACAGCAGAAGAGAGTCAATGACAATGCAAAAAGTTGTTTTGGACAGCAAGGTAACCAGTTATTCCCATGTCTAGTGGGGAGACAGGACAAGAAAAGATTAGCTAAATTTCAAGCAGATAAGGTTTAGGTTAGCTACTGGGAGAAGCTTTTTAACTGCAAGGATTACAGATCACAAAGGATTAAAAAAGATACTCAGGGCTCTGTGGATATTTACCCTTAGGGATTTTGGGAATGGGTTTAACAAACCTTTGCCGGGGTGGTGTCAATTATAAACACACTTGGCACTTCCAGAATTTAAGTGTTGGGCTGGATAATCTCATAAAATCTCACATTGCTAGAAACTCTAAATACTATCATTTCCCTGCTGAGGATAATGGAAAAGTCTGTATTTAAAACATTTGGGATTTTAAGTAGAAAATGAGCTAATAAAATTAAAAAAAAAAAAAAAAAAAAGAGCTTACAATATCTAGAATAAAAAAGTCACTCAAGAATAATTTCAAATAAGATGCTGAGATTAAGAAATATGAAGGACATTATTTATGAAAATCTAATTTGGTCTCTAGTGGATGTGATGTCTGAGTCATATGAGTGGGTTTGGGGTTTATTTTGGGTAAATTGAGAGCAATTTCTTCTGGAAAACAATGTTCATCAATATAATATCTACAGCTAGGTGAAAAGAGAAAGGATGTCTTGCTCTTTGATTTCTGATATTTGATATCTATAAGCAGGATTACACTTTCAATAGTGAGCATACAAAGTTACTTGGTATTAATGCTATACAAGAGAAGTCAAGGCATGCTGGTGGCTGAACAAATGGGCCACAGTGAGAGATTCCTTTCTTTAGTCAGTAGTAAAGGTAATTCTGCTCAACCAAGTATCAAAACCTCTCTCCAAGATTCAAGTATAGCCAGATAATGGGAAGTGAAGGGGTCCAACTCCCACTCAAAATTAGTTTTACAAGAGGATATAATTTTGAGCTTGCCTTCCTTCTACTTTCAGGAGGGTCTGTTTGCACACTAGATTGACTTTTAATACCAGAAGAAATCATAGAACCCACAGTGAATTCAGGCATAGTGTATTAGAAATTTCAAGTCTAATTTTTGTAAGAGACCTATAACATACATGTATTAGTAATGCAAAGTGAAAGCTATAAAACAATGGCACTATTTCTATAGTACTCAAGTCAAGCCACATTGTTAAATAAACCCATATATTGTTTTGCTGTAATTGTTTCACACAATACTAATTGCTATGAAAAAACAGACAGAGAGGGGTGAATGTTCATTACCACAGCCTCTCTATTAATTACCAGATAGCAGAAGTTATATCAGAAGCAAATGGAGAAATGTCAAGTCATTCTTAAGGCTGAAAGAATGTCCTTTAAAAAAAGGATAATAAATGATCTCTTCAGCACATCTATGAGTCATATGAAGCCATTAATGACACTCAGGTGAGCATAGTATTTTCCCCCCAGACCTTCCATCATCTTCATCTATGGACAAAAAAGAAAGCTCCCCAGAAGAAAAACAGAGCATTTTTCTGTCTGTTAGAGTTTTCTCAGTGAAAGCCTGAACAGTTTTGAGGTTGTCCCAAGGCATTCCAAGAAAATCATTTAAATTAAGAAGGGTAAGAAATGTACATATTCAAAAATAACCACGAGCTGTATATTTGTTTAGAACTATGTCCCCCTTGTGGATGAGTCTAGGGACTGCAGACGTGGATCAAAGGAAAAAAAAAAAAAAAAGAAAAAAAAAAGTCTCTTTTAAGCATCATGTAAAGGCTAGTTCCTACCGAATATAAATCCTTCTGCAACTTCATAGCAAATTGCAAAGTGGGAAATTGTAGCTCAATTCTATTTTGAAAGGAGCGTTCATGACTCAGAACTGATTTTTGCTTTAGTATGGAAAGAAACTATACTTTAAAAAATTACCTATATTACAAAGGCAAAGCACACTCAATACCAGAGAGTCTGCCAGTCAGAAACATCACAATTTGCAATGGGCAATGGGCCAAGAGCCACAGGCCAACAGAATAAATTCCCAACATTCCCTTTAAACATTACCTCCTTCCCTCTATGGACGACTCCTCTGCACAAAGGGGGTAGGTAAGTGGAGACAAACAGCAGGAGCATCCATTGCCTTCCCAATGCACTCTGAGGTAAACACTCCCCACACACCATCACCTATCATCTGGTACAGCCAAATTACTTCTATCAGATTACATTCCCATCTATATCAAATGGGGAAATTTGGCTCTGTGTAAAAAGTACCTTACAAACAAACCTAATTACTCAGCTGCACATTGCATGAAGCAAGATAATAGAGCAGTATTTACATTTCCTAGAGAGTACCACTGCTAGATGGCAGGGAACTCAGCTCATGTTGCTGCCTTTGGCAGAGCACTTCAGAACTGTAGCAAAATACTATTCTGCATTTAGCGAGGTGTAAGTTTTGTAATTCTTGTATTTAATTTTTAAAATTGAATAGTGCCATAGAAGCAAGAGTACTCTTATCTCAATCACAGTTGTTATAAAAGTCATTTTGGAATGACTTTTGGAATGATTTCTCACAACTAAATATTGATTAATGAACAGATTCCCTGCTATGACATTCAGTTTGAAAGGGCATGGTAGTATTCATGCTTCCAGAAGTACTAGATTAGAAAACCTCAAACATTTGAGGCCTGGCTAAGTATTTCTTGAATGAAATCTGCTAAGCATAATAGGTTTCATAACGATAGTTATATATTGCAAATAATGTCACTATATTTCATAAAAATATCATCGTAATTTTATAGACTTTTCCCTTTATTTTTCTTTTTATATGTTCTTTAATATCATAGTCAACAGAAAGCAGTAAGAACTGCAGCACATCTCAAACAGAAATTCAAGTGAGGGAGGAATCACCGTGGACATGTTACCTGCATTTAGATCCCTCTGAGAAGGCATATTTCTCTGGTTACAGTTCCACCTTTCCAACATTCATCAAGACATCCTTTGAAGCAGGCGCTTGGTGCTCATGTCGCCTTGGAGCACAAACTTAGAGTCTCATTTGTCCATGCAAAAGGGATCAAGAAATCTCTCCTGTCTAGATGTAGATACAAGTCTCTGCAAATACAGAGGTGATCAGTAGGGGCAACCTAGACCAAAATCAGACTTGAGGATGCAGGCAGATGGCAAATAAATGCATTTGTAGCAAGTTTATAAACATTTCTAAACATTTTCCAGGACCTGCTTAGGAGTGTCTCATGGGCTAAGTTGCTAGAAGGCAAGAGTGCACGTGAGAGCTGGACTACATTTAAACAGCACATCTTCCAATGTCAGGATCGGTGCATCCCTAAGAGTAGGAAATCAGGGAAGGGGGTGTGAGAAACACTCTGTAGCCAATAACTTAGGCTCAGGCGAGGATCTCAGTGAAGTAGTAATTTATTCGCGATTGCAATGGCGGGCGCCTCACAAGCAGGAGAGAGCGCATCTACTAGTTCCAAAACACAGTTTATATACTTTTTGATGACAGGACCCTCCCCTGTTTCCCCACTGAGTGGGTAATCCAGGTTCACAGTCTATCTGATGCTTCACAAACAATGCATGGCCTTCAGTTGCCGGCCTGTTAAATTTCAAATTTCTTTTGACATTTTTACTGCTTGAAGTGGTAATGTTTCTTCACTTATCTGACTTGACACCGTGATTTTCACCTAATTGTCCTAAGGAGTCTGGTTGTCTGCATTTTACAAGGTCGCCTGCTAAACTTTCTTATCACTGTAAGCATATCTCAGTACCACATTCCCTCCTTCTAAACAATGTAACTCTGCAAAAACAACATTTCTATTCCCACAGGGGGCAGGAAACCTGTGTGGATCGTGGATGAGCAAGGAGCTCATCGATAAGATCAAAAGGAAGAGGATGGTTTATGAAATGTGGAAAAAGGGCCTGCCCTCTTGGGAGGAGTATAGAAGTGTTGTCAGGGCCTGCAGGGACATGACAAGGAAGGCTAAAACCCACCTAGAGATGAGGCTTGCAAAAGAGATAAAAGATAATAAGAAGGGTATGGTTTTTTTTGTTTGTTTTTTAAGTACGTAAACAGTAAAAGGAAGACTAGGGATAATGTGGGTCCCTTGCTGAACTAGGGGGGTGTCCTGGTAACAGGAGACACTGAGAAGGTGGAGATACAGAATGCTTTCTTTGCTTCAGTCTTTGCTTCGAGTCTTTGCTCCCCGGGACTCCTCAACCCTGGAGGGAGGAGAAAGAGTCTGGGAAGTGGAGATCTCCCGCCTTGTTGGCAAGGGAGTGGTTCGGGAGCATCTGAGTGGGCTCAAAACACACAAATCCATGGGTCCCACTGGGATGCATCCACGTGTGCTAAGGGAGTTGGCAGAGGTGATTGCTGAACCGCTTTCTAGCATCTTTGAAAGGTCCTGGAGAACAGGAGAGGTGCCTGAAGACTGGAGGATAGCCAATGTCACTCTGGTCTGCAAGAAGGAGGATCTGGGAAACTACAAGCCAGTCAGTCTCACCTCTGTCCCTGGAAAGGTGTTAAAACAGCTTGTTCTGGATGCCGTCTCCAAGCAATTGGAACAGAAGAAGGTTATGAGGAGTAGTCAGCATGGATTCACCAAGGGGAAGTCGTGCTCAACCAACCTTGTTGCCTTCTATGGTGGCATCACCAGCTGGGTTGATGAGAGGAAAGCAGTGAATGTCACCTACTTTGACTTTAGCAAGGCTTTTGATACTGTCTCCCATGACAGCCTGATAGCAAAGCTGAGAAAGCATGGGATAGAGGAGTGGACAGTAAGGTGGGTTGAGAACTGGCTGACTGGTCGAGCTCAGAGTCTGGCTGGAAACCTGTGACTAGCAGTGTTCCCCAGGGGTCATTGCTGTGTCCAGTCTTGTTCAATATCTTCACTGACGATCTTGATGAGGGAATAGTGTCTGCCCTCAACAAGTACGCTGATGACACAAAGCTGGGAGGAGTGGCTGACATGCCAGAAGGCTGTGCTGCCATTCAGCAAGACCTGGGCAGGCTGGAGAGATGGGCAGGAAGAAACTAAATGAAGTTTAATAAGAGCAAGTGTAGAGTCCTGCATGTGGGAAGGAACAACTGCATGTATCAGTACAGGCTGGGGGACGACCTGCTGGAGAGGAGCTCTGAGGAGAAGGACCTGGGGGTCCTGGTGGATGGCAAGTTGACCATGAGCCAGCAGTGTACCCTCGCAGCCAAGAGGGCCAATGGGATCCTGGCGCACATTAAAAGGAGTGTGGCCAGCAGGTCAAGGGACGTGATCCTCCCCCTTTTCTCTGCCCTGGTCAGGCCTCACCTGGAGTACTGTGTCCAGTTCTGGGCCTCCCTGTACAAAAAAGACAGGGATCTCCTGGAAGGAGTCCAGTGGAGGGCCACAAAGATGATACGGGGCCTGGAGCATGTTGCCTATGAGGACAGGCTGAGAGAGCTGGCTCTGTTCAGCCTGGAGAAAAGAAGACTGAGAGGGGATCTCATCAATGTGTATAAATACCTGAGGTGTGGGAGACAGAGGGATTTGACCAACCTCTTTTCAGTGGTTTGCAGGGACAAGACAAGAAGTAATGGTCACAAGATAGAGCACAGGAAGTTCTGCATCAACATGAAACAGTACTTCTTCACAGTGAGGGTGATGTAGCATTGGAACAGGCTGCCCAGGAAGGTGGTGGAGTCTCCTTCTCTGGAGATATGTAAGGCCCTTCTGGATGCCTACCTGGGCAGCCTGCTCTGAGGAACCTGCTTTGGCAGGGGGGTTGGACTTGATGATCTTTCGAGGTCCCTTCTAACCCCTTCAGTTCTGTGATTCTGTGATTTGGGTGGGGGTCTCTTGGAGCACTCAGAGAAACCAAGAAGCAGCCCCTGCATGGATTAGCAGCCACAAGCAGATAGCAAGCATGGCTAGACGTCCCTTTCCTGGAGCACTTCTGAGTAGCTGTGCATATAGGACCACATCTACCCAGCACAGCTTAAAGCCCATGACACCACATGCAGAGTGCAAGCAGTACTGTTTCTAAAGGTACAAAAGTGAAAAGTCTGTTACCTCATCATACTCAATTTTTCTCACTTTTCAAAAACACTTATTGTATATATTTCATTAAAACTGTTCCAAGCTTAAAAAGCAGAGCTTTTAAATTTTTTTCTGTGTAGGTTACTTATCTTCTGCTCCACTAATTGAAAAGGGTATTGTTCCTAGATCTAACCCGTAACTTATTAAAGTATTATAAAGCACTCTTATTTGATTAGGAGTTCCTTATTTGATCAGGAGTTCCAAACAGAGAGAAAACTATACAGAAAGATCTCTTTCATGGAAGTAGCAGTGCTATTACACTACACAGCAGGATGTGTGAACTTGAATTACATTCCTTTACTTCTTGAAAAAATAAAACAGCATTTCTAATAGGCTATCAGAACTGCTTTCCCACCCACAGAGCAATTCCAGAATTCCCTTTGGAATGCTACTTTCCCTGTTTTATGCTATTTCTTTATAAATGTGGAATACCATCTTATTATGTATATACCTATATAGATAGAAACATGTCTGAGTATAGGACAAATAGGGAAAACCAGCAAACATCAACCGTCCATTAGCAGGATTTTTGACACTCTCACATGACATTTCCATATTATGTGTCTAAAAAATTGATTAAATGAGCCTGTTAAAAATGGCATACAACACAAAACCATGCTTTGAATACTTATTGGTGGCTTGCCATTAATCTAGCAAGTACAAGATGAACTCCACAAGATACTAGCCTTGATCTGAATATTGCCATTGATGACTTCCATGATGCAGTAAGGAAGCTTATTCACAACATGTAAATAACAGCAGTGTAGTGGAGATTTAAGCATGTTTGAAACATGATCACAGTTCAAAAGTAATGACAAGATACAGATGATATTAAAAAATACAATATACTAATCAGTAAAGACAATTGTTTTAAGAAGTAATCAAACTACATACAGAAGACAGGAAAAGTGGCCAAGTAATAGTTTTGCAGAAGGGATGGAGTAGATGTGAGCGATTATCAATTACAAGCTAACGTAAGGCAGGACTGTTATGCCATTTAGAAAAAGCCAGTTATCTTGAGATCCATAAACAAAAGTATTGGTTGCAAGCCAAGTCCTTCAGTTTATCATACTTCTTTATCATTCTGCTATTTTCCGTTTGGCATACATGACTGGCCCAAACAATAACTACAAGTTTTGCATCCTAGCAGAGTAGAAAGGCATCATCTTCCTATCAATCATGAATAAATATAGAAACAGAAGTAGCAAGTTTTCTGCCTCTAGGACATTCTCAACCTAAAATAAAATGTTGAAATATCAACATACGTTCACAGAAATTCAAAACTTTTCTTCAACTGTACACAAACATTCTGCTTAGACAATATTCCTATTCAAATGGCTGACATTAGATCTACACATTTGATATGACATAGTATGCTTTACATCATTGGAGAGGGTTACCTGTTGGTAACACAAACATCTAGATTACCAGTTGTGTTATGTCGTGTCTGGGCTTTGTATGGAGGGGTTGTAAGGAGGACACTGGAGTTTTCTTGTGAACTCGTTCCAGAGAAGAGAGGGAATTCCTAGCCATGAGGTTCTAACCCTGTCCTGGATACAACATATAACACAGTCAGCACTAAAGTTACTAGCAGCTAGAGCAATGCACTATGAGTTGTGTTATTAGCAGCATATGCTTAAAAATGAAGTTGAAATTTGAGTAGCTAAAGCTGCATGTCTGTATTTCCTTCTCAGTAGGAGATCAACAATTCACCCTGTGCATTATGATTGCTTCCAGTTGATCAAGTTTGTTTGCAGATTCTGACTCCCCTCTAGTGACTTGCATGTGGCTGCAGGCAGAAAAGGGAACACTTGTGATGTGTGCATGACAATGTGACATTGATAATGAAGAATGGGTGATTCTACTATTAGACTTTCAAGACATTAAGCATGGGCTTGAACAAATACAGAGTAGAATTGCCTTGAAGAATATGTAAAATAAACTAGTTCCACGTTTATTGTCATACCCAGTCACTTAGCAATGGTGCAAAATATGGTGTAACTGCATTTTTTAGAATGACAGTAGGTGGCCTACAGAATGTCATGACTAATTCCAACAATCACAGCCTACCCATGGTCATCATAGAAGTTAATGATGGATTGTTAAAAACTACTTCAGCCTTAGGCAAAGCCCTGGGAAGTTAACTACTAGGACAGTCTCTAATAAGTGGGGGGGAAAAAATAAACCCAGTTTAATGGCTATTTGGGGAATGCAATTTTCTTCTGCTAATCAAGAGAAAGTTTGCTATGCTATCATCCTGTTTTACAATCAGGCTCAGGTAGGAGCACTGAGTCCAGATCAGGGATCAGTGCATTTCCGTCTAACAAATAATTGTGACAGATGGCAAGAACACATCAAAAATCTTACAACTCATTTATCATTATTTTTAATTTATTTTAATAGCTAGCAATAGTAGGTGACAGTAGATTTTGGTGAAGATCATACACAAATATCACTTCACCTCACTAGGATTTCTTACTGAAAGCCAGCTCTGCACTAATGATACTTAACATCGTTATTTCCTAATGAAAATAACTCTGCCTCTATTCACTAAACAGAGTAGCCTAGTTTAAGTCATGATAGTCTTGTCTCACTAAAAGATGGAAGACAAACAACAGCAAAAATTCAGTTCATACCTAGTTTTCCAGCTTGCCTAGGCTATGAAATTCTTAATCATTAGATATTTAATGTTTACATTGGAAAAATGCCTTTTATCTAAAGAGAAAACAAGTGGCCAGTTGTGCAGGTGCTATAGAATAACCTAAGAAAGCATATCTTACCTAAAAAGCATATCTTTTTGAGAGCATGCTGCTTGTTAATCTGTAGTCTAAAACAGATATTCTCTAAATCATAAAACATTGACTCCAAAATCAGTCATTTAAGTTGTTAATTTTAGTGGAGACTGAGGACAATATACAGTGAATGTACAAAAAAAAAAAAAAGGTGTTTCTCAGAGCAGCCAAGCACTGGGCTGCTATGCAGATCTATTTTCAGTTGTGTTTATATAATGCATACAGGGCAAATGGGCCTGACTCCACAAAGCCATTTATTTGTAGCTCTTCTCCTGTAGTTTTTCAGCTCTAATTCTGCAACTCAACTTTGCAGAATAAGCAAGCTTAAGCAAAAAGGCCTAAAAGCTACTAGTAAATCAAGATGAAAAATTAGTCAGTGGAACTCCAGGGACAGCTTACACACTTGGATACACTCAGGTGCTGTCAACTAATGAGGGAGAACATCTTGCTACTGATAATGAATGAAAGAAAAATAAAAAGAAAAGGTGTCTCCCACAATGGTTTTATGCAAGACCCTTCCTACCCGTCAAAAGGCTAAGAACTTAATGCTAACATGAAAGTAATCTCATAAGGATCCTAGTTTACCTGGCATCAGTCAAGTTCCATACCTCATTTCTGCAGAGAGGCAGGAGAGTATCTTAGTAGATATGTTCCTAAGCCATCAATCTGCAGACTGTCTGATTTCCAAATTCAGCCACAGTCACTGTATGGAACTGGAAAGAGCCATTCTGGTTGAATGCTCAATCTAATCACTGTTTGTAAGAACTTCAGTGTAGTTAATAGCAGTTAATAACAATTTAGATGGAAACAAAGTAATCTAACCTTACAAATCAGCTCTTTGAAAAGTTCAGGCAGTACACCATGAAGTACCTTCAAATCATCATACAACTGATCTGTTGGACAAATACTGTAAGAAATCAAGGGAGTTATTTTGGACTCATGCTGATAAAACTGAGAGCAGAATTTAATTATTTATTAATATTCTTTTCAAATCTCAATAGGGTTACTAAATCAGATTATATTTTTGAAGATCAGAAAAATATACACAGCACAGAATTATGCCAGAAGTCCACAAGAAATTCAAGGCAACCTAGTTGCATACTCCACAAAAATAAGATTCTTTTCTCTTAATTTGCTCTTCTCTGTCTTCAGATTCTGTTCAGGTTCTATTCCAAGTCTGCTGTTATATGAATTTCCAAACTCAGTGGGAAATAAACTAAATTATATAAATCTGCGACTTCTGTTTTATGATTGATTTATCAATCAAGGGAAAATACAGCGAAGATAATGCTCTTTTCAAGAGAAAAAAAATATGATTTACAGAAAGACGGTGCAACATATTATCTCTTGGTTGGTCAGATTACCATAACCAACATAGGGACAGATTTCACCACTAGCACAACCACATATTTATGAATTTGATACCAGTTAAAGTAGTAAAATTTCCTTTAAGATACATTTATCCAGTAAAATTCAACTAGAAAGTTGCCAACACCAAGATTCACATCACTACCCTAGGATGGCATACTAAAATATGGGTTTACAAGGTATCACCAGTTACAGCACTGAAGTCTGACAATGAAACGCGAACTGTCAAAAGAAGCTGAATTTTCATACCACAACTGCACTACTTATAGAGGGCCCTTACACCATATGATGTTCAAAGCATAAATTCTGGACAAACAAACAAAAGCAGATCAAGCACTATCAAGATAGGAGTTCAAGGAGTTCATTAGGATGCACATGAGTGGAATTGGTCTACCCTCCTGGTATGATTCTCTTTACACAAAGACAAATTTAGCAGTAGATCATTAAAAATGACATCACTTAAACGGATATAGTTAACTAAATTTTAAGATATCTGTTAAAGTCTTTCACTAATTCTCTGGCAGAAAATAAATTTATCACGAAAAGAGTGCATTGAAACAGTCCATAAAATGGAGGAGGTCTCTCAAGTCTTTGTCTATTTATAGCTAAGTCAATGTTCAAGTTTGCTATTTCATACTTATACAGTTGAATCTATTCAAAGAGAAATCATTTTAAGTCTGCTGCTTAGGGTACAAGAGCAGCAAGAGTTTCTTAGACGTCTGTTGGGAAAGCTTGAAAAAGGATTAAAACCTGGCTTTAACTACACAAGTTGTGTTTGCTTTTTTTTTTCCCCATTGTGAAAGTTGGTGTCAATATATTAACTTCTGTCAAACTGACTTCTAGAAATACTTCTAAAATTTGCCTCGTTCAATCCTTCCCTTACTAGGGACAGTGTACTATATGAAAATCCTAGTATAGATAATTGAATCTACTAGTAAGTGGTCTGGCAGTCACTTTTTACTACTGTATAACTGGCAAATTGAGGAAAGATTTCACAATAAGTAACTTATTGTACAAATAAAAACATCCTTTTCCAGCTACCAGAACATCTACTGTTCAGCAGAGCATGCAGCTCTTTTTCTAAGCATATTCATTATTCAAAGTACCCACTGTGGCAAGTAAGTACATAAATGTGTATATATATACACACGTGTACATAACAAATCCGTGGATTGGAAACAGTAGTCTACGTGCATTTACGTCTTGAGATATGCCAGTTCTTAGTGACCAGTTGAAAGTGTCTGTGAATGAAGAAGTACCCATCCACTTTATGTGCACAGGGCTCAGATGACTAAGAAATTTTTGCCTGAACAAATTTTAAAAGGCACATATGAAGAGAAATGGAATGGAGAACATCATAGTCAGTTCATTTGAAGGCTGGAGTATATTCTTACAGTGTACTTGGATACATTCTTTGAGTGATTGTGTATAGATACATACCTTAAAATCTATATTATCTATGAATGTATATGCAAGACCAAGCAAGCATTCTTGTGTCTGACAAAACTATTTTGATCTCTTATAAGGAGGATGTGACCAATAAAAATCTATAGCCCCAGAACGTGCTGTAAAGTTATTTCTTCTTCAGCACTATAGTTCTCTTCAGCATTCGGTTTCTCCTATAATTCCCCATGGTTTAATCCTTTTTTCTTTCCTTCCTTTTCCAAAAATACCCTCCAAAGTTACCAACAATTGCCAGAGGCCAATTGTGCTGAAAATATAGGCTATTACTCTCAGAGGAAAAAGCAAAAGGAGTTGTTTCATCTAACATTGCTAAATTAGCCACGTTTTTCCAAACTGTTTGACAGATTTCATTCTCAGTACACGACACCATACTTCACTCAAATGAAGTCTCCAGTAGGGTAAAAATAGCAGCCAAGAGTAAGTTCAGGCCCCTTGGGGTCTTTCACTCCTGTTACAGAGAAGACTAGATGAATTTTAAAGAATCAAATGAGTAATGTTTCTAAGGAATTTGGTCCAAAGCCAACGTAAAACTGGAGAGTAATAACTTCTAATTGGAGAACATCTATAACCAACTATCCAGTGGCATTCTTAAGCTGCTTTAGCATTTAAGAAAATTTTGCATTGCATGTTATGATACTTTTCTATAACAATCTAGCCATGATAGCCAGAAACTCTTTTCTTTTAGGTAACATGTTCCCTAACTATCAGATCTTTCACACTGAAAATTGAGATGGCTACAGTTTACTTTTCAACTCAGAAATAAATACTGAAGCACCTATCTGTGCCTACTCATGCTTCCAATATTGAGGAGAAACATTATGATTAAACAAAACTGAGTAGTGTTAGCCTTTGCTAGATGAATTCATAATAAAGGCTAGATATGACAAAGTTAAAACCTTATTGAGATGTGATTTTTCAGAGGAAAAAAGACATGACCTAATGCCAAATTATAACATCCACTAATACCCAGTTCCATTTCCATATCTGAAAATCTCTTGTAAAAGCTCTGATAATTACTTTGCAAAAACAAAAAACAGACAAACAAACAAACAAAAAAAAACCAGCCACAATCTTGCTATCTCCACATTATAAAAATTGTTTCCTCTCATCATCCTGTTAAATGCATAAATATTTTCCTTGTGAGTAATCCCCAGTTGTGACTGTCTGCCACTTACAATTTTGCATGTTTTTTTTGTGTTTTTTTTTTTTTCCTTAAAAAAGCATGCTCCTTGTCCTAGAACTCCAATTCCAAATTCTCAGTCCTTAGAACCACAGCATCTATTTATTTCACAGCTATCAATGCTTATACTAGAGAATCAACAGAGCTTCACAGAATGAACATACACTGAAACCACTGTTAAAAGTCTCAAAAGTTTTGCTAACTTCAATGTTAAAAACACAGGGCAATTAAAAAAAAAAAAAAAAAAAAAAGCTTACCCAACAGAACAAATAAGAAGGGTAGTATTGATATCATCTTCTCTACCCATTATAGAAAATAGAACTTCACAGAAATAAAAAGGTCCCTTTGTTACCAATCCTATATTTAACGTAGATCAAAAAATCGCATCCAAGCTAATGTCACAATTATGCAAAACACCAGAATTGGTTCCAGAGAGTTTAGACCAAAGGTAGGATTCAACACGACATAAATGAATGTATATCCTACTTTAACAAAAAATTATCTAGAAAAGCAATACCAGAGCCATTGACTAGCAATTTACCAAGAGCACCGTATTTGAACCACAGCTTAACGGGTTCCAACAGAAGATGCTCTCCATTAAATTCCCTTATAAGGCTCTTAAATACTGCTGTGATCCAGCATGAAGAATAAACACTCAATCATATACTTCCCCACCTGATATTCCTGAGTTTGATGGCTTTAAGGCATTACCTTTTAGTTCTTAAGAAACTTTTCTGAGCTCTGAACACAAGCAACTTTATATACACATATGAAACGTACATCTTTTGTTTGCTTCTTGAAGAACTTCTCTACAGGCTTCAGCAAACCTTTTTGTAGGCTGATTGCTAGCAAGAACTCAAAGTTCATATGTCTGTCCCTTCACATAATGGTGTAGCTGAAACACAAGCCAAAGTGTTTAAAGAAAATTATTACATAAACACTTTGATTTCGGGACAAGATATCAGTCCAGAAACAATTACATTCATTCAAAATTTCCATGCATATGGAAGCTATTGAACATGCCCCAGTATCTGATTATACATCACAATGATTCCACTGATTAGGTGACTTTTCCAAACAAGTAAGAATGCCTGTTTTCAATTGTACTTTTCTGCACTTGATCATTCTCTGTGTTCTGATGATTTTTTTGTTTGTTTGTTTGTTGTTTTTTTTTTAATTGAATAGTCAAGGTTAAAATTCTGGGGAAGTATTTAGGTTATGTGAATCTTTAACAATGGTCAGTGATTAGCAAGGCTTTTTACATATTTGATGTAGTTACTGACAATAAGGTGTTCAGCATGCATATTAAGTGCTGAAGTGGTTACCTGCCTCTGATATTTTTTCCTGGCGAACAGAGAGGTACATGCAGTGGATGGACATGACAAAACTCAACGAGCGGCCATTTTTTGTGGCTATTGAAAGTACTGTATTCAGAGGACTCAAAAGTGCAGAATAATTTTAACTTGGAATAGACATCCACAGGCATCTAATTCAGCCTTGTGCTCAAAGCAAGGCCAGCTTGAAAGTCTGATTGTGCTACTCAGAAACTTGTCTAGTAACCTTTTGAAAATCTTCAGGTGTTCAGATTTCACAGTCTCTCTGGGTCCTGCTCCAGCACGTAACCAGTCTCATGGTGGATATTTAATATATCTTTTTAGACCTTACATATGCAACCTTGTTGCATCATGTGATGTGTTTTGGACTTGCATCATGCATTGCTGAGAGGAGTCTGGCACCATCTTATCTACAATTTCACATTAGGTAGCTGCAAAGAGCAAAGTGATCTTCCATTTCCTTCTCTTTCTGGCTGAACAAACTGAGCTCCCTCAGCCTTTCTTCGTATGTTCCAGTCCCAATCACCTCAGTGATCCTCCAGTGAACTTGTACCAGTACATCAACAACTGCTTTGTGTTAGAAAGGACCGGAAGGAAATGGACACATGATTTTCTAGCTACTGTTTCATTTCTAGATACTGTTTCATGAGTTTCATTGCCAGAGAGAGGGAAAAAATTGCTTCCATCAATTCAGCCCAGTATTCAGTTATCTGTCACTCCCAAAGGAGCACTACAGATTCATACCTGTAAGGAATGTTCCAGCACTTCATGTCAATAGAGGGCTTGAAGGGTAAACGTTGAGTCTCTGATATCTGGGGATAAGAGAACAAAGGGGCTTCAGAATAACTGATAACTATTGCGACTATTGCAAGGGACGCTGCGCAGGTCTCTGACATCCAGCCAAGATGGACAAAGGAGAAGGACAAAGACAAAGCCTGGGAGGAAGACTACGAGCCTTCAGCACGAGAGACCCCCAGTGGAACCACCGGAGACTGATACGCATACGCCAGTGGGAGGGTTCGGATTCCAGGAACTAATTATAATAACCCTGCCTTTTCTAAAATAATTACTTAATAATTATTAAGTAATGAATATGTATTAGCCTAGGAGCATAAAAAACAGACACCTGATGTAACGTGCGTGTGTGTTGGAGGAGCCTAGACTCCCTGCGCACCCAGTGCTGTTTACTTGCCTTTTATTAACCCCAAAAATAAACCTTATAAAGCTAAGTTGACTCGGAATTTATAACAATTTGGTGACCCTGACATGATCCTCTTGGGTCCCAAGGCTGTGAACAGCTAATGGAGGCACCCCCACCCTTGTTTCGTCGTGGCCCTTTGCCAGGAGCAGTACAGAGCCCAGCAGGATTACAAACATAAGAGGCGCATAAAGAACAAAGAGCTCTCTGCTCCTCTGGTTTAAACCCGTAATTCTGCGTGCGAAGATCCGAAGATTTATCGTTTCGTGAGTATGCCATTTGGTTGGGTGGATTCGGTTGTGTGACTTGTGTAAGGGTGTGATTGAGACCGAACTCAGTTCCGAAGTGAGTGCAGAGGTCTTCTAACCACAGTTCTGACATCCCGCGAGGGACTCAGCCAGTGAAGGACCGAAGTGATCGTTCTAAGTATTTATGGGTGTGATAACACTCACAAGACACCTTTAGATACAGGCACAGCCAGGAGTTTGGAACTTTTTTTGTTTTGGAACTTTTTTTTTGTATAAAAAGAAGTTCCAGGAATGGGTCAGGGACAAAGCAGATCCTTAGACTTGGGAAGTTTGAGGAGGGGCCTCTGGTTTAAAAAGGGGGGAAAATTACCAGATATTTCACCGGATAGTCCCTTAGGGCTAATGTTAAGATATTGGGATAGTTTTAGAAGTGTTCATAATAAGGATAAGGTGAGAATGATTCAATTTTGTATGGTTAAATGACCAAAAGAACCCTTAAGACCCCATGTATCTTGGCTGATATTTAGGTCCATGGAGGACTGGGTCTGTAAGGCTTTGAACATTTATGTTACTAGTAGAATAGCCATGGATCTGGAAGACAATAAGTATGCTGCAGCCTGGTTGGAACTAACAGAGTCGCCTGCCACTCATATATTTAATTTAATTACAAAAAGGAGGATGAAGAAGATAAGGAGGAGAGGAAACCCCTTGACAATTTGCCTCCTCCACATAACCAACCTTAGAAAATGTTTAAAGAAGATTAGGGGAGTCAGAGGCTATACCTTCTGGGAACCCAAACATCTACAGAGCCCTTGATAAAGTCCCCACAAAGAAGAAGTTTGGTTTCTGGTAGATACAGGGGCCGAAAGATCAACTATTCAGAACATACCAAGGGGACTCAAAAAAGGGAAAAAGCAAATGTCTGTGGTAGGGGCAAAAAGGGAGTCCTTCCCTGTGTCAATACTAGAAAACATTGAGTTGAAATCTGAGACCTATGTGGGTCTTAATGATCTCTTGCTTGTTCCAGAAGCAGAACATAATCTATTGGGGAGGGATTTGATTATCAAAATGGGCTTAAAGCTTGTAGGGGAGAATGGGAAAATCTGGTTATGTATATTAACAAAAGAAGATGAGGGCAATATAGATTTCTAACTGGAAAAGTTAGAAATGGAACCCCTAATGGCAGAAATAACAGAACCCCAGAAATCTATAAGAGTAAAACAGTATCCCATTCCATTAGAAGGAGGGAAGGGATTAAAACCAGTCATAGATTGGCTATTACAAGGAGGGACTTCAGAACCATGTATGTTCCCCATTAGTACACCTATATTACCCATAAAAAAAAGAAAAAAAAAAAAGGCTGATGGGACATGCCGATTGGTCCAAGATCTAAGAGTGGTAAATCAAAGAACCGTGACTAAATTCCCGGTAGTGGCAAATCCATATACACTATTAAATCATTTGACCCTACAACATATTTGATATAGTGTAATACACCTGAAGGATGCTTTCTGGGCATGTCCATTAGAAGAAAATCTAGGGATTATTTTGCTTTTGAATGGGAGGTCCCAGCAACAGGAAGGAGACAGCAGTTATGATGCACAGTACTACCACAGGGGTTTACTGAGTCTCCTAATCAGTTTGAACAAACTTTGGAAAAATTATTACAATCTTTTGAGCAGGAGGAAGAAAAGCAGATCCTGCCAGATGGCAGAGAGATGCTGCCTAAGAGTCAAGAAAAGAAGCTGCTATTTCGGATGCATTTGCAAACCCATTGGGGAACTCAAGCATTAAGTGATCAGTTCTTAAAATTTTACAGGTGCATTGGGATATATGAGATTGCTCAGCAAATTACTCAAGGGTGTCTAACATGTCAGAAGATAAATAAGAAAAGTGTGAGGCAAGCACCTACTGGGGGACAGAGGATCACATATAGGCGATTTGAAAGAATACAGGTTGATTTCACTGAGCTACCAAAAATAGGACGATATAAATATTCGTTGGTGATAGTGGATCAACTAACCCATTGGGTAGAGGCTTACCCTGTAGCGAGGGCAACTGCTGCTATGGTAGCTAAAATTTAGATGGAAAATATAATACTGCGTTTTGGGTTAGTAGGGAGTATTGACTCTAACCAGGGGACACATTTCACATCTAAGGTGTTACGGGACTTAACCACAGCCCTAGGCATTAAATGGGAATACCATACTCCATGGGATCCACAAAGTTCAGGACGAGTTGAGAGAATGAATCAAACGATTAAACAACAATTGGCTAAATGAATGACTGAAACACAACTGTCTTGGATAAGATGTTTGCCATTGGCATTACTGAATATTAGGACTATGCCCCATAGTGAAACAGGTATCTCACCTTATGAGATGTTATATGGAATTCTGTATTCCCAAGGAATGCCATTGGACTATTCTTTGATAGAGAATTATGAAAGCCTGAAATATGTGATCATGATAGGGAAACAACTACAACAATTAAGGGAAAAGGGAATTTTAGCCCAAAATGCCCCACTGGGGTTTGCTATTCATAAAACACAACCAGGAGACAAGATCTTAATAAAAACATGGAGGGAAGAATCATTGAAACCCCAATGGGAGGGACCGTACCTTGCTTTGCTTACTACTGAAACAGCTGTTTACTTACTACTGAGAACAGCAGAAAGGGGTTAGACCCACGCATCCAGAGTAAAGGGACCAATAACTACTGAAGCTTGGAGGGTTGAGTCCACTCCTGGGGAACTGAAACTAAGGCTAAAGAGGGACTAATATTCTGGCAACGAGGCTCTGCATGAATTAAGGGCACCAGATAAAGGAGACAAGCCTGAAGGGAGGAAAGGGAGAAGTCAAGACCGGGGCAGGACCCTCTGTTGCGGTGTGTATGGTGTACCAAGGGAGGCAACCCCTATGTGTCTTGACTGCCAAGTGAGAGGGCCTTGACTGGACTTCTACCACACTAAGGTTAGGTTGTCCTGAGAAAATAACATAAGAACCTTTTTTTTTAAACCCATATAAAATTGTGATTCATTTTCCAGGAGCTGGATCACCCCGAAAGGCTGAACGGTAATATAAGCTCAAATCGATCCTGAAAGAGGGCCCAACCCCTTGACTGAAGGCATTTCCCACACCCTCAAGATTGGACGGCGCAAAGGATAAGAAATGCTATACTTCCTGGTATTGTTTTTACAGGGGCAACTGAGCCATGGGCAAGAATGGAGGAATAACTTTTTCATTTTGGGGGAGGAAGTGGTCAAGGCCTTTAACCTTAGTAACTGCTGGGTTTGTGGAGGACTGGGGGGAAACTGAAAGTTGGCCCTGGGTAGCTGGCCCGGTCAAATCCAAGTGGTGGGTTAGTAATTTGAGTGAAGTTCATAATGGGACACAATTTTGGAAAGAAGCCCATGGTAATTGCACTTGTCAGATCGGGGTATATACTGTTTAAACAGAACAAAAACAGTAGTGGTAGGAAAAAGCATTTGTAATTGGACTCTGTCTCCTGGATATGATTGTACCGATCCTGAATGTAGACCTATAAGCTGTAGTTATAAACTGCATATAGTGGGAAATGGAACACCACACATGTCCAGCTGAGAAATGGGACTTGGCTGAAATGCTCATATAGGGAATTTTTTGGATCTGGATGTGAAACCGTGGCAAGAGCACAAGTGGAGGGACAATTTGACAGTCAGATCTTGAGCTGTCAGCATAATAACACTAGCATGTGGTAAGGACGTACCGCTGGAGATGGCAAGATGAGAATGGGAGATGAGTGTTCTTTAAACTTTTCTGGTCAGCTCATAATATGACAGGCTGCCAAGGAAAACTTGATTGTAATTGTAAGTGGGAATCCAATGTGGGAGTTTGGAGGTATACAAATGGGGCAGACTCGGTAACAAGAACACTCTGTATTTTCATGCTCCAAAGAATAAAGAAGGATGGGATGGTCCTTTTCCAAACAGGACGTGGGCCCTAAAGGGACGTTACTGGGTGTGTGGCAAACATGCCTACAAGAGGCTACCCAAAAACTGGTCAGGAATATGCTATGTGGGGTACATAAGACCCTTGTTCCTTTATTGTCACAAATACAAGGAAATCATTTAGGAATAAGATTATATGATGATCTGAATAGAATAAAACGATCTATTGATGCTTCCTTAGCCGGGAGTAGTGCCCAAAAATGGGGAGAGAATGAATGGCCTCCTGAAAGAATCATACAGCATTATGGACAGCTACCTGGAACCCAAATGAGGTAGTATCGGGGGCCTGAGAACCTATTTATAATTTGAATCAAATAATTATGCTGCAAGCTGTCCTCAAAATTGTAACCAATCAAACAGCGATGGCTTTGGATCTTTTGGCTGATCAATCCACCCAGATGAGGAATGCTATCTTTCAACATAGAATGGTTTTAGACTATTTACTAGCAGAAGAAGGGGGAGTGTGCAGAAAGCTGAACGATTCTAATTGTTGTTTACAAATAGAGGATAATGGAAAAGTGGTTAAACAGATATCAAAGGAAATTAGAAAATTAGCCGACATCCCAGTACAAACTTGGAAAGGTATGGATTGGGATTTGTTTTCATGGCTGCCTGGTGGACCATGGATTAAAAGGATGTTATTTTTATTTTTATGTGGTTTAATGACGTTACTGTTTATACCTTGTATGATACTTTGCTTTTTACATCATTGATACGCCGAATAATAAATAGCACCCAATTTGTGATGACTTCAGTAGAGAAGAAAGGTGATGCTTAAGAAATGGACCCCCCCAAGAACCGACTGATGAAATCCAGTTGTTACTGGCAAAAGTTGAAGAAGAGACACGAATTGAGAATATTAAAAAGAAGATGAGAGTTTGTAAGGAATGTTCCAGCAATTTGTGTCCATAGAGGGATTGAAGGGTAAACCTTGAATCTCTGATATCCAGGAATAAGAGAACAAAGGGGTTTCAGAATAACTGCTAGCTATTGCTTGGGACGCTATGCAAGTCTCTGATACCTGGCCAAGAGTTTAAGGAGACAGGGGAAGCTGAAGGATGACTAAAAGACAAAGCTTGCAAGGGATGCTGTGCAAGTCTCTGACATTCAGACAAGATACACAGGAGAAGGACAAGGATGTGGTAGTTTTTACTCGAGTGGGTAACCGAGCTCCACCACAACTGCTCTCTCCTCAAAGAGAAACAGGAAGAAAATGCAATTAAAAGGGCTCAAGGGTTGAGATAAGGACAAGGAGATCACGCAGTAATTATTGTGACAGGCAAAACAGACTCCACATAAGGAGACAGTAAGATTTATTCCTTAGTACTAACAAGCTAGAGAAATGAGAAACAAAGGAAAGAAACAAAAAGCACCTTCCCCCCCCCCCCCATCCACCCTCTTCCACCTCCTCCCCCTGAGCGAGGAGGAGGACGGGGTTATAGTCAGTCTATAGCGCTTCTTCTCTGCCTCTCCTTCTCGGTTACTCTTGTCCCCTGTGCTGTGGGGTCCCTCCCATGGGATGCAGTCCTTGATGAACTGATCCGGTGTGGGCTTCCCACAGGCAGCAGCTCTTCCAGAACTGCTCCAGATATGGGTCCGTACCATGGGGTCCATCCTTCACGAGCAAACTGCTCCAACCTGGATCCCCCACAGGCAGCAGCTCCTGCCAGGTCACCTGCTCCTGCATGGGCTCCTCTCCACAGGCTACAAGTCTGGCCCAGAATCTGCTCTGGATGGGGTCTTCCACAGGCCACAACCTCCATCGGTGCAGGTCCACCTGCTCCACTGTGGTCTCCTCCACAGGCTGCAGCGTGGAAACCTGCTCCACCGTGGTACTCCATGGGCTGCAGGGGGACTTCCTGCTTCACCATGGTCCTCACCACAGGCCGCAGGGGACTTCTGCTCCGGCACCTGGAGCACCTCTCCCCCTCCTTCTTCACTGACGTTGGCACCTGCAAGGCTGTTCCACATTCCTCTCACTCTCCCAGCTGCTGTGTATCACAGCATTTTTTCCCTGTCTTAAATATGCTCTCACAGAGGCGCAAAACAACATCGCTTATTGGCTCGGCTCTGGTCAGCAGTGGGGCCCTTACCAAACATGGGGCAGCTTCTAGATCCTTCTCACAGAAGCCACCCCTATGGCCTCCTGCTACCAAAACCTTGCCACGTAAACCCACTACAAAGGACAAAGCCTGAGAGGAAGACTACAAGCCTTCAGCACAAGAGACCCCCAGAGGGACCACCGGAGACTGATACGCATACGCCAGTGGGAGGGTTCGGATTCCGGGAACTAATTATAATAACCCTGCCTTTTCTAGAAGTAGTAATGAATATGTATTAGCCTAGGAGCATAAAAAACAGACACCTGATGTAACGTGTATGCGTGTTGGAGGAGCCCAGACTCCCCGCACACCCAGCACTGTTTACTTGCCTTTTATTAACCCCTTTTATTAATATTAATTATAACAATACCCATCAAGTCCTTTTCTGCAAAGCTGTTTTTTCCAACTGCTGCAGTGGTTATTCCAATCTTACATGAAGAAACAGATTTACATTGTGAACTTTGTGAGATTAATGCTGCTTGTCAAGGTCACACTTAAGGGCAGCCCTGCCTGCTTTCACATTGGTCATGTTGGTTCATAGCCACCTGTGACCTTGCTTAAGTGTTTTCTAGCCCCTTATCCAGGCTGTTGCTGAAAACAAACTGTATCCCAGTATCAACAATTCAAAGATGTTACTTATAACTGGCCACCAGTTAGTCTCTGAGTAACTACTATTCTTGAGGCTGACAATCCTCCATTTTTGTTCAGCCATCTTATGGTCCACACTTGTAACCCATACTTTCTCAGTTTGGCTTCAAATATATCAAGAGAAACCACATCAAAAGTCTTGCAAAAGTCAAGGTATGCAACATCCTCTCTTCTTATCTTGTTCTTAGAGCCAGTCATGGCACCACAGAAAGTATTTAGACTGGTCATGTACAATCTTCCCTTTGTAAATCCATACTAGCTGTTTATAGTCAGCATGTCCATCACAAATCCATAACATTTAATGGGATAGAGGTGAGGCCAATTGGCCTGTAGTCCTTCTTGCCTTTTCTGAAGATGGGAGGAACATTCACCGTCCATTCAGTCAAAGCCATTTGTTTTGACTTGCAATTCTTTTCCTTTCACAGCTCTGAAGTATTTGAATACAGGTTACTTAGTCCTAAGTGTCCACACCCTCGACCTGAAAATTGCTGCCTTAATTAAAGTGGTGCCTCCTTTCTACATTCTTCCCCTCGTATTTTTTTTCCTCCCCCTCAGTGTTCTCTATTGTTTATCACCTATTAATGTCTTTCCATCTACAAAGATGATCACGCCCTCCCCGATGGCTAATTGCCTTCTGGGGTACATATTTATCAGAAAGAAAGCTGCAGAGTACAATCCTTTCTGCATAGTACAGGACCAAATACAGGGAATATATGGGATCTTCGGACAGGACAGTCTCTCACTGCACTAGAGATTTCTTAGGAGTTATGGTAATCTAGCTGAACTGACTGCTTTTTATTAAGCCTATGATGAAAGTCTAAGACACACAAAAGACAAAAATACCACCCATATTCTAAAATAAAAATAATAAAAGCAGCAGAATGTCCATCAGTGCTACTTTTGTGTTCAACTTATTCACAAAGGAAAAAAAAAAAAAAAAGAAATCACATAGATCTACAGCTAATTTTATAATGATGCAGAACTAGGTACAAAAGTGCAGCACACTGCTGGTTTATTTCTATGGCAGCCCCTAGAAAAGAATGAAACATGATCATTTTCACCAGAAACTTAGTACTTTGGGGAAAGCAGAATTATAAGAGTCATGTCCTGATAAATGACTTCTCTCCAGCTGAATGTTTTCCTTTAATATTATAAGACTTGCATAGAAGCCTCTCTCACTTATTATAAGACCTTGGAGAAAGCTCTGTTTTCACAGCCAGCTTTCATACATGAATCACATCTGCCTTCCTTGCTGTAAATGCTGTCACCTATTCAAGTAGGCTCACATTTTTTCAGTCTTAAAAAATGTTATGCTTTTATAAAGCCTAGATTTTTTTATTGTAATAAAAAAAAAAAAAGATTCATGTTGCAATAATGCCTTATGTGAAAAAGCAATATTTGAAATACATAATTCAAATATATTGAAGGTTGTCTCCTGTGGCTTCTACTAAAATACCTGACTGACTTTCTGTTCCTGACATCCAATAACCCTTTCAATGGTCATCAACTAAACATATTTGTTACCTTCCATTACAATAAATCCTACAATTAAAATTGAAATTCTACTGATTTCAAAACAAACAAATAAGAAATTACATTTCTTGGAGTATTGTTTCTAAGGAAAAAAAACCTCTCATTGTACAGTCTTAAATTGTAAGAATTAGACATTCACCTGGTGTAACCTACAAAAATATAATTCAGAAAAGTACACACATCTATTGCCAAGGCTGTTATAAGGAAAGGTTCTTGAAGGAATACTTGGCACATGGGGAAAAGATAAGTTTTGTTAATTTAGAAACAGGATTAGGCTTTCTTGGACAGTACAGATGTAGAGGGGACTTAATTATTTAAAAGGTTATAAAAAGAACTCGATCTCTATTACATCCAATTTGCTTCCCTTTAAATTTGCCAGAAGGTGTGACAAGGAAAAGATATTGAAACTTACAGAAAGATCCTGATCCATGAGGATGAGTGTATTCTTTAGAAAGACTATCACAAGAGAAAGAACTATGAGTAACAGTGAAATCAGGTGTATACATCTAGGATTTTTTTTTCTCCCAGCATCCTTTAAAAAAGGAAAAATCTTGCCATTTTATTATCACTAGAAAGCAATGAGATTTTTTTGAGAAAATGAGAAATTTATAGGAAATAATTACTAAAAACGAGGAGGTATTTATGGTGGAACATACTTTGAAGTTTCTATCTGTAAGTAAGAATATGGCATTCTACCCTCAGACAGCTTTTCTCAATTTCTTACATGAAATCTAGTCAAGAGCTTTATATATCTTTTCTTTATTCTTACTGCTGATATTGATGCAACTCAACTTCTTTAAATTGTCATGCAAAGCAGGATTTTTGGTGCTGCCTTTGTGGACTTTTAACTGTTTTTTCCCTCCTCCATGCTTCTCTAATCTCAGATTGAATTAGATACTTTGCTTTGTTCTCATTGCCACAGCTCCATCTGCCTCCACTTCACATCTGTCCTGTACTTGCACAGTGTCTCTTTTACACTGTCACACCTCGTGCTGCTCTGAGCACGTGTATCATGTGGATTTCCTGACATTTTCCAATTTCTCTTCCAAATTCACCACTTATTTCCACATTAGGATTCCTAGCTCTATATTCCCTTCCTCCCTCCTGCCTCCAGAAAAACAAACACTACTTCATGCTATATTCAACTAGATATCACTAATTTAGGAGTCCATATGTCATGAGAAACAATTAGATTAATCATTCTATGCATCTAATAAACATCACTTTGGAAAATGAAATAAGCTCCTTGAAAACATTTTAAATGTGCAGGCTAATCACAGTACTGCAAGTGACATAACACATCTTTCATAATTAGTGAGAGCTACGGAGCATGGTATTGAATAATACAATCTTATTGACCACCTTTTGTATCTGCAAAAAAGTCCAGCTACTTTTCTGGGTAATTTATAGCCGTTGCTTCAATCACCCTTTGTTTTAAAAATAAGAACTTACTCGATCTTTTTGAGGTAGGTGCTGAGGTAGGTGCTGTTCCATGCAAAAGGATAACTATATGAGCACCTAACTATATTAGTGAATAGCTGGTATTTTGAATATTCATACAAACACAGAAAAACAGATTTACAATCCCAGGAGCTTTTTTTTTTTTTTTTTTTTTAATCAACTAATACAGTAAGTGTATTTTCAAGCAACCTCTTGTATATGTGCTCATATATGAATACGTGCCAATATGCACTTATATAAATCCTTCCTCAGTGAAGGGAAAGAGAGGGAGTCTAAAATTTTCCATCAGTTTTTCTCTGCCAGCTGGCTGGGTGAGCTGAGGACAGCAGCAAACATATAAAGACTTTTAATATTTTAGAGACCTGTCGTTTTGAGGATAGACTTTTCATTGCAGTATTCTGAGACCCAAAAATGAGATAGGCCCTCATGCATCCAGCAGTCAGAGCAACAGCACTTCAGCAGAACAACCTCATCCCTGAGTTGTCTGTTAGCTCCAGTGAATCCCAATACTCACAAGGAAATTGAAAAATCTCTCCATGCTTTTGTTTGCATGAAAGTCATGGGTGGTTCTAGATTAAAGTGGGAGAAGCTAATGAGAAATCAGGGCTTAAGTTTACCACAATTCCTCTCAAAGTATAATTAGGAGACAAGCCCATGGGCTTGCCCAAAGGACCACCACAGTTTGAAGATTTCATCCAGATCATGAAGAACACACTTAAACTGCAAAGTGAGATCACAGCAAAGACCTTGGAGCTAGTTTGGACCATCCTTGTTCCTAAAATAATGCAACTGTACCCTTTTGGTGCAACACCCGAAGCAAGGAACTGTTGAAGGTACCAATATGAAAGCATAGACATACATATTTCAGCACCAGTTTAAAATTTGACACATCACTGCACCATTCCACATAGACTTCACTGCTCCAAGTCACACTATCTCAGGCATGACCATTGCTTGCATAGCACAGGCACACTGAGAAAAGTCTGGCATATAGGACACAAAGAATTAGAGCTAAGTCTCTTAAATGAAGCAAAAGAGAAAATCAGCATGACTTCCAGAGAACCAAGCTGTTAGCTGCCTGGTTTGCCCAAGACAGTTTCCTAGAAAGGCACCCACCTTTCTGCATGGAACTGATGGCAGCTGAAAGAGAGACTGTGACTGGAACTCAGAAGGTCAATGGTTAGGGTAACACCGGCTGTCAACTGAGGTCAAGCTTTGGGTTGTTAGTTGAATTCAATTTAAATTGTTCTAAAGGCCCTCCTTTCTCATTTAATCAGGTGGTTTTCAAATAGATTTCAGCAAATTCTTCAGAAGACATTTACATCCATTGGTAAAGCAAACCATTTGCAATTTTATTCTAAGATTTACTTATGCTCTCTTGTGCTGAGCACAGTTAATAAATTTAAATAAAAAGTCCTCTACTTCTAACAACATGGCTCAAAGGAGTCTCAACAGACAACACACAAAACAACAGCATCACATCTCTTGAACTTCCAACAAACCTGAAGGAAAGCCCTAACCTAATATACCATAATGCATGAGACACCAGCCTGTCTCATGATTGTCACTTCTGAATATTCAACGCTTTGGGTCAGTGCAAAAACCAGTAGGGTTACAGCCATGGAGTACTAATTTGCTTAGTTCAGGTCTGCTTCTAGTGTTTGACCTAGGTTGTTTTGAAGATCAGTAACCCTAGATGAAATTGCTTTTTATTTTGAAGGGTTTGGAGAGGTTGCTCATGAAAAGACAGTTAAAGCAGTTACTATGACATGCTACTAAGTAGGAAGCATCCTAGAAGCTTGGCCTCTTCCAGATTTTAAATCTAAGCATAGGTTATCAGGAACATGGTGAGGGTGTCTGCAAGCCGGCAGACATCTGAGAAAACAGGAATAGGAGATAAGTCCAGTAATGATGTGGCTTACAGCTTTGGTTTACGTCCATCTTATGGATGCTCAGCTGAACTAATAAGCCTGCCCATTGAATTCTCTATTTTGAAAGCTGCTGCCTAGTACTGTCCTCCAGATCTGTTTTCTGGGAGGTGATAGAAGAGGGTTTAAATCTCATCAGCCAAAGGATGGAGCTGACCCCAAGTCTCCCACATTCTGGGCATGTGCTATAATCACTGAGCTACTATGTAGGAAAGCACAAACACTCCAGGAATACTTTTTCATTAAATGAAGATCAATTATGTCAGTATGTTTTAGATTTGCACTGAGCATATCTCCCAGATAAAGCACTTAGGAAGATGAATTCATAATTTGAGAAACACAGCTTTTCACCCTTGCCAGCTGATCTACAGTTAGGGCAAAGAAATAGATCAAATGACTCCCTCCAAGTTCTCAATTCTGTGACTGAGTAAAGTTAATTACACAACTGACCAACTGCATTCACATTGCCTTTATCAGATATACTTTGTGGGTTTTGCTTCAGAGTCCATTTAGGTTCAAAGTTTGAAACACCCCTTCATTGTTCTATGTGACGCAAACAAATACACCCATCAGTACAATCCTAGCATTTGATAAACTTCAGAGTATATTGGTATTTCCAGGGTAGGCAGTCCCTGTGAACACAATCTACAGGCAAAAGACTTATTTCTGCTGGGTTACCTCATCAGAGTTAAACATGTTTTAATAGAAATTTTCAAACAGTCAGAATCATGTTGATAGCTGACTGCTAGTCAACCCCACGAAAAGAATGCTTCTGTAGAGTTGACCTCAAAGCTCCAGGGAGCTTGGGGATCACAATGCTTAGGTCTCACCAGGGACAAATTTTCTATTAAATAGTTTGGGTTTTGTTTGCTTGGTTTTGCATGGAAGACACCCACTTAATGCTAAAAAGAACCAACCTTTTCCCTGAAGACAAAACCCAAGTCTGGTGAATGAGTACAATACAGGCCAGGTCCATAATCTGTCACTCCATTCTCATCGTCAACTTAAAGGCAAGCCAATGCAAGAATAGGATTTCTCTACTCCACATCAGACCCTTTAAAAAAAAAAAAAAAAGATCAAATTCTTCATATACACACAAATGATCTCTGGGAAAATAAATAAGTAAATATTTGCATATTTTTTGTACTTTTCCCAGGGATTTACTCCTGCAGCCCAAGCTGCACATGTAGCTCTGAAAGTCCTGTGGTCTATACCATCACACATCCAAAAATACACATTCAATCCCTGGGTCTCTGTATGTATGAAAATGTATGCACAGTTGCACAAATACCTGGACAAAATGTGTATCACATTTGTTTTTTTGCAAAACCTATTAAAAAAATTAAAGATTAAAAGACCACAATTCAGCAAGGCAGCAAAAGGCATGGAGAGTGCTGGGGGAGAGAGAATCCAACAATGTCAAGTATTTCATTGCTTATTCCCTTTACACAGACACTTGTTACTTAGAGGAAATTAAAAGAAAATCCTACACACTATAGAGTCTGTACAGTATACCTGCGAACATCTAACATCAGACATACTGCTCCTATCCATAGTGGTAAAATAAATCTCTTTCAAAAATCAAGAGTAGGTTGGTGATAGAGAGCTGATGTTTCCTGGAACTATGAAAGGATTTTGAGATATTAAATACATTTGGTAGGTTTTGAAATTGGATGGGAACTACAAATGGGAGCTTTCACATGACAACATATCTGGGCAGAGATAACACTGACACCCATTGTTCAGGGAACAGAGAAGAGCTGAAATATATAATTTCCTTTAGAAATGCCTTTAAAATCTTTCCAAAAGCAAAGCATTCTTCTAAAGCCTCTATTGCTTTATTCGTTTATGTCTGCCTTCTGTTTATTGCATCATTTCGCAGGATCTAGCCTTTGCCACCTTATCCTAGTTCATACTACAGAGGATTACCTGGTTTCTATCTTCTGTAGTTTCACAATGCAGTCAAGGCAGAGATGTTGTTTCATCAGCATCAACATGATTTGTTACATCAAGTGTCCATAAAGATCAATATTCAGACTCCCAAAACTCCTGAAGCCAGGAAGATCAAAAGAGAGAATAGGAAAGGAGGAGTAAGAAGAAAGTAATTTTGCTCAAAATTAGAAAAATTTTCAAAAACACACAGACTTGGTCTACCATTTACCTTGCAACTATTATATTAACTGACGGTTATTTTCTAAGCAAGACTGTTGTGAGATTTCTGCAATGTCTTGCAGTGGATGTGGTGGAAATGGCAATAAAAAAATATTCATTTGCATGTAAAAAATATTAGTAAAATGTAGCCTAAAAATAAGGATTTTTTTTCCTATCAAAAGGCAATAACTTGCCCTCCCTATTAAATAAGACATCAAGTTTCTTTTCAATCAGTTTAAAGAGAAACACCAAAGTCATTTTATTTCTGTAGTTGCAAAACTGATACAGAGACAAAATTTGAGCCCAGAAAACAAAATCCTATGGACAATTTAATTTCCTAGAGGAAAGATTTTAATATAGTACATTTCCACTTATTTACATTTCCTCATGCTCTGCCGTAACATCTCTGTGCTCAATAGATATTTAAGCCTTAACTATACGCCCGTCAGCAGTACAAAGGATCAGCTAGAATAATTTGAGGACAAAAATGTCAAGGTAGTGTGTTTTCATCTCTCCCCAGGGCTGCTGAATGTTCACATACTTCTTCAGCAACTGTCTCAACTCCATAGCAACAACATTAAAAACTGGCTTCTAAATCCCAAAGCTCCCTCCCCCCCAGCAGGTTAATATTTGCTGATTAATGAAAAAAAATGAGATGCTGTAAATATTTCCTAAAAATAAAATTTCTAAGCAGTCACCATAAGGTCTCTCAAAAGGATTTTTTTCCTGGCATTATTGCTTTATTAAGTTCTAGGGAAGGGGACCTGAAAATCTGGAAGTCAGTTAAATGGATACCTTTTCCTTGTCCTTCTTTAGAGTGTGGCAGCACGGTAGACTATTAAAAAAGCATTCCCTTTCATTTTGTGTTCTTCTTTTTGATACCAAGTCAAGAACAATGACAGTAGGTAAGGCTATTAAACTAAGGTCTGTGTTGGCAGAACAAGTCAAAAGAAACTGCATTTACATGTACAACATATGGAAATCAACTAGACATCCCAGCTACTCCTCAACCAAACAGCCCATAACCCAGAATCCATCTCCAACTTGAAAACCTTCTCACCCTGCCCAACTGGAGAAGTTAGTTGTGCAGCTCAGCTCCTGGAGATTCAGGCTGCAATTCTCAAAATTAAGAGTTTATGCTAATCTTCTTAAGGAAGACTTCAAGGAGATAAAACTGAATAGTAAAAGCAAATGTATTAATACCAGTAAACTTTAAATTATACACAACAGGTTAAAGTAATACTGCAGCTGTAAAATCAGGAGGCACCAAATAGGAAATGCCCAGAGTCTTTCCCTCTTTGTGCACACCCCTTACAACCCATTCTGTAATTCCACAGAATCACAGAATCATTCATTCTTTCCATTAGAATCCCCACAATGCATCAGTCACAGGGTTACATGCAAAAGACAGGTTCAGTCCCAAAGCATCAATCTGCCATTTCCTCATGTTCAGGTACTTCATTTTATAGCCTCAATAATACTTCTTTATCATGCTGCTTGCTTACAAACACATTTATATAGCCAGTCTAGTGGTATATTGGTAAGAGCAGTTTAGCACACCTACTTAAAGAAAGCAGACTTATGTATAGTGCTCCTTGGAGCAACCATATGTGACCCACTGTGTTTGATTTCAAATGCATAAAATATTGACTTGCATTGCTCTTCCAGCACCTGCTGCTGACTGAGCTGCATACCGCAGGGACATAGGACTTATCCTCTCAACAGTAAGTAATGTATGATGACAAGTCAGTATTCGCCAGCCAAAAAGGAGTGTGAGATGAGCAAGGGGATGAGGAAGGACAATCACTTCAGCCAGAAAAACAGGCAGAACAAGAAAAAAAAAGAAAAAGAAAGAAGAAAAATTCAAACTCCTTTTTGGAACTCCACCCCCAAGAGGAGTGTGGAAGTACTGTAATTCCCTTTTCTTGAGTTAAACTTGAGTAATTCATAGACTGGGAGATGAGACCAGAGGAGGAAACAGTGATCTCTCAGTCTCAGTAGCACAGACCTTGCCTGAAGAAATTCCTGCCTGAATTCCTGGTGGACTGTTTTGCGATAAGGAGATCAGGAAGTTAAGCCATTCCTTTTTTTTTTTTTTTCCCTACCTGACATTGATTCTACTCCTCTAATTCATACAGCAGCTGTTGATCCATTAAAGGAACAGCTGATTAAAAATTAAAAGAATACAAAGGTTGAGTGCTGAATATATGCAAACAAACAAACAAAATGGTGTATACAAATAGTGACTATTTTCAGATTTCTTCCCCCTTTTTTGGATAGATTTGTTATCTCAATTCCTGGTCCAAAAAAGACAAAAATATTCTTTTTAGAATTATATATATTTAGTATGAATTATAAGTAATATATTCTTCACAAGGTTTTGAAAGTAACATTTGCTTTTCATTCCCATGGCTCACACTTGGTTATACTGGCAGAAAGTCAAGACTCACAAAGCAGCCTCCTGTCTAATCAAAATTAATATACAGTAATAATTGGAAGGGCACCGGAACAAAACACTGAACTGTGCCAATAAGAAGCAAATATCACACTGAGTGCAATGTGTATGTTTCAGAAAGGGCCGGGGGGGGGGGGGGGGGAGGAGGGGGGGGGAGGGGGGAGCAGAAGCAGCTTTATTCACAGTATCTCTGAAGCAGGCTTCTTTTCTGAACAGGAGCAAGAAAAATGGCTGTAATGTCCTTCCTTCCCAGACTACCGACTCACTCGAGAGGGTGTCAGCAAGGCAGACAGTAAATACATATGGGGGCCTAGGGCAGCAAGAAAATACAAAAACTCTGTGCATGTGTGCACATGCAGTAGGGGTGCTCTAGGAGATTAAAATAATTTCCCCTACTGCTTTCAAGGTTGCATTGCACTGTGTGTCTGTGTGCATGGAGAATGCCAGACCGACAGCTCTGGATACTGAGCAGCTCTGTCTTTCCAAGGAGGGACGGCAGGGTCCACCTGCAGAGGTGCTCCATGGGCTCAGTGTTGGTCCATCTCAGGGTGGGCTGCCTGGCTGCAGGAAAGATGAACACTCCCAGGGTGCATTAGCCTTGATTTTGAGGGACTTCCACCTACAATTAAGTAAAGGATTAGCAACCTCTACTCAAAAACGAGGAAATTCTTGCTGAAAAGATGGGAAGGTGCCTCCAAGCAGGCTGCATCCCAAATGACTGATAGTGTTTTACATTAACCAAGCTTTATAAGAAAGCTTATGAGAATATCCTTATCCTACTCCTTTGTCAAGGTTGTCTCTCCTGTTCAGATGCTAAAAAAGTAAAAATTTTGTGAAGTGAGAAAGCTAATGCAGGAGTAACTGCTGCACAGATGGGACCAAGGCATCCCTCCATAAGAAGTACAAACAAAGCTCAAGAGGGAGACTATTAATAAACATAGAACTCTCTACAAAGGTGCCAAAACTGGCTTTGCCAAACAAGCTAACTATCCTAGTTTGAAGTTCTGGATGGAGTCTTAGCAGATATTTCAAAAATTGATTTGTCAAAATGTCTGGTTGGTTCAATGGCCTATGTGAAATAAGACAGCATGAGAGATCTGGCAAAATGACCAGAGCTTTGCACAGAGCTTAGAATTGCCATGCACAGCTGAGGGTGTGGGAGCAGGACAGATGAAAGAATGAAATTTGATGACAAAGTAGTAAAAATATCAAAGTGCCTTAAGGACAGTTGTCCATATTACATGTCTTTTAGAGCATTTCTTAAAGGTCTTAAGGGCCATGATAGTTTTTACTGGGTAGCTGGAAGACAATACTGGGTACTTTCACTCCAAAACTCTTGCATAGTATTAAAATGTCTTATTCATTAACAAACAAACAAACAAAAATACATTTCAAAAGGACACACCAAAAAAACAACCAACCAAACGAACAAAAAAAAAAAAAAAAACTTTTACAAGGACTCTGCACCTCTATTATGAAAAGATTAGCTCATCCCTTCCAAAACCACATCTACACTGGGACTCAAGAGCAACCACATCTACACTGGGACTCAAGAGCAACAAACCTAACACAGGACATTAATATAGCAGTTCCAGAAAGAGCTGTATTAGCTCTTACTACCAGTGTAACACTGAGACCTTCAGTGTAGCATTAAAGAAAACAGAACTTATTAATCATGTAACATATGTACATATATGAACTCTTTCCTCCTGTCATCATTGATTTTGAGCCCCTGGCCAATTTTTAATAAAGTTGTAATTCTCTCAAACATACTGAGTTTCTACACACTTTCTGACAGCAGATAAAGCAGATAAATGAGACACCATTAATGCCCTGACCGAGGGAAAGGCTGACCAGTGAGGTCAACTTATTTCCCACTAGAGAATTCACACAAGAAAAATTATAAGCAGCCCAGCTGTGGAAAAGCTACAGGTTGATATTCTGCTAGACTGCAGAGACCCCAGCCACAGCTCAAAAATGAATGCCATAAAAAAATTAACTTCGTTAATTCAGTTTCTCAAAGAACAGTTTACTTCCAGGTAGGACAGCCCTACCAGAAGTAAGATCCTCATAACTGTGAAGTTTGTCAGCACACCCACCACATTGCCACCTGCTGATAAAAAGCCCTCTACTCTCAGAAAGGCTTCTGAATTTTCAACCAGCATCTACAGAATGATTGCCTGTGGAAAAGCCACCCCCTCTTGAAATCAGTAGCCACATGATATTCCAAAACAGACAAAACCCACCATCACACACAAAACACTCTTTTACCTCTGTGAAAGCAGAAATGAGTCTATAGCATCCAGTGAAGTCAAAGGAAGCAAGCTGGTCTCTCAATATTACCCACAAAACTAACAACTTACTTCAGGTATAAGGAACCTTCTTCAATTAAACTACTGCATTTGTTTCCACAGAGATTTCACTGTACGGATGGTATGAAAACTGAAAGCAACCGTTTTTGACCTTATGTGAAACAAAAGGCTAGAATTCAAAATGTGAAGTTCGTTTAATAACTATATTGATATAAATCATTTTCTAACCCTAAGTCTGTTCAATGTAATTACTCTGAGTACAAAAATGTTTCCTATTGATTCCTTTTTTCCTCGAAAAGCAAATTTTAAGGTCCCTTAAAATAATGTGTTATCATGAAAACCGGCTGCAATTTAAGCTATGAAAGTGCTACTTTAATATTATTATACTAATTATTTTGTAACCTTTAGTTAATTGCTTTCAGTCCTCCATTAATTTGATCTCTGATTATCTAACAGATGTTCCACTGCAACAAAAATTATTATAAGCTTTTATATGTTCAAGTTAAATGCTAACTGAGTCGGGCTGCATCTATTTGCAAATTGGACATCAATAAAAATTGCATTTTTCATTCTTAATTCCACTCCCCTTCTACCCCCCTCTCCTCCCCCCCCCAAACATTCATGTTGACTTGGCAATATTAAAACTCTTCAAGATACTACAGTTAGTGCAAATAACAAGTTCACAGCAGGTATTTAGAGTACATGATGACACAATGACTATCAGAAAAAACACTCCAAGTAATTGAAAGATACAAAAAGTGTCTACTCCTTGCTTTTTCACTGTTTTTTTCATGGGTTAATTGGGACCAAAGATCCAACATGGCAGAGACACTAGGGACTACAGGCAAGATGACCTCACAGTCATCTTGGATGACCATTCAATTACATTATTATGCAATCAAGGCAGGCCAAACCAAAATCAACCTTTATACAATAGCTCTATTTCCTCTTTACGTTTTCTTAATCAAATAGTAAATAAACAAGGGGTGGCAGAAAATGTAGGGCAAGGAGTAATTACAACAGCAACAAATAGGTTTAGGCATCTGCAAATGCAAGACAAGACATACATACTCAATTCTCAATTACCATTCTAATTAAAACAGTAAGTGAGTATAACTGGACATGATGCACTAATTAAAGCACTTGCATGCTATGTTGACCTCAAACACATACACTGACATTGTTCACAAATAATTGGGGCTTAATAATATATCGAAAGATTATTAAGGCTTTTAGATTAGCCTCATTACACTTAATGAGAGCAGCATGTAAGGGACAGCAGGATTGCAATGAAAATACATATGCTTTATCTGCACATCACACAGCCAGTGCTACAGAGCTGCCTTCCCTTTTTTGGCATAATCTGCTGCTAAAGCCAAGTTATCTCTCTCCTTAGAGCATCTATCCATTCCCAAGGTTGTATGTTCGTACAACAGGACAAAGCCAACATCCACAAGAGAATTACGCTTCAGAGGTCAGCAAACACAGCTCAGGCCTATCTGACCCCGGTGCGATGCTCATAGCTGTACCACCTGCAACATGACAAACATACATAATGAAGACTCAGGCACAGGTCCTGATGGTGAGTAGATGTATAAGCAGGAATGATAGACTGCATTCAAGAGCATTATCTGCTAGCTAACGTCCCTATGCAGTCATCAGAAACAAGAAGCTTCAGCCAATTTTCAAATTATTTACTACTCCTATATTTGAAACCACTTCCATAATCATTTGAGACTTGTACCTAAAGATATAAAACAGTCTGCCTGCCAATATTGTCCGAATGAACCTTTTCCACAGGGAAGTGTAAATTCTGGAAATAAACTCCCACCCCCAAACAACCAAAATCTCCTTTCATACAAGGGACATTTCAAAGTAAAGAACTTAACAAAGTTTCTAGTTTTGTAAGTCAGGGAAGCACTGTTATCACTTAAGCATTTTCAGTTCATACTGAAAATTTATAATTTATGCTTGTTAAAACAAGGATACAAAAAAAAAAAAAAGAATTTCAGGCTGATTAAAGACTTACTAGGGGAACATAAATGATATTTTTCTCCATGTAATAATTTAACAGCTACTTCTGCTTTGAATTTCTCATAGAAAAATATTCAATTATTTTTTTCAGCCTCTTTAAATTGATACTCAAAAGTTTCCCCAATTCAACGTAAGTCAATTTGAATAGCAGAAACCAGTATTAAAAAAATGTCTACCAGACACAGAAAACTTCAGGAAACATTCTAGAATGATGTGGTGCTGGATGACTTTTGGAACACAAGCAATCTCTCCCTGCCCCTAGAAATCTGAAACCCAAAGTAGGCATAGTAAGTTTACATTCAAAATAAACAGAATAAGAAGGTAGGAAACAAGTCTCTTGTAAGTGCAGGGTGTTGTTTTATCATTTGAATCCTGTTTAATTTTAGGATTAGAGGAATTAGAAGGAAAGTCAGGAGGAAAAGATTCCATACTAAGAGGAAACACGGCTTAAATATGCTTGATTTAAAGAACAAAAATACCAAAGAAGCAGGGAACATTTAAACTATGTTATGTTGGGCATCTAAAACAAAGTCACCCAAATTTTCCTTCTGCTGCAAAATTTAAGGTGGGATACTCAGGCTCTGTGAAAGAATTACAATACATACCAAAACAAAGATAGAGAAAAGGGGGGAGCAAGAATCAGCCGTATTTTAAAGATATGGTACACAACCTCCAGAAATATATTGGGAAGACCAACAACTTGAGACCAAGCAATGCTACAAAACCTACTATAGTTCTCTCCTTTGGACAAACGGTGATAACAGAAAACAGTATGGATCTATGGCAGTTAGTTACAGAAAGACTAGGGAGCAGGGCAGAGTTGCAGGACAGAAAGAACACAGACAAACCAAAACCATGCATTTCGCAGTCTCATTGTTAGCTAACTTTAAATGATACTGCAAGATTCAAAAATATCACAGAAGCTAGGAAGGGTCATACCTTGAATTACTATGAAATCAATAATACCCTGAACAGGTATCTTTATAACTGTCATTATTCAATCATTGCCCATGCAGGTGTGACTCTCAAAGCACACTGAAATGTGCCACGTGTTATATGTTGGGAAGGCTCCTCACTTGGCTATGCAGTATCATGAAAGTCTCTCCCATTAGCATTAGAAGGCAAAATGCTAGAAATTAGAAAGGTCTCTGTCACCTAACAGGATATATACTGATTTGTACTTCACAAGCTAAATCTGCTCTAGTGTCATAGAAGTGTACTTTTCCCCTCTCATGGGGAAGGAAATAAATGAAATAAATAATAAAACTAGCCAAAGAAAGTCTGTTTGTTTTTATATGCTATGCACAAGAACCTTATAAAGCCAAAGGAAAAAAAAAAAAAATGAACTCCCTGCTCCCTTCCCTTGCTCCCTCCACCCCATCTGCATTTATCTGACAATTAGTTCTTGTGGGGTTGATCATTTCCCTTGTGGTTTCGAATGGCAACTCAAATTCCCTAAGTAATAAAGTTCACACTTTATTCAGTTTTCACTTTGGTTACAAAAGAATAGTCATCTCAGTTTTATATTTGCATTTAGTAGTCTTCATCTTTCTTGATCTTACTAAATGCATTATTAATAAGTCAGATATACTCTGACAACTTTTTTATTGTTATTGTCTCTTCATTCATGAAGGAACTTTATTCAGGGAATTAAAACCAACATCCATTAAGACAAACAAAAGCAAACCACACTAGTTACAACTGGGGCACATGACAATCAATACTGAATGGTGAGGGTCTCCGATCAGGAGTGGAGTTATATCTTCAGCGAGAAACACAGATTTGCTACTACTGAACTTGAAGTCTATCAGGTCATTAAGAAGAAGTTTGGCAGCTATGTGTAACAAACTCTGGCAATTCACACAGCAAGGAAGTGCACCACTTTCACTCCTGCTTACTCCTTCTGAACTCATCTATTAAGTTCCACTGATTACAGCTGATATCCCCAAAGAATGGCTGTAAATTCCTCCTTTTCCCCGAGACACCTAGTCAGCCCCTCTCAGGATCTTCAGAAGGCACTGAGTTTTCTCTGCTTCAAGGTAGATGGGATAACAAGAAGTCAAAGCTATATGAAAAAGAGAAAGTCCTCCTGTTCTGCTGTAGTACTAAAACATAAGTAGCACAACAACCTGAGGTTAAGCACTGCAATCCCAGCATTGCTGACCTCTTCTCTCTGGAGTTGTTCTCTCAAGTTCCCTTATTTGTTATCTAAAAATTCTTGACTCAATCTATGAACACTCTGCTTGAGTGCCTGTTTTGCTCTCACTGGAGGTCCCAAATTATACTTACAAACCACTCTCAAAAACTAATCTGAAACTAATGGCATTATTTGACAGAACAATTCATAGTCACTGCTGTTTACCCTTACACAATTAGCACAAAGTCGATTCTTAAACAGCCCATCAATCAAAGTATTCAGAGAAGTGTGCAGATCATCCCCCTCAATTATGATTATCTAGTGAAGTATTCTAGGGCTAACATCAAGAGAGAAAGAACAGAGAAAACAAAAAATCAGCTGAAATCAGTTACGGATGAACAAAATTTCAAAATAAAATCATGCCTGAAATTAAGGAGCTATCATTGGAAACTGCTTAAAGAATTAGCCTGAAATAGTAAGCATCATTACAGAAAATTGTAGCAGGTAGTAAATAGATCTTTCAACATCTGGTGGTAGCTGGTGAATTAAATTATTGGTCAACATCTTTTCTAGTATTAATTGATATAGTCTGATAGTAAAGTAAGCAGTTATCAATTTTCTGATCAACTCTCCTACAAAACAGCCTAATATAATCAACTCAGAAATGACATGAAATGACCCTTTGATAGTTCTGGTCCACTCCTTCAGACAAGAACTCAAAGCCTAACTCAGAGACAGCCTTTTTGATATCTGAGATTATTAAAATTCTTCTGTCACCTTTGATGATTACTTTTGTACTTTCTCATTTCAATGTATGGTCCCACCATTTGACAAAATCAAGATTGTTTTAAGATTTAGATCTTCCAGTTCAACGATGCAGACCAAACAACTTCCAACAACATTTGTAGAGTATCCAAACATTTGGTTACCAAACTGATTTATTTATTGTGGCTAACCCATTGCAAGTAGCTAGCAAGCAGAAGGATCCTTTGTCCTTACTTCGGTTAAATAATTGATTTAGTTAGGATGTAGTAGATATTAAGTTAGCACAAATAGATTATTTGTGTCCTATCCCTAAAGCTTAATGGCTGCATTCTTTGCTGACAGTATTCCTGTAATCAATACATCTATGCAAATTTATGTTGGCTGAAACAGGCCCAGTATTAGTGCAAAATAAACAGATATAATAATTCTTTAGAATTTATACAGTTGGGGTACACATGAAGTTCTCTCTAATCGGTGCAAAATAAAATTATTTTTCCCAATGTACTGCCATAGTTGTTTATAAAACAAAAATATCTTTCTGTTAAAAACTATTTGTTAAAACTTACTCGTTTTAAGGAGTTTTATAGCCTGAAGACGTAAGGAATAGAAAAGAGATAAATCAGTACAGTATTACTGAATTCTTCTCTTTGAACGTTCCTGCTTTGTATACATTTCTTAATTTATTTTGATATCAGAGAAGATGGATGGGAATGTCACAAGCTATCTATAACAAGTATTTTAAGCCTTCTAACAGCTGCCTTCAAACCGGATTTCAAAGGATATTCACTAAACTCTGCTCAGTTCCAAAAGGATGATACCACAGGCTACTGAATTACATACTGATCTCTCTTAGGTCAATGAGCTGCAGGTGCCAAGAATATCTCAAGACCTGGTCCAACAAAGGGTCTTCAGTATGCACATACAAGACAACAAGCCTCTACTGAGGGAAAGCTCCACTTAGCGTCGCAGTTTTGCTCAAACTAGAAGGAAGTTGCTGGTTTGTGCATCTTAGAGCTATGTATCATCAACTCCAAAAAGCAGTCCAGTCAATCCATAGAAAACTTAACTGATATTTTTTTTTTTACTTTTTTTTTTTTTTAATTAAAATAAGACATTTTTTTAATTAAAATAAGTCAAAGAATTTTCCTTTGGCAAAAACGTAGGATTATCCCCAATCCTAACAGTACCTCTGCACCAAAGACAAACAGACAAGAAGGTACTGAAGCTTAAAGCTGCAACTTTCAAAACTTTTATAGTATTATCTCAATTTAGACCATCTGTAAACTGATATAGTCCATATCTCCACCATACCTCCCCCCAGAATTAGTCTGTTTATATTTCTTTAAAATTTCCATTGTCTGAAACATTCTGAACATTTTCTTCACCAGCTACAATTTATACAACAAAATTGCTAACTGCTAAAGATGTACATAGGTATTCATCACATTTGCAGAATGCTAGTCACAGCATCAGTAAAGATTTTGCTTATTCACATCATACATCTGAAATGCAGCAACATTAACATTTCACGTCTAATTGTCCTAGGATGCTTTGCTTTTATAGGTTGTATGAAATTATTTTAACAGTATGTTATGTAGCATTTGAGCTATAGAATTCAAGATCATTAGTGTCATGATTTTGCACAGTGACAGAAACAATTATGATTTTTGTGTTATCTTTTTGTGATGTAGGACCAGGTGACCAGGTAGAAATATTTTCTTTATGCACACAGAGGAAGCTTGTCTTACCTTTCAAAAAAACGCAAGTTAGTTTTAAGACAAATATTAAGGTAAATATCAATAACACAGTAGCCAAAAAAACCTTGTGCGTGCTTGTCTCATTGGGACATAATACAGCAGTCTCCATCCTCCTCTAAAGTGAAGGAAAATTATTTTTTTGCCAATAAAACAGGAATTTACTACTATTCCTTCTGCAGAAGGGAATATTTTAACATATGCAGATCTCTACAAAAGAACAACGATAAATCTCTGCTACCTGTAAGCAGTTATTACTGCAACTTAACTTTTAAGATTCTCTTATAATAAAAACTGAGCAAAGAAGCATTATCATGCTCTACAGGGTTGTCCTGTTCTTTTCTTCACAAAAGCAATTTAGCCAAGTGCTTGGAAGCCAGCCACTGCTACGAAGACAACAAACAGTAAAATTAAGTTATCTGCAGCTCCCTGAGGTTATACCAGAATTGCATTTATGCTTGGCTCACACATCATAGGATAGCCATTACCTACAGGAGCGGTATATTTATTTCTAATAAAAGAGAGAGAAGGAAGGAACCATTCCTGTGTTGGAGAGCCCCAGTTGAGCTGGTAAGAGTGGCTGCAATTCAAACCAAATCATAGGATCCTCTTTTCATCATCTTGCTTCTCAAAATAGAGCACCAGCTGCAGGGCTGAGATGAGGTATAGAGAACAACATCCACTTTATATAGCACAATAAACAGTGGGAGTGAGGGGGGCAGGGGAGGGAGAGGGAAAGGAGGGAGGCTTCTGCTTACTGGGCAAGAGGGGCACACGGATCTCTCCCAGCATCATTTTCAGCAAGCTCCACAGCAGCTGAACTCTGAAACTTGAGTTATTTTTCTTATTTCTCCCATTTTCACTCCTATAAAAGGGCGGGGGGGGGGGGGGGGGGGGGGGGTGAGGGGGAAGGGAGGGAAAGGGGGAGAAATGACTTTTTTCTTCATTCTCCAGGTACCCCCATGATATGAAACGTAACTCAGAGGTCTTGTCCCTGTTTCCACATCTCTTTAATACCTTCTCTCTCTGCAGCAGGTTGGAAGGGCCTGTGGATGCCTGAAGCATTTTGCCTTGGACTCCTTTACTTTCCTCAGCTCATAAATGCTACTAGGTACTTTTCGTCACCCATCCACAATCCCCTGTAGCATAAACCCAGCGGGAAAGCACCAAGAAGGATGCCACTGTTTGATGTTCCAGGCCAGGCAATGTGGGAGGACAGACTGCCTTACCTGAGTCCATAAGAGCAGGCAAACAATATCCCACGCTGGACTACCTCAGACAGTGTTATTAGGAAAGGATTGTCTTGAAGTTATTCTAAGTAAGAAAAATATATGGAGAAACCGCAAAGAAGCAGAAGATGTCAAAGAAGTAGAGCCAGTCTTTTTTGGTTTAAGAACATACAAGACGCTTTTCCTTTTGATTTCCCATTATCTGTCATGCAGCATCTTCAATTCACTTCCATTTTAGATTTACCAATCAGTCTTTCATTCTCCACGCTCACCCCCATCTTCCTCACCTTTCAATGTTCAATGACATATATTATTTCTCCTCAGAAGTTTCTCCTCTACTAATTATATCATTTATTGTTATCTCCTTCAGAAGAAATGTTAACAGCAGCATCACTGCTGTTAGCATGCTGGTTATACATCACAAGTTTTTCCCATTTAACAATGTGCTACAAGCTCTACAGTGCATGGACTGTCTGCCACTTTGTCTTATTAGTTGGCCAAATACATTAGATATTCCTTGGGCACTGCTCCCAAACACCATAAAAATAAATGCCATCAACAGGGCGCACTCAGACATTGTATTCATTCGGCCTCCAAAGTACTGGCACTACTGTGTCTCTGAGAAAACATCCCTATTTGCTTGCATCATACTCAACTAATGGAGATTCATTTGATGAAGAATGACATTGAATGATAGAACCAAAACTACTAGAGAATTCAGCTGTTTCTAAACATCTTTAAGCAAATTGTTTAACTTTCCAGAAACATTTTCCTTCAGAATTCTTACCACAGAAAAAGAAGTCCTGAAATGAAAACTGCCTTGAAAAAAGAGTTGCCACAAAATGTTTAAACAACCTCAGAATATGATGACTCACTTCATTAAGCAAAAGATTTCAACTCAATCCAAGCTGGGTTTGTGTGGGGAGGAAACAAAGAAGGATGGGTAGTGCAGGACCACAAGACACAAAGAGAGCATTCTTTCATCAAAAAAAAAAAAAAAAAAAAAAAAAGAAAACTCAACACCTTATCTTAGGAAAATATTTATTTCAATTCAACTTAAAGAAAACATATCAATTAAAATAGCAAACTGAAGTGGCTATTATTTGCACGGTAGATGTTACCAGTATTTGACTGACTAACTGTCACTTCTGTGTGACTACCTGGCCTTATGTCCACTCATTTTCTTCACTGACACCTTCTCTGGAAAAATTGCTGGATAACAGCCCCGGAGAGGACTGGTTTTGCTCCTGAAACAATCTAGGTCTCCATAAATAAATAAATCTTTTACATCAGTTAGATGCTGTCCTGGATATCCTGCTTATCTATTATCCTCTAAACACCAAAGGCTTTGCAAAGGAGATGACAGAAGTTCATGGCTAGGGCTTATTTCTACAGTCAGTTTCAGATGCCAGTACAAGGTCTTAACTTTAATCTTCAAAGCAATTAACAG
Source organism: Anas acuta (assembly GCF_963932015.1). Taxonomy (NCBI): domain Eukaryota; kingdom Metazoa; phylum Chordata; class Aves; order Anseriformes; family Anatidae; genus Anas; species Anas acuta. The sequence goes on from NC_088980.1 coordinate 66,998,101, forward strand.
TTGAGCCTCTGCTATACTGAAGACCAAATTGCTATCTATAAATTTCCTAAACAGGTTTGCTTCTCTGGGAAGATGCTGATCACAGTGCCCAGACCAAGCTACATGAGAGCTGGGGAACAGCATTTCCTGTCACAGGAAACCAGCTACAAAACAAGTCTCCATATGAGATTTCAGAGCTTCACTCTCCTTTTTGAACTGATTTAAGCCTTTTCCTAAAGAGGAAAAAAAAAAGTAGAAAGAAAGAATGCCTCCACCTTAGGAGTAGCACAGACACCAGCAGCAGCTCTTCAGTCACATCAAAATATTTTCCCTACCCTGTCCCCAGATTAATCAGAAAAAAAATTACATTCAAATTTTTCATTCAAAAGGGAGAATAGACATTAAAGTATTTGGAAAAGTGTTAGCTATTGCTATAATTCCATAAAGGTACAAGCTGAAATCTTAGCTAGCCAGGACTCTACACCATGTACTAACATGAGGAATTGTCTTTGTATCAGCCTTGCAATCTGCAGTTTGGAAAGTACTGTGCTGAGAAATAAGCACATTGTAACTGGATTTCCTCTAAACAGAGACAGACTACATCAACAGGAATAATTCATCCTACACTGGCACTCTAACTCCAGTTTAAAAACATCATCTTCCTTATGCAAACCCATGTATATAACACAGATCATTAAACAAGAAAAATATGCCCTTGAATGTGAGGCTCTGTTCTTTGTAATGCCTAGTCCAAGGGAGAAATTCACATGCCTCGTGGCGCACATGGAAGAGTTAGACACTTGCAGTCGATGAAAAATACAGCTGAAATTGTGGGCACTAGAAGACAGCAGATAATGTGTGTATGCAAATGGGTGAATGTCTGAAATTGAACTCCTGAACTCCCAAGCAGGAGCCTGCTGCTTGCAAGCTGCAATCAGTAATGGGCTGCTTGGAATTTCATAACACCTGGACCTCATGGAAGCGGCACATCCTGAATCCTCCAACTGTGAGAGACATGAGACAGATCCACCAGTTTATAGGCTCATTATTCACTCTGCTTCAGCACGTAGACTATTTGGACTGGAGAACCTGGAGGCTTGGTTACCAGAAAGAAGAGCTGATGCTAAGAGATGTGGGTATCTGAGAGAAAGAGGCCCAAGTAGAAGGAAAAGATCCTGGCTGGAGGAGACATCTGGGAAATAGGGGAATATCTGGGAGATGAGGTAAAGACATGGAGACAAATGCCAGGGGATGCCCAGTGCCCTTGGCCAGTGGTGCCTGAGACCAGAAGCTACAAGCAGTGCCACAATAGAAAACAGCAGGATTTTGTGCCCAGCCTCCCCACACCAGCAGCAACCTTCCTGCAGGGAAGGAAAGATAAGACCACAGGAACATTGTGGGGAAGCTGCAACAGCAATAGAGAATGAGAAGACAGGAGGAGGGGGAGGGAGGGGGGGGAGAACACAAACAACAAGAAAAACACCAAGTCTTGCTGAAGTTTTTACAAAGGTAATATTCTCTAATTTCCCAAGGATTCTGGCTGAACCTTAGAGCAAGCTATGAGATGGAGAAGGAAGCAAGAAGGGGGAAGTGCTGCTGTTAATTTGACATTCATTTTAAGGAGCTAAATGGGAACCAGAAGTAGTGCAGATGGCATTTCAATTCCCTCTTCTTTTGAAGAAAATTTATTTTTAATACAGTAACTTTTTTTTTCCATTAAGGCATTTTTAGCTGTGAAATAAGGACAGTTAAGAGCAGTAGTTAAAACCCCAGCTTTTAGGTGACATTTCTGAAAGCAGTTTATTTCATAGAGTGATGGCCGTATGAAACACAAAGTTTTTTTAAGCCACAATAAGGTGCTGGGCAGTGAGGATGCAGGGGGCAGTTGGCGGGCACCCTAGGGAGGAACACAAAGTGACACAAAAGAGATGACACTATTGCTTTGTGTGAGGGTGTGAGCGGGGGAAATTTGTCTATGTTAAATTACATCTTTTACTTCATTCTGGATGAACATTAGCTCTAAGTTTCCCCTGCATTCCAAGCACCTGCCCATTTTTCAGACACCTGATTAAAAGTCTGACAGCCATCAAGGCTGCAAATCTGGGAATTTAGACTGCATTTCAAGCATTGACTCATCTCATGCAGTAAATAGCACAGGAACCTGAAAGAGGCATTGGGGGGGGGGGGGGGGGGGGGGCATGGTGGCAGTTTTGGATTTTCTCCATTTGAGTAGAAAAGGAGGCCAAGATTACTAGCAAGATTTTCTTCTGACTGGACAGGTCACTGCCAATATCCTGATCAAGGGATGGCAAGTAAGACTAGTGGGAGAAATTAGGCAAGAAACATTACCCCACGTGGAAAAGGATAAAGTTCCAATAAAATAGGATGAGCCTCAAGACATGCTCAAGACAGGTTCAGTGTGTATTCATGATTGATTGGTCTAGGCCAGAAGGAGAGCAGTATCAAAACCTTCAGCTTCGTCAGAGCTGGGAAGATGTAGAAACCCTACCGACAGCCCAGCAGGTCCTGAAGAACACCACAGGCACAAGAAGCTGGTGCTGGGACTTCTTGCATCATTTTGCAACACCTCATTTCTGTCCACTTCCACATTCAGTATCCCAATATTTTGACTAGCACCAGGTCTGTTCATTCATGACTGCTGCAACCTACAGCAGGAACAAACCAAAAACAGGATGAACTGGGGGAACCCATAACTTAGAGAACCAACTCAGTGCCATCTTCTAATACAATGATTATTTCTATCTGCAAGCACAGAGACATAAATTTCAAGTTGCCTTCTCCCTTTCTCCAAGTGAAAGAAGCCCCCAAGGATCAATGAAGCCCTTCAATAAACAAGTAAATAAACAAAGATTGAAACAAACATCATTTGACAGGTTGTTTTGCTGCCTGCCTCACAACCTTCTACAGCTGGTGGTAACACAGTTACCTATCACACTGTGGCTATTAAAATGCTTGGTGAAACAACCAGCTTCTACCCTCCCATACCTGCACTGGGGTGGCAGGGGAGCAGACAAAAATGCAGCACCATCATCAACATGATTGATGTCAGTGGATGACAAGGATTAGAAAAATAATTTGGACAGTACCGTATCACTATGGGGTCTTCCAGATTTGTTTGAGCTTTCTGATATTCATTAACTCCACTCAGCACATTCATTTTAATGCAAATAGTATTTCATAAATGAGGTCTGCAATACCATAAGTTGCCATTCAGGATATCAGTATCTGAGATCAAGAATTTATGTTGCCAATCCATACGTGAAATTATCACAGTTGCTCTAAGTACATTGTTTTTTAATAGCTTTGTCTAAAGGCTGGGATGGGGGCACAGGGAAGGGGATATTTTTAAACTTCGTAATCATACCTTTTATTTGGTGGTGTGTCACTGCAGCTGACTTGTAACAGTCAACGCTGTGTACACATACTGAGCATTCACAATATTTCACTCAGCCAAGCTCACAGAGCTGCTGGCATTGTAAATGCTTGTAGTTAGAAGCCAGCCATGAGCTACAAGCTAGGTAAAAAGGGTATGACACATCTCTGCAAACAATGCAGAAGGGAGACAGATAAAAAGCACAGGACCTGTGGGAGATACAGATTCTACTTTTCCTTGATTGTTTGCAGGATCTAATAAATCTTTTTCTTCCCTCTGTACTCCACATGTAGTACCTAGATTTTGTCAGGCAGTCATACCCCAGTATCTCTCCAGTATTTTTAAACATGGTTGTGAAAAATATCAGTCAGTGCCTACTCTAAAGAAGAAAAAAGAAGTGAATGAACAACCCACCATACAGTTGGAGAACTTCATTGCTGCTTGGCAGCCATGTATACAGATGGAATAAGAGCTTCTTTAAATCCTTGTTTACATGATCTAGCCAGAAGTCTGATATTCTCAACCTTTGAACACACATTATGGATAGCTTTCCTGTTATAGAAAAAGCTGTTTTAACTATTGGAGTGTGAAAGCTGACAAAAACCTCTTAATTAAAAACAAAACAAAACAACAACAACAACAAAAAAACAGTTTTCATTCCTGTGAATGCATGGAATTGTAATTATGAACAGAAAACTGCGCTGAACTTTCTGAAGTAATATATCAGAACCTCCAATTATTTCTTTAACATTTTGTAGGGATCTTCATTATTTCATGACATATAAGCAGTACTGTATAATTATGTATTACTATTATTGATGCCAGTATATGGATATTCCATTATTTTCAAAGTCCTCTAGGGTAATTTCTGATTAGTACTGTTTGGAGTACATCAATTTTTTTTCCTATTAAATGGTTTGACAGAAAAGCATGTAAAAGAATGTTCCTTTATCTGTAGCAGCAGACTTGACTATATACTTAAATTGAAACATACTTTTTATTTTTGTCTTTATAAATTCAACAATTTATCTTTGGGAAGTTTCACATTTCATTTTGATTTTTTTCCCTCAACTTATTATTAAAACACATAAAATTGTGTCATGAAAATTAAGTTCCACCAAAATAAAATTCTGATGTCCACACAGGCAGGGTGAGCAGGCAGGGCAGAGCGCTCTTCCCCACCCATATGAACACCTCCTTAACGACAGCCGACACCCATTAGCTAGGCGATAATGGTCTCCACCAGGCACGTGGTCTCCAGGAAGTCGGTACACACCCAGACCGACTACCCATTAAAAAATGCAGCAGTTCAGGTCACCAGATGTGGGGAATGTCTGAGCCTGTTGCTGCCATCAGTGGGAGGCAAAGAAACTACGTGCGTGAGGTGTGAGCAGGTGAACGACCTGGTCCGCATGGTGGCGGAGCTCAAGGAGGAGGTGGAGAGGTTGAGGGATATCAGGGAGTGCAAGTGTGAGATAGACTGGTGGAGTGACTCTCTGCAGGGCCTCAAGGAGAGGTACCGGGGTGAGACACCCCAAATGGGGGTGGACCCCCTGCCCTGTCGCCGTCGGGCAGAGGGAGGGGATCTGGGAGTTGAGGAAGAATGGAAACAGGTCCCTGCTCGACATCGCAGGCAATGCCCTCCCCTTCTGGCCCCACCTTCCCAGGTGCCCTTACGCAACAGGTTTGAGGCCCTGGAGCTTGAGAGACCGGTGGGTGAGGAAGAGGTAGCAAGTGTTCCCAGGAGGATGCCTAGGGTGAGGAGGTCGACTCCACGCCTCAGGACTGCCTCCACCAAGACAGAAAGAAGGGTTATTGTTGTAGGAGACTCTCTTCTCAGGGGAACAGAGGGCCCTATTTGTCAGCCTGACCCTACCCATAGGGAAGTCTGCTGCCTCCCTGGGGCCAGGGTCAGGGATGTTGCCAGGATGCTTCCCAACCTGGTTCACCCCTCTGACTATTATCCTCTTTTGATAGTCCAGGCAGGTAGTGATGACATTGAAGAGAGAAGCCTGAAGGATATCAAATGGGACTTCAGAGGACTGGGACGGTTAGTGGATGGAGTGGGAGTGTAGGTGGTGTTTTCGTCCATCCCTACGGTGGCAGGGAGGGGTACAGAGAGGACACGGAAAGCCCACCTGATAAACACGTGGCTCAGGGGATGGTGCCACCACAGAAATTTTGGGTTTTTCAATTGTGGGGCACTTTACTCGACACCCAGCCTGATGGCCGCAGATGGGTGCCTATCTTTTAGGGGAAAACGGATCCTGGGCCAGGAGCTGGCAGGGCTCATTGAGAGGGCTTTAAACTAGGTAAGAAGGGGGATGGGGCTGAAACAAGGATTGTTGGAGCTGTGCCAGGGGGGACAATGGTGAGGCTGGGGGATAAGGCAATGGCCCAGCTGAAGTGCATCTACACCAATGCACGCAGCACAGGCAACAAACAGGAGGAGCTGGAAGCCATCATGCAGCAGGCAGGCTACAACTTGGTTGCCATCACGGAGACGTGGTGGGACCACTCTCATGACTGGAGTGCTGCAATGACTGGCTATAGGCTCTTCAGAAGGGACAGGCAGCACAGAAGGGGTGGTGGTGTGGCTCTCTATATTAGAGAACCTTTCGATGTTGTAGAATTCGAGGCTGGGAATGACAAGGTCGAGTCCCTTTGGGTTAGGATCGGCGGGAAGGCCAACAAGGCTAGCGTCCTGGTCGGGGTCTGTTATAGACCGCCGAACCAGGATGAGGAGACAGATGAGGAGTTCTACAGGCAGCTGACAGAAGTTGCAAAATCTTCAGCGCTTGTTCTTGTGGGGGACTTCAACTTCCCTCACATATCCTGAAAGCACAACACAGCCCAGAGAAAGCAGTCTAGGAGGTTTCTGGAGAGCATGGAAGATAGCTTCCTGACGCAGCTGGTTAGTGAGCCTACCAGGGGAGGTGCCCCGCTAGACCTTTTGTTCACAGACAGAGAAGGACTGGTGGAGGATGTGGTGGTTGGAAACTGTCTTGGGCAGAGTGACCATGAAATGGTGGGGTTCACTATTCTTGGCGAGGCCAAGTAAAACCTCTGTATTGGACTTCCGGAGGGCTGACTTTGTGCTGCTGAGGACACTGGTTGGTAGAGTCCCTTGGGAGGCGGTTCTGAAGGGCAGAGGGGTCCAGGAAGGCTGGGCGCTCTTCAAGAGGGAAATCTTAATGGCGCAGGAACGGTCTGTCCCCACGTGCCCAAAGACGAGCTGGCAGGGAAGAAGACCGGCCTGGCTCAACAGAGAATTGTGGCTTGAGCTTAGGAGAAAAAAGAGGGTTTATAATCTTTGGAAAAGTGGGCAGGCCACTAGGGAGGACTATAAGGGTGTTGTGAGGCTGTGCAGGGACAAAATTAGGAAGGCCAAAGCTCATCTGGAGCTCAATCTGGCTACTGCCGTTAAAGACAACAAAAAATGTTTTTATAAATACATAAACACAAAAAGGAGGACTAAGGAGAATCACCATCCTTCACTGGATGCAGGGAGAAACTTAGTGACAAGAGATGAGGAAAAGGCTGAGGTGCTTAATGACTTCTTTGCCTCAGTCTTTAGCGGCAATACCGGTTGTTCTCTGGATACCCAGTACCCTGAGCTGGTGGAAGGGGATGGGGAGCAGGATGTGGCCCTCACTATCCACGAAGAAATGGTTGGTGACCTGGTACGGCACTTGGATGTGCACAAGTCGATGGGGCTGGATGGGATCCACCCAAGGGTACTGAAGGGAATGGGCTTAAGTTTGCGCCAGGGGAGTTTTAGGTTGGATCTTAGGAAGAACTTCTTTACTGAAAGGGTTGTTAGACATTGGAACAGGCTGCCCAGGGAAGTGGTGGAGTCACCATCCCTGGAAGTCTTTAAAAGACGTTTAGATGTAGAGCTTCAGGATATGGTTTAGTGGGGACTGTTAGCGTTAGGTCAGAGGTTGGACTCGATGATCTTGAGGTCTCTTCCAACCTAGAAATTCTGTGATTCTGTGTATGCTTCAGGCAAGGTTAATACATAAATAAACCTGACAGCTGTATTCAGCAGCCAGCAGGCAAGCAAGGCGAAGACACAGGCACGCCACACATGACTGAGACCACTCAGCAGATGCTTATCATCTCTAGGCAGGAGCAGCTCTGCGGTAACTCACGGCCAAGCAGGAGGACGTCAGCTCCACACATGCTGGCACATTTCAAGAATCCCCTCTAGAAGTCTATGCAGCCAAACTTCTCTGATATATGTAGAAAGGGAAGGCGGACTCTCAGATACCTTCCACTGAAAGTGTTTGTAACTAGGCATCAGCTAATTCACCTAATAAGCTTGGTGAAAAATGTATTCATAGGAACAGTGCAGTACATAGGCATGGGTAAATGACCATCTGTCTGTCCTCAAGTATAGCCTCCTTTTCATTAAAGGTTTAAGGAACAAAGAGAGGGAAAAAACACAGAGTGCATCTGGATCTTTTAGCCCAAGTCTCCACTTGGTTTGTACAGTGCTGCCTCAGCACAAACCAAAATCCCCCTTCTCCCTGGCCTGTTCTGCACAAATGAGGCACAAAAACCAGAGGTGGTTAATGAATATGCTGCAAATTTTCATGCAGAATCAGCACAATGTTGCTTGGCACAGGTGCACTTTAACAATGATAAATCTGGAAAGTTCACATTGATTAATTACTCTGATTTTCAAGTTCATATGTCTTAGAAAAAGAAGAGGCAGATCAGGCTGTTGGAAGTATTGCTGCTTTTTTTTTTTTTTTTTTAAGGAAACAAACAATAAAACCCTATTTCTCAGCATCTATTTTTAGCTGTAACATTTGGGGGCTTAAAAGCAGAATTGAATTATCCTAAAACAGACTTCTGAAGAAGGCAGAGGAGTGGATGACAGATATTGTGGAGGAAAGAAACGCCTTCTCAGAAGCAAAAGGTCTTGTGGTATTTCCTTACAGGGCTCAGAATCAAATGGGCTCCACATCAGATCTGATCCACTACTGGGTGCCCCACTGCAAAATGCTTTGCACCCTATTTGCTTTGATAGTTAAAATACAGCCATTTGGCATAGGAAGAATTACACCAAACAGCATGAGAAACTATTCTGCCCTACAAAGGCAACTATAGATCTATCAAAGTTACGTAAAATAAATATAAGAGGTCCTGCATTCAACAGAGAACAACTTGACAAATTTCTAGGATTTTTAATGTTATAAGGGGAAAAGTTATTTTTGTGTAGATATTCTCACACATAGTCTAAGTGATATTAAGCAAGTTCAAAGTTGTAGCACACCCTTTCAGTTTCTACAACATAAGACTTTCAGGACTTAAGCAAATGATTCAAAACATTGCTGTCAGAACTGAATTCTGCAAATCAACATTAAGCAAATCCACATCCCACATCCTACATATCACAGGAGTCTACAATCCGACCTTTTGATTCAACTGTTACTAACTAAAATGTCATCTACATCCAGATCTGAAGTAATGCTTTCATCTTCTATATAATGAAGAAACACTTCCCTATTGCATAGAGTAAAATAGAGCAAAACATGACAAGAATGGCTCAATTACCACTCCCAAGTTCAAAACAAGCAATCTACCAGAGTAAGACACTGAATAAAAGCTAGAAAAAATGAAAACATATTTACTTGCTTAAAGTTACAAGATTCAATCAAGTACCCTTAAGGAAGCATGATTTTTGCATCCTTTGAATCACCTACACCAGCCAACATCCATCAATTCAGCTGTGCAAAACTGATGAATATGTCAGTAACATTTTTATTAGCAAAGTTACCCAGCTAGCAATACTAGAGTATCCTTCTTGTAGCACACCAGGTCCACCCAGATATTTTAGAGGGAAATGTAGTTAGCTTTCCACACTACCAATACCAGAAGAGAAAAGGAGATAGATGACTACCTGATTTTACCAAATTACAGGAAAGAAATGCGTAATATCTATGGAACTACATACATGCTAGTGCCCAAACATTGTCTCCTTTAATTAGCTTCTTTGAAGCAGACTGCTTCCAATAAGCTCAAGAAAATTGAGCTTGAATCACTGGAGACAATCTGGGTTCAGTTGTTAACCTCTTAGCCTTTAAACAAGGAAGCTTCTTTAAAATGTACAACGTTAACAAGTACTCTTGTCAACAGAGTAGCATCAAGACATGATTTCTTTTTAATATCAAAAAGAACTCAAAAGAAAAAAAAAAAAAAAGCTATGTATTTTGTCACTGATTAACAAAGTCAGTTAGATTCTACTTGAATAAGACTAGAGCAAAACTCTGAAGTGCCAATGTGCTGGAACAGTTCCTAAATTTGGATAGCATTGGCAATAATATTAAACAAGTGTAGATTATCCACAGGCCTCAGTGATGTTGCTGGCCAGCACTTAGTGGGGGAGGGAGGTAAGACAGACAACCCATCCCCATGCCAGCTGATGTGATTAGGGCTGGTCAGCCTGCCCATTCCTGCCGAGGCTGCATCTGTTCCTGAGAGCAGTTGCATTGACAGTCATATTCCTGCTTACCAGCTCCAAGCTCCTTTCTCATTGCGGTAAGCAAAGCCATGATAATTATTAAACATCTACAGTTGCTTCAAATGAGGCTATAAAATGGGGGAAAAGTACTTGTCCCAGGGGTCAGGTGTAGTGGGTTTATGTGGCAAGGTTTTGGTAGTAGGAGGCCATAGGGGTGACTTCTGCAAGAAGAATCCTGAAGCTGCCCATATTAGAAAAGGGCCCCGCTGCTGACCAGAGCCAAGTCAATAAGTGATGTTGTTTGCACCTCTGTGAGAGGATATTTAAGAAAGGGAAAAAAAATAAAAAATGCTGATACACAGCAGCTGGGAGAGAGAGAGGAGTGAGGAACAGCCTTGCAGACACCAAGGTCAGTGAAGAAAGAGGGGGAGAGGTGCTCCAGGTGCTGGAGCAGAAGTCCCCTGCAGCCTGTGGTGAGGACCATGGTGAAGCAGGTTTTACCCCTGCAACCCATGGTGTACCATGGTGGAGCAGGGTTCCACGCTGCAGCCCGTGGAGGAGATCACGGTGGAGCAGGCGGACCTGCACCGATGGAGGCTGCGGTTTGTGGAGGACCCCATCCAGAGCAGATTCTGGGCCAGACTTGTAGCCTGTGGAGAGGAGCCCATGCAGGAGCAGGTGACCTGGCAGGAGCTGCTGCTCATGGGGCACTCATGCTGTAGCAGTTTGCTCCTGAGGTGTGGACCCCGTGGTATGTACCCATATCTGGAGCAATTCTTGAAGAGCTGCTGCCCAGGCAGGATCAGTTCAGGAAGGATGGCATCCCATGGGAGGGACCCCATATTGGAGCAGGGGCAGAGTGACCATGAAGGAGTGGCAGAGACAAAGCGTCACAGACTGACAGCAGCCCCCGTTCCCCTTCGCCACTCATGGGGAGAAGGTGGAAGAGGACGGATGAGGGGAAGTGGTTTTGGTTTCTTTCCTTTGTTCCTCATTTCTCTAGCTTGTTAGTAATAGGCAATAAGTCTTACTATCTCCCTGCTCTGAGTCTATTTTGCCAGTCATGATAATTGTTAATCTCCCTGTCTGTATTTCAACCCTTGAGCCCTTTGTATTGTATTTTCTTCCCCTTTGAGAAGGGGAAGTGAGAGCATGGCCGTGGTGGAACTCAGCTGCCTACCCAAGAAAAACCACCCCATCAGGAGACTGCCGGAATCTGAAATAACCATATATCAATATAATAAATTCTTCTAACTGTTGCCAGAAGAACAGCTGAAAACATGACAGACCATCTGTATGGTCAGATCATGCTCTCCCTTTATTACCCAAATAGCCTGACTTTCATAGCAAACTTAACAGGGGCAGATAGTGTCTCACACAAGATTATTGGTCAAAAGCACTCAGACAAACAACTGCAAGAAAACAACCCCCTTGTGATTAGCAGTCGCGTAGATTCCGTCCTTGAAGACAGCTGCTGGCAACAATATTTTTTAAATTCCTCATTCGGGCGATGTGGGAACACTGTCATGGGAACTTCTCATAGTCATCCTGGCAGCTTGGTTTACTCAGCTGCAGCAAGTCATGGCCTCCTTGCTGTTTCAAAAATCCCTCAACATCTAACAGTTTCACAATTTGAATCAACTCCTCCATTAGAACAACACAAGAAAAAAGCAATCAGGAAACCCAAAAGGTTTTCAGATGTGGCTCGGATGCAGTTAGATGGGTTTAAATTTCCCTTTGGGGAACTAGAATATTTTGCCTCTGCATAAACTCAAAAGAAAGGTACCAGAAGTATCAAAGCAAAATTTTAATCTTAATGCAGAAAATGTTATGAAAAAAAACAAAAAACAAACAAAAAAAAAAACCACAAAAAACAGCATCAAGAAAATAACAGCTATCTGACAATGCCAACATTGATTTTGTTCTATACTTGACCATTTTCATTCAATACAATTAAACTGACTTATACTTTTCTATTCTGTGCTCAAAAATTTTTGCCTTTTTAGTCTCCCAGGATCCACTGAGTAAAATGAACTATTAAAATCAATGTTATGGTCATCTATTAGTCAGCTAATAACAGGCACATAGCAATTATACCAGGTAAGGAATGTAGCTCATAAAGGAGAAAGTAAAACCCTGCCTCTGATTAGATAGTAGAAGGTTTCAAAAATATTATTTTATAGATGCTGCAAAATAGAGCATAACTATTAAAAAAACACTAAATACCTTAACACTATGTACCTTAATATTACTCATAGAGGAGAATCCATTAGCTGCATTATTTATGTACACAGCTGGAGATGGAAGAAATGTGGAAGGAGAATTCCTCTACTACTTTTTCTATTGGACAATTATTCACAGCTCTAATGTTTTTCTAACCGTATGGCAAAAGTATTCACCTCATTAATCCAGAAGGAAACTAACCCTTGCTGTTCTCAGTCAGCAAGTTCAGTTAGTTTATTGCAGTGTCAGAAAAGCATGAGCTGATGAATAGAGTATGCAAGACTACCATAGCAGAGCCCAAGAGAGGTGAAGGCTGGAAAAGGTGGAAAAGTAGAAGGAAAGGAGGAACTGCTGCCTTCATAGCTCCAACCCACTGCAGCATCTCTGCTATCCTGTGTAATCATACCTTCAATTTCAGGCTCCACAAGGACAGAGTACCAAAGCTGGCTTTATCTCCAAAAGGTCTAGGAGAACACAAAAATATTTGAGCTGTCCAATAACTAACAAAGACACTGCATAGGGACCAGAAAACAATATTTAAGAAAAGAATCATTGCTGAAGATTGAAATAGCCCTGTAATTCCTGACAGTAGTCATCCTCAGGAACTGAGGCAATTGCACACAATAATTCAGGTGAAGATAATTAAGGAAATTTTGTCAGTTTGTTAGATGAGCTGTTTGTCAAAAGGTAATCCATACACAGCCTATAATGTAAGGAGACATTGAAACTTTAATAAGTAGCATGTCTTCCTCATACTTTGTGGGATTATGCAAGACCATTCTTTAGAAATGAGGAAATAGCTCACCTTGACATACAAGTGAGAAGGCACCACACAATAGTAAAAGCAAGAGAGAAAATGAAGACAAGTCAATTACAAGCAATTTAAATGGATTAGGAGAACCAGACCAGTACAATGTAATCACCAAATAAGACTTCCCTCAGTCAAGAGCTGTGACAGAAGCCACTCAATCAGCACAATCTTAAAAGCAAGGAGAGGGGGTTGCAGCAAAACAGTTCTTCAAAGTAGCAGTGATCTACTCTGCTCTAGAAAGGAGGCAGATATTCATATATTCAAACAATAAAGGAGAAAGTAGTTCTCATGTTTTCTGTTTAATACATAATCTTGAACATACTTCCAAACATTCTGGTGGAGGGAAAGGGAGAGAAGGCTCCTGATAACCAACATCTTGCTAACAGTAAAGTAATACTAAAGTAATACTAACAGGTACTAATGATTAAAAAATGCTTTGTGAAGTAGGAAGAGGATTTATACATTGTTGAGGAAAATAGAGTTTTGGGATTTATTAAATGCACAGTCTGACTTGTGTGGTTTTAAGAATGCCTGCTTCCTTCAGACAGCAGTTTAATACAAATACTAGCTCTGCATTCCAACCAGATTTTCCAAGCAGAAAGCACCCACATCTCAGTAGATATGGGAAGGCAGAGTCTTTGCTAGTCTATGCAAATAACAAACAAGATTAAGAAAAAAACAAAAGAATTTTAATTCATTTTTAAAGATAAGTTTTAGCTACACAATAGGGAAATAAAAATCATTTAGATCTCATTAAAGGTTGACATTAACTGTGTTTGGCACATCTTGGTCTTTCCTATATACGTTATCTGTCTTCCCCATAATCTGGAAAAATCATGCAAATAGGTGAATACTATTATGAGATCATTAACTTTCTCTTCTGACTTTTACTTCTAGATACAAGACTTCCATTCGGTGTTAATACAAGCTTTCACTTCAGTATTGTACAAGTGTCCACAACCACTGCCATGGCTGAATCACTACCATCTCAAAGTGAATGACAAAGACCTCTAGGCAAAGCATATTCTCAAGAACTTGAAAGATAGGAAAGATGTTTAGGTCTTTTATACACACGTCTCTGTGACAGTTAAAGATGGCAGCAAGTTAGCTATCTCCATAGGGAAAGGTTGCCACCCCACCTGTACAGTCAGCAGGAGGGAATCTATTCTCACTTCTCCCACTTGAGCACAAAATCTGACAGCTTGCTTTACACCTGTGATGGGTTGGAGCTAGGCTGCCAGACTCTGTGCAGAACAGCCTGAGGCTCTCTCTCCAACTCTCCTGGGTAGTATGGACACCTGGGAGGTAACCTCAACTGCATATAGCTCTGCCAGCACAGTAGTAGCAGAGTTCACATGCTTATTTCACCCTGAAATTGTGACTGATAGTACTGCAACCAATTTTTATTACTTTTATTTATTCAGCCTGATCCTTACTAAGCATGAAGCAAAAAAGTTATATAAAACATTCTACTTGAGACAGTCAAGAACAATTAAAAAAAAAAATTACATGTGTTTTCAAAAATATCCTTCTAGATTTAAGAGAGGTTGTCATGTTAGGTTTGCAGGCAGCTTGAGAAGAATAGTGACCCAAGGGCTAGTGTGACCCAGGGGACTAGTATACACTGAAACTCTATGCCAACTTCTTAAACTCTGGTTTATCATGGAAAGTTACGTGGCTGGCTGTGTTGACTAATACAGCAATTATATTCTAAAATATTCCACCAAGGAGATGAGCACAATCCAAGTCTGAACATGATGAAAGCGCTTTGTATCAAGTATCAGAAGAACACTACTAGAATTATGAACTTCTTCCTCCTCTAATGGGACAAGTGGCAAATGCTCAGCATGTCCCTGCTTACATACAAAATGTAGTTCTGTGTTTTCGGGCTATCATTTTCCTGCACAAACTGACAGTGTGAAGTAGTTATGATGAAGCATGAAGCATCAAAACCTTATTTTTGTTATCCATTTGGCACAAAAACTACTGCATGAACATTACAGTGCTTCTGGCCACACTTACATCCAAAAATGCCCTTTCTTTAGGTTACTAATCTATAAGTGCTCACACTGCAACATCCAAAGTGAAACATGAAATACTTTATCAGAAGTTACTACTGTGGGATTTTGAGTCATTCCTCCCACTATTCCATTATTACAGAAACCATAGGCAGAATTTTGGTGGAAAAATCGGTGGAATGTTAGCTGACTTGGTGCATGTATGCCTTTTGAAGTTGCCTCCATCTCCTGTTCCTTTGGGAATCACCAGGTGGCATTGTGACACAGGTTTACAAGATGTATTCACCTACACCTGAGCACTGCTCCGGCAGTAAAGCTGCACTGCTGTCCTGGTATGTGAGGTTATTTCTTTGGAGGATGTTGTGGCAGGGAGAAGAAAACCTCCTTCCCACTTTAATTTCCCTAACAGGGATCAACTTTGCAGGTAAAATTGTTCTTCGAAATGGCTTAATTTCCTGCAGTATCTCTATACGCTTTGACATTACTTCAATAAAGGCTGAAAATCCCATTCAGACTTTTCTTCTTCATTCATTTAGACTCAAATACTGAATAAAACTAGTGAAAAACAGCATCTAAGATGTGTCTGACCACTAAGCATCAGTGAACTGTCAGACTGCCTTATGTAAGATTCAGGTATGGAAGAGAGCCAAATTGAATTAAAAACATTGTAGAGTGATGTTCCATGTTTTTCCAAGAGCAATGCATTGCCTACACCAAAGCTGTGGGCTTTGTTGGCCGATCTATTAAGACCCAGCAACAAGTTTTAGATGACTTCTGACCCTAAAGTTTCTAGCAGGCAGCAAGTGACAGAATAGAAGGTGACTAGTTCTAGCAGAGGTATATAGATGTGAGTTTCTGTATGGAGTTAGAGGGAAGCAGCATTGTGAAATACTGCTAACCCAAATATATATGAACTTTCTTGACAGCATCCACTAAACACCTGAGCCAACTAGAAAGCCTTAGTGAACTGCAGTAGACTGGATCATGAATAGCACATTCAACATTGAAATAACCATCTCCTTCCAAATGAAAATAGGATACTTTTCCTTCAAGAACAAATATCAAACATAATAAGACTGCTTGCGTAGCAGTCAGACTTGTCTTCCAAGTCATCCCATTTGACTTGTGCCATATGAAATAGCTTTCAGTTCTTTTAGTGGTAACAGTCAATAATCTAAAGCTAAATCAAATTACAAGCAATCTCACTGGTGTGTTGACTGACAACATATGACTGACTTATTCCTCTGATGCGCCATACTGGAAGCCAAACACAGGAAAATCAAAGTGTGCTTTATTCTTATTGGGGATTTTTTTTTTTTTTTACATCTATTTTAGAGAAGCTTCCTCAAATTATTTCTTTGAATAGAATTATATTCATTACCTAAGAATAGTCATTTATATGTCATTCACAAGAACCAGAATAGTGTCACATAGAATTAGACAAAATGAAAACAGATTATTTGAAATCCAAACACATCAAGAAAGTCATTAAATGGAAAACATCTAACATGACTTCGATTTCTACTAAAGGCATAAAAATGGAGGTGTACAGCATCAAATATTGTATCATCAGTTAATTTATCACAAAGCACTTCAAATGATTCTATAAACAACAAATGAGATTTAAGGGGCAATACCTTGAAGAAGGCCATGTATCTTTATAAGTCTATCTTCTCTTGTAAAATTTTGTCTTTAATGGGATTCAGCATGGTAGGAATAGAGACTCTCTTTAAAGAGTTGAATTTTTTTGAAGTAGGAGATTTAGAGTGCACTTATATATCAATATTTGTGTTCAAGCATACCTCAATTTACTCTCTGATTTAACCAAAACAAAAGTAAAGTATTCATGCCACTCAACCAAATATAAATTATTTTGGCTCTTCAAAGGAAATTACTTAAGATCAATAGGGAGCATCTGCTTGATTAACATGCCACTTTCTAAAAAAAAAAAAAATCCCTAAAGAAAAGTGACTTGATTATCTTCCCACCTTATTAGCATGGGTACAGCTCCATTTTGAGTTGAACAAAGCAAAGTAAGGATGACAGCTTGGTTTAGAATATCAGTTAAAAGAGGGAATTACTTTATCTTTAGACAGTGCTCTTTACTTCTAGCTTTTTTTTTAGTGAGGGTAAATAGTTTTAAGTATTTTTGAGGTGTGATGTCCACACTTCTCAAAGAATAAACAATGGCAGACAGGTAAAACTATGCACCTGCAACTTGTCTTTTGATCATTACATTTTAAGGAATGTTTATAAATTACATAAAAATAAACCCTCTATATGTATAATAGGAATATTCTTCTAGTTTTCTACAGTGAGTTGCCTATTCCAGATATAGGATCCAGGTAAGTTGTTGGATGGCTGGCACTGTAAGAAATAACCGTTGCCCAAAGGACCTTTATGATCATAAGACACAGTAATCAACAAAGCACGTTCATATTTCTTGCTTCCTTTCAACAGACCTGAAATGTTTTTTCTGAAATAGAATCCAAAAGGCCTGAAAGTCTTCATTCATGTTGGCAAGTGCCTACAATTTGAACAATCCCTCCAGAGGGCAAGGAAAGTTGATCTGGGACAAGGTGCTGTTCAGTTCAAGCAGCAGCAAAGCTTTAATCTTTCTTGAATCTTTGAGAGAGAAGAGGAATTATAACAATCTTTAGGTCTCAAGCTTTCCCTAGTGCTGTACTGGTTAAGCCTGAACTCATGTGCTCACACTGCAGGAAGAGGCTCAGTCCCTGGAAAGTGAACGCTTTCCAATATAGCCCCTTTAGGGATTCCTAGATCCTGAAGTCATTTTCCCGACTTCCCTCCCACCTCTCAAACTGAAAATATTCCTTTTATCATTACATATTGAATTTAATAAATGAAAAATCCATCAGGAAAAATAAGTGATGAGCTTCTGTCCACACGTTGGGGAAGTTGTTGCCAATTTCAATTTGGCAGGAGCCTTCCAGGCAGGTAGCTCCGGGACCACAGCTGGCTTGAGGGCAGACAGACATATTTAATACCAACAGAACACTGAGCACCAAGGTATTTAGCCTCCAAGCAGACTGGGCCTTCATTTTTATCTTTTGTTGTACCTGCTGAGAGAAAATATTGACAAGAGTCTTCCAGACAGCCAGCCAAACCAAAAAGTTTCATTTAGGGTTGTCTTGAAGCTGAGTTCATAAGTGATTTCTTTTGTCACAAAAGATTACAGGCTTTATTTTGGACCTAGAAAGATGTTGTGGAAAAATTCAGGGAAGATTCAGGAAAAGGACTGAAAGTTTAGTGTTTGTTTGTTATTTACACCTAGTGCAAGAAGTCTGTCCATTTAACTGAGAACAGTAACAGCAATAACCTCCAAGACAAAACAGAAACCTACAGTGGAAGACAAGCTCAATCTGGCAGACAAGTATAGAGCAAGATTCACAAGCCAGAAACAGAACTGAACTATTTCAGATGAGGAATAAAGCCCAAATGTTAAGTGAAGAACATTTGCTGTTGGGGCAGTTTACTAAGGTTTATGAACATTTTAAACCATCACTCCTAGAAATTAACCCACAAATCACTGCTAGCCTTTAAAAGTTCCCTCCATTCCATCCAGTATTAAATTTCTAGGGTTTATAGAAATTCCTATGGCCTGAGCTACACAAGGAAACAGTCTCAATTATCTTATACTTCTCTTTTCCCTGTAAAATTGTGGGTTATAGAGTGTAGTTAAATAGACTTCAGGATATCTCAAGCCTGGCATAGGTTTTCTTTTATCATAGCAAATAAAATTTCAGTAAACCAAAGCATCGTTCTAAAGCCCTAACTAGAGAAAGCTATGGATAGCAAACATGTATGCACGCATGCCTCTAATTATTTGTGAACTGGTTATCTATTGTGAAAGGCTACAGTGTTCCTGCAAATGCTGACTGGAGATTTATGCCCATGCACATCATCACAATGCTTGACATGAGGGTCCACCCACACATTTCAGATTACAATAGCACTGCTGCTGGTTTTGCCTGATCTCAACATGACTGTACGTCTCTCCCCCTTTTGGCACTGGCTTATTGTGCTTGATTGTTGTGTATTTCTAGACCCACTGTTGTGTGCTACTATCTTCCCCTCCTCCAGCTTCTGGTAAAGGATTGAGACAATACATGTTCACTGACAAAGAACTGAAAATTATCATCTTGAAAACGGTGTTCATGACATTTTCACTGGCATGTTACGACCCCAATGGAAAGCACGCTGTTCTGGTAAATACAGAAGGAAAGGACGTCTTAACAGTTGCTCTTTTTTATTTTTTATTTTTCACCTCAAGCAGTGCTCTGATATTTGCACTTAGCATCAAGCACTGGCAATTAACCTGAATGAAGATACCTTCCCTTTGGTAACTGAGAAGGCAAGAAACACTTCACATCAATGGAACCAAACATTTGGAGAATAGCTTTTAATCAAGATCGATACCTATAATGAGAAAAGGGCTTAAAAACTAGCAAAGCAATAATGCACATATTAGCTTTTTGATTGAACATGCTGATAACCTCTGAAAAAAACAATTACACCAGCCAACCTGTAACAAACGTAATGGGACTGCCATCCTCAGAAGGGGGTTGATTCAGTCAGTCCCAAATCTTCACACCAAAATACTTGCATTCCCCAGCTACATCATTGCTCTTATCCAATGCATTTCTTATCCAAAACATTGCTAAGAATTTTTCCTCCACCTTCTTTAAGGTATAATTGACTTCTCTAAACAATATACTTTTATGGTAGGCATTTATTTTTGTAGGCAAGAGAATAACTACTGTTATTCTCTTGTTCTCATTTTTAATGTATAATTCCAGTCCAATAACCCTTCTGGGAAACTTTTTAATAAGACACAAAATTTCAGAGGAAGAGAAAGCAGTAACAGGAGCAGCCTACCCCTATTCCTACTGCAGTACTGTATTCAGTATATAGCGTAGATGTTTAATACCCTCTGGGTTTAATAATTTATTTTATAATTTCCTACTAATGAGTATCAAGGGATATAGTTATGTTGGGATATAATGCTAATTAACAGAGCTACATAGAAAAAACAGGTGAACTTGATCTCAGTCTCAACTCAGTTCTCTCCCTAAACATAATTCAGGTCTCAGATCTGTGACATTTTTGTGCTTTTGCAGGAGACCCCAATTTCTCCTCTTCATTCTTTGGTCACATAAGATTCTTACTGATGGAAGTCTCTTTTGAACTGGAAAGAAAGAAAACTGCACAGTTTTTCCACAGCTAGCCCATCCTTTTCAGGCTTATACCATGAAGTCAAACAAGTCAAGCAGTCAAGCAGAAGGGCAACTAGGTGTTCCAATGATCTAATGATCTCCTATCAAAATTTTCTATGATGGTGTTTCCTAGGAAGTGATTTTGTTTTGATTTTCTAAGGGCAATACATACAGTTGGAAAGTACACAACTACTCTATTACATACTGTGACAAGTGTTACTGTTTTGTTATTCCTGTCTGCATCATTTGACTAATCAGCACCAGAGACACATGCTCCATGTAACTCAACACCAACAACAGATTCCAGCAGCAGGACATCAGACACTCACACATGACTGAGGGATTTATGTGGGGCTTTACAATTTGGGAAGCAGATAGCAATCCAAGCCTTAATTTATTCTCAGAACTTGCTCTTTTATGCATCAGCCCCTTCCCCTCCCTCTCTTTTTTCATTTCCCATAGCTAGCAGGCAGTTCTAGCAGTACTTCCGTTTCTGCCTTTAAACTGGACTTTCCCCTCCACGGGCATGCACAGACTGAGGACTTTTTTCTAACGGAAAAATTATGCTTCTCTTGATATGTTTGTCATGGTATGACATGAAGTGCTCATACAGACATTCAGATGAACAAAAGGCAGGTAGAGGCAAGCCTTCCATCACTACAGTGATGATCTAGCTCAAAGGCAACTGGTTTGCTCCTAGGCAAGCAGTTTTCAAGGAGCAGATGTTTCACCCTGAGCACCATCACTATCATATTTCACATTCACTGTTTTCATAAGATGTTTGGAAAATTAGTTAAGAAAGATTAAGAATGTAATAAGAGCAGAGAAGAAATACACCTGCAAAGAGCAGCTCAGTACAGGCAGATGTCCTACCAGCTTCCACATCCTCAAACCCCTCAAGAGCAGCAGCAGCAGCTGTTCTACATGTTCAGATTTTGTGGGGAACAGGCAGAAGATGAATCAGACTTAGACTACTCAGTGCCAGAACAGATCTGTGGAAAGACATCCCTGGCACCAAGCTGTAGCTCAAACCTGATTCAGCACCCACACCATGATCAAGGCACATGAGCTCAGTTTTGACACCATGAAAGGTCCCCTTCTTGCCACCTCAGTCAGCTGCCTGACCAGACACTGAAGTTGATGTCAAACAAAAGCAGTAAATTCTCAGGTTCTTTACACTGCTTTGACTTTTTACTGAGAAACAGCTAAACAGGCAAATATAGCAGGAAGTGTCATAAGATCAGTGATCTCAGACCAGAAAAACAGCATTTTATTTTAAAAATATGCTTGTAATCACCTAGTTTTAGAGAAGCGCATACCTACACAGTATGTTTCATGACTGTGTCATGTACCAGCAATCTAAGGAATCTTATTAGATGTTGTATAATACATTTTAATTAAATGCAGAAGTCAACTGGTTAGCAGTATAGCAAAGCTATACTCAGTCTTACGAGAAATATATGTACATCAAAGGTCAAAAATATCTGATAATATTCATTACCTCTTTAGAAGTTTGGGGGAGTTCTGCTCACTGCCGGAGGTATAAACTGTTCATCAAGTTTATTACTAAAAGCTCTACATTAATTTTGCTGGAATTGGCAAGAAATGGCAGAAGTACAAAAATAAAGATGAAGATGGGTTCTGTTGACTTCTCAGTATTTATTGGATGAAGAGGTAAATATTGACAAAGATTAAGAACAATTAGAGGAAGGTTAGTGAGTCAATACATGCCTTGAAGGAAGTGAACACTTGATATTTATTAAAGTCAGGGTAAGTTATCCAGAGAAGATTTTTTTTCTTTACTTTTTATGTGACAAGAAGACTGCTGGCTTACAAAGGACATTCATTGCTATCTAGCAGCTAAATTGCCTTTAACCAACATTTTCTATGCTTCATGGAAGAAAAAAAAATCTCCCTCTGAATTCTTACAGAACATTCGCTCCTTCTTGCCTCTGAGCCAAATAGTGTGAGTTCCTATGTCTGTATTTTTGCTGGCACTACAACTATCACAAATACTGAAGAATTCTTAATATTTAAGCACATATTAATGCCCATCTGTAACTAAAAAAGCATTTTGGCACACCTCTACAGGCAAAAATAATATTTTCATTCTTTGCTGCAAGAAGATTTGTTAGTTATGATTCAAAACAAGGAGATAGTAAATAACAATGATAAAAATGATAAAATGATAAAAATGATATTGTGAGGAAAAACATGCTCCTCTCCATTGCCTTCAACCAAAATCTTCAAACATTAGATTCACCTTTGGGCCTAAGTTATTGTATTGTCAAGCCTTTACTCAGAAACAGATTTGTTTATCCTTTATGATTAAAAACTAATTTTATGAAGTTAAAACATGGCAAGTTACTAGCAATGGCCAAAACCAGAAGAATAGGTTTCACAGAAGTTTTGCATTTAACAGTTTTAACACCACACTGCAAACATGATTTAAAACAGGAAAACAGAATTTATAAACATTTGAATATTTGATGACAGTTTGTTTTAATAATTTTCACATGTATTTGAGATGACTAAAAACAAGGTAGTTAGTTAAATAGTGAATAATGAAAAAATTCAAGATGATTTGTCATCAAGATAATGTTACACAAGCCAGGTACCGATCAGTATCTTTGTTAAGCAGAATTAATAATCCTGTGTCTTATTTAACAACGAAGTCCCCAACGCTCAAATGGAAATCAGTGGAAGATGACACCAACATTTGACCTACATTTGGTTTCCAAATTTTGTCTAGACTTTGGTCAAGAACATCATTCACTACAAGCACCCTCAAAAAGCTGCTTATAGAGAGGATTCTTGACCCACTTCTGAGGGGACAATGGTACAATAATGAAATGCTGTAAAATGCAAACAATGGAAACACAAGTTTCTAGTAAAGGTAAGGTTCCAACCTCAACTTTCAACAGCTTCCTAAAAACAAAGAGCAACAGATATCTACTTTAAAAAAATAATATAAGAAAAGTATAAAAACCAAGTCTTCCTCTGACTAGAAGTTTAACCTCAAAAAAAGTTTGAGGCTCTCTTGAAATTATTTTTGCATTATCTTCAGAATACATTCCCCAGAAGAATATAGAATTTCTGTATGCACAGGCTGGGTATAAGCACTCTCCCTGTACTGCCAAAATTGTTTTGGGTAGAAAAGACAGCTTGACTATCCCAGAATGTAATGGCTAACTTTGTGTCAGATTTTAGTTTGGTGGTTGTGGGTTTTGTGTATGTTTGGTTTTTTCCTCTCTTTAAATGAGAACAGCTTCTAACCAGGTGCCTGCCTCTTCTCTTAAACTGACTGTTTTGCGCTGGGTTTTCCAGTGACAGAACTGAAAACAAACTTGTCCCCATCAAACATCCACTGTACACAGATTGGATGATACAACACCCTGAAGATCAGATATGTCTATTAAACACTGTAAAATAATTTCCTGCAAACATATAATTGTACATACCTCAAGTTGCTTTGGAATAAAGTTTGAGTGATGCTAATATGTCCAAAACAAGACAAGGTGATACTTCCCATTTTCACAACATACCCTTTTAAGTTCCTTTCCACAGGCTGAAAGGCCCAAGGATGACTTCTAGGACAGAATACAAACTTTACATATTAAAAGTGATTTAACCACAGATGAACAGAACCCTGTGTTCAGAGCTATATAACTGATGATTACAAGTTGTACCTGTATCTCCAATACTATATTCTCAAAGTATCGTTAAATAACAACATACTGTGCTAGTGCCTAAACCTATGATTGTTACCTAAACAACTTCAGTCTGGTTGTGTTTTCACTCTCTTTGAAACTGTATTTGGCCTGTGAAATAACCTGGCTCTATTACTGATACATATTTTGAAAAAATGTCACTGTTAAGATAATCACTTAACATAACATAATTTTTATAGTATTGTAGTTAATCAAACCCCTAATTAAATTCTTTGAATTGCCCACAAAATACTGCTTAAGAGCAAACAAGGAGCTCACAAGGAAACATGCTAGATGAAAAATTCAGGATGTGTTCCAAACACAGCAACTGAAGCAAATGCTTGCTGAATATACTTTTTCAGAAAAACACTGATTGCTCAATGAATTTGCTCTTACAATGGTCACATCACATTTGAGGTTGTTAAAATAGCTCTACAAAACCATTATGCAAGCTGCAACAAAACAAGAGCTAACTGAAGTTGCAGTTCGACTACTGAAGTGTGGGTTATAAGACTTTTATAAGACTTCCCAACGCTGCTGATATCAGAAGAGGTTCGTCTGTAATAACCCTCTTGTCCACGATCCCAGCAGGGATTTACCCTTCTCTTTTCCTTTACAGACACCACACTACACTGACGTGCTACATACCTTATTTTATCCTCCATGCAACAGCAGTCCTACTATGCTTCTCTAACAGGAAAGTCTCATGCAGTCCTGTTTTGTCAGTCTGCCTACCTACCCCAGGCAACACAACTGCCAGTTCCCAGCTTCTCTGGTCTTAGTTCAGTCACCAAACCACAGGCCAAGCTATAAAGCCTGAGCTGCTTCCAATATATTTCCTCCTCCTTGCTGGTCTCTGCCCAAATACTGCATATGGAATATGCAGCTAGCAGGTAGCCCTCAGCAATCAGCTGTGTGCCACCTGCTCCTTTAACCCCCCAACCATCTTCCCTGGATTAAGAAACTTCGTGCATCCACAACCAAGTCAGGGAAGAAAAGATAGCTGGAGACATCACACAGGTTTAAAAACCAACCACCACACATGAAGGCAGGCAAGATCTTTCAAGTTCTGGTACTACTACTAAGTTTCTCCTTCAGATAACTGCCCATTCCATGCCAGAGATCCCCTGAAACTTGAAGTGAAACACACAGGACAAGCTAGGACTTCATTATCCCCAAAAGATGGAGATTTACCAGCTGAGTACACAGTCCCACTAAAACAGAATACAGCCATAACCAGCAACAAGATTTAATTCAGTTAAGTAATTATTCCACTTGTGACCTATAGTATTAACTCTGATAGATGGAGTCCCATAAAACAAAGTCATTAATGATGCCTTAGAGATGAATGTCTACAAAGTGAATGGCAGCTGTAAAATGATCAGTACATAATTGTTGCAGTCTATATTGCAGTACCTTCTTTGCCCTGTCATCTTCTGTCAGGACTCCTTTCCCCCCACCTCAAAGATTTACTTCTCCCAATAATTAAATTAGATAAATTTGAGCCTAACTGAAACTAATTCTGTATAATATCCCAAACCATTTGCATAAGGCTTCTAAAATTCTCCAAGCTATTCCTCTAGGCAGTGGGGTAGCTAATTATCTACCTCTCCAAGCAGCCTTCAAGGCATCACAGATCATATGTTTAGGAGACAGAACAATTTCATTCCTTTGCAAAAAAAAAAAGTGCCCATTACAGTCCTAATGTATCATGAAAATTCCACATTTCCACAGAGTTTAAATAATTCACCCTCCATGGAATGTACTTGATCATATAATAACAGGCAGACATAATCATTATGCCCTGAATATCATCATTTAGGAAATCCATTTCTGAACTTCTGGGATATGCAAATCCAATTGATTCTTGAATTGTGAGGCTCTCAAAATGAACTGAGATTTTTGTTACCATACATGTAATCACCATCTCTTTAGGTTGGGCTGTGCCAATTTACCTTGCAACCTCTCATACAAATTTGATTCCATCTCAGCCCAGTAAGGCACCTTTTTCCACAACCAGGTTTGCAAATGCTAAAACACATTGCAGAAGTACTCTGATTCTGGCCATTGTTCAGAAAGAGTAAAGGATTACAAAGAAAAAAGCTGAATACAAATTTGTTATTCACAGGCAGTCTTTCTGCACATCCTTGAAGTAGAGTTAGCTGCTCAACAAGATCAATCCACGTCTTATTCCCTCAGCCATCATCTCCTGCAAACACAAACTTCTGAAACCATCAGTTGAGCCAACTCCAGTCAGACTGCAAATGGGTGAGCTCTCTTCTGCTTACACATACACAACCTGGTAGAGCTCACCAAAATCCAAGACATCCAGATCTCTCTCCGCTCTTCCATGGGGGAGAATTTCAGCAAACGGATGAAAGCAAAGTGGTATGTTACTAAAGCAAGACAGACACAATAGCAATTCCTGTACGCAGTTTGTTTCAGGCATCCAAATACAAAATTATTTGTACAAGTTTAAGACTACAGTCCTTACTTTATTTGACAACTTAAGTTTTCTTTAACATCCAGGTGCTAATCTTGTGTTTGAATGTAGATTTCAGGAACAACTCCTATGAAATTCGGCATAGAATACCTCAGAACATATCAAAGAAGCCTCATTTCAGAGGTGGCCAAGGATTGGGGGGATCAGGTCAATACCCCTTCAAGACTTACCAACAAAAACATAATAGTAGCACTTGTCATTGATGTAGATGAGTCAGTTACACTTCAGAATACAACAGATGCTTAAGGTTAATCCAAGTATATATATATATTTTTTTTTGGTTTGTTTGTTTGTTTTAAAAAACAATGCTCATCTTCAAGGGAGAGAGAGCATTCACCACCAACACAGTAGAAGGATAGTTTCACACAGCAATTTTAGATGTTTTACCCTTCGCTTTGGTTCCTGCAATACCACGAGAAAAAGAGCTCGGGAGAAACCTATTCATAACATGAGACATAAGGGATTCACATCATGAAGCCATGGTGCCAATTTCTCTCCCTGCCTCTCGTTAACAAGAGATTAAACCACAAATGATTCACCAAGGAACATCTACCACATTACATTTACAACCAGAACAAAAGCATTTTCAGTTCCCTAGAGGGATCAGCTATAACTCCTCAATTAAGCTACAATCCTAGTCTCACATCCCATCTGCCTAAATGACTTATGGGGACTGGCACAAGTCAATACCTAACTCTCTGGTGTCATATTGAACTGTCTTCCCTAAACCTGGCATTCAGCCTTAGCCACAGCTTCTGAAGTATGAGTCTTAGGAGTAATGGTTTCTAGAGACCCAAGCAGTCTACTACAATGGGAAAGAATAGTATAAATTATTTTCCTGAAGTTTTGAAATCCTTGAGTGCCTTTGCACCCAAGCACAAAAACTTTGCACCCTTGAGTATACATGTGGAGAAAGTAGTAGCTGATGCTTTAGTATACCCTTCATCCTGTTTACGGCTAGAACATAAAAGCTGTTATTTTCATACAAAGAAAGAGCAAAAGTTCGCGCTGTTTTTTCTAAAGCCAACCTAGTTTATTTTTAAACAAGAAAGTATTTCCTCCCGAAACTTGAACAGTTCTGTTTAAAATTTCAACTCTCTCCGTCTGTCTCCATCACAGTACTTTCCCTTCTATTACCCGCAAATCTTCTGTGGCCACAAGTAACCTGAAATACCAAGGGAAGAGGCTCCCCTTTCTCCTCCTGCATTTTCCTGTAAATAGGGAACTCAAACACAAAGTAAAGAACAACTTGTTGCCAGAAAGGTCTCTGATGAACAAACTGGAGAATTCAAATTACTGAAGTGCCAATAAGGATGAATTCCAGATGCAGACAATAAAAAGAAAGACTAACCAGAACATCACCCTAAAACCTAGTAGAACTGTTAGGAAAGGCACTTCCTAGTCAGTCCTGGGTAAGTTACAACATTTCTTAAAAACATGGCTTCCCAGCAAACAGTTCTTCCAGTATCCATGGAAAAAAAAAAAACGTTCCTCTTTACCACCCTGGGCTGGCAGTACACATTATTCAACTTCCACACGCAGTGATTATAAGAGCTGTGTAAATTCCCCAGGGTCAAATCATGGGTTTATGAAGGGCAGGTCCTGCTTGACAAATCTGATCTCCTTCTATAACAAAGTAACGCGCTTAGTGGATGAGGTCTATCTTGATTTCAGTAAGGCTTTTGACACTGTTTATTACAGCATTCTCCTTAAGAAACTGACTGGTCATGGCTTGGACTGGCATATGCTTCATTGAGTTAGAAACTGGCTGGACAGCTGGGCCCAAAGAGTCGTGGTGAATGGAGTCAAATCCAGTTGGAGGCTGGTCACAAGTGGAGTCCTCCAGGGCTCAGTAGTAGGGCCAGTTCTCTTTAATATCTTTATTGATGATCTGGATGAGGGGATCGAGTGCACCCTCAGTGAGTTTGCAAATGACACCAAGTTAGGTGTGTGTGTCAATCCGCTCGAGGGTAGGAAGGCTCTGCAGGAGGATCTGGGTAGGTGTGTTGGGTCTGTCTGAGCTGGAGTCACCTTTTCCCTGCAGCAGCCCACACAGTGCTGTGCTCTGCACTTGTAGCTGGAACAGCACCGATATCACTCCAGTGTTGTGTCTATTGCTGCATAGTGCTGGCACAGCATCAGGACTCCTTCCAAGCCCCCAAGAGCCAGCAGACTGGGGGTGGGCAAGTGATGGGGAGGGGACATTGCCGGGGCAGCTGACCTAAACCAACCAAAGGGATATTCCATAACACCTGATGTACACTCAGCAATAAAAAGGGGGGCTCTTATGGGGGAGGGGGCTGTTCCTCCTGAACAACCACTATGCATTTTGAGGCCCTGCTTCCCAGGACGTGGCCAAACATCGCTCATTGATGGGAAGTAGAGAATAATTTCTTTTCCCTCTCTCTGTGCTTTCGCACGGACTTATTGTTTCTTTTTTCCTCCCCATTCCCTTTCCCTTTAATTAAACCTTCCTCATCTCAAACCTCGAGTTCTCTGTGTTGTATTTTCTCCCCCTTCCTCTTTGAGGAGAGGGGGAGTGAGAGAGCAGTTATGGTGGAGCTCAGCTGCCCACCTGAGTAAAACCACCACAGTAGGCTGGACTAATGGGCTGAGGCCAACTGTATGAAGTTCAACAAGGCCAAGTGCCAGGCTCTGCACTAGGGGCACAACAACCCCAAACAGAGATACAGGCTGGGAGATGCGTGGTTGGAAAGCTGCCTGGCAGAGAAGGACCTGGGAGTATTGGTTGATAGTCAGCTGAATAGGAGCCAGCAGTGTGCTCAGGTGGCCAAGAAGGCCAACAGAATCCTGGACAGCAGATCTAGGGAAGTGATAAGTGATTGTCCCCCTGTACTCAGCTCTGGTGAGGCTGCACCTTAAGTACTGTGTTCAGTTTTGGGCCCCTCGCTACAAGAAGGACATGGAGGTGCTTGAGCGGGTCCAGAGAAGGGCGACGAAGCTGGTGAGGGGTCTGGGGAACAAGTCCTATGAGGAGTGGCTGAGGGAGCTGGGCTTGTTCAGCTTGGAAAACAGAAGGCTCAGGGGCAATCTTATTGGACTCTACAGGTACCTTAAAGGAAGCTGTAGTGAGGTGGGGATTGGTCTGTTCTCCCATGTGCCCGGTGACAGGCAAGGGGGAATGGGCTAAAGTTGCACCACGGGAGGTTTAGGATGGATATTAGGAAGAACTTCTTTACCAAAAGGGTTTTCAGGCATTGGAACAGGCTGCCCAGGGAAGTGGTGGAGTCACCATCCCTGAAGGTCTTAAAGACGTTTCAAGGTAGAGCTTAGTGATATGGTTTAGTGGAGGACTTGTTAGTGTTAGGTCAGAGGTTGGACTCGATGATCATAGAATCATAGAATATCCTGAGTTGGAAGGGACACTTAAGGATCATCAAGTCCAACTCTTGACACCGCACAGGTCTACCCAAAAGTTCAGACCATGTGACTAAGTGCACAGTCCAATCTCTTCTTAAATTCAGACAGGCTCGGTGCAGTGACCACTTCCCTGGGGAGCTTGTTCCAGTGTGCAACCACCCTCTCTGTGAAGAACCCCCTCCTGATGTCAAGCCTAAATTTCCCCTGCCTCAGCTTAACCCCGTTCCCGCGGGTCCTGTCACTGGTGTTAATGGAGAAAAGGTCTCCTGCCTCTCGACACCCCCTTACGAGGAAGTTGTAGACTGCGATGAGGTCTCCCCCAGCCTCCTCTTCTCCAGGCTGAACAGGCCCGGTGCCCTCAGCCGTTCCTCGTACGTCTTCCCCTCCAGGCCTTTCACCATCTTCGTAGCCCTCCTCTGGACACTCTCCAACAGTTTCATGTCCTTTTTATACTGTGGTGCCCAGAACTGCACACAGTACTCGAGGTGAGGCCTCACCAGTGCAGAGTAGAGCGGGACAATCACCTCCCTCAACCTACTAGCGATGCCGTGCTTGATGCACCCCAGGACACGGTTGGCCCTCCTGGCTGCCAGGGCACACTGCTGGCTCATATTCAACTTGCTGTCTACCACGACCCCCAGATCCCTCTCTTCTAGGCTGCTCTCCAGCGTCTCATCGCCCAGTCTGTACATGCAGCCAGGGTTTCCCCGTCCCAGGTGCAGGACCCGACACTTGCTCTTATTGAACTTCATGCGGTTGGTGATCGCCCAGCTCTCCAACCTATCCAGATCCCTCTGCAAGGCCTTTCCACCCTCATTCGAGTCCACAACTCCTCCAAGTTTGGTGTCATCTGCAAACTTGCTCAAAATACCTTCTATTCCTACATCCAGATCATTTATAAAAATATTGAAAAGTACCGGCCCTAAAATGGAGCCTTGAGGGACCCCACTGGTGACCGCCCGCCAGCCTGACGCAGCCCCATTTACCATAACCCTTTGGGCCCTGCCCGTTAGCCAATTGCTCACGCATCGTATGATGTTTTTGTTTAGCTGTATGGTGGACATTTTGTCCAGTAGGATCCTATGGGAAACCGTGTCAAAAGCCTTGCTGAAGTCCAAAAAAATCACATCAGCTGGTTTCCCTTGGTCCACCATACGGGTGATCTTATCATAAAAGGAAATCAGGTTAGTTAGGCAGGACCTACCCTTCACAAACCCATGCTGGCTGGGACCAATGACTGCTTTGTCCCCCAGGTGCACCTCAATAAGTTCAAGAACCATCTTCTCCATGATTTTACCAGGCACTGACGTGAGACTGACAGGCCTGTAATTGCTAGGGTCTTCTTTCTGACCCTTCTTGAAAATCAGCACAACATTTGCCAGCTTCCAGTCTACCGGGACCTCTCCAGATTCCCAGGATCGTTGAAAAATAATTGAGAGAGGTTCCGCGATGACGTCCGCCAGCTCTTTCAGCACCCGGGGATGAATCCCATCCGGACCCATGGACTTGTAGGGATCCAGGTGGAGTAGCAAATCCCGCACACGTTCAGGGTCGGTTGGGAGTTTGTCATCCCCACCATCCCGGTCCTCCAGCTCAGGGCACCCTGGGTCCCGAAGCCCATCATCGGCATTGAAGACAGAGGCAAAGAAGGCGTAAAGCGTCTCTGCTTTGCCTATGTCATTGATCTTGGAGGTCTCTTCCTATTCTTGCCTATGTCAAGTCATCTTGGAGGTCTCTTCCAACCTAGATGATTCTGTGATTCTATCAATTATTTGTTTGCTTAATCAACCCAGCATGCTATAGATATAACCCCCCCAAAAAAAATCCTTGTTCAAACTCACTGTTGCTAATCAAAATACCCGCCTACTGACTGGAATGGGCTTTTGAAAAGTAAGTTGTTAAATAAAATGTGTACATACATTCATGTTTCTTTGAATTACTTTGATCTGAAAAGTAGGTTGTAGGGCTCTTATTCTCATGCTTTTTAATGAGGTTTCTAATACCGTGTGAAAAAGAACAAAAGCTACAAATACTATAAATACTTGAAATTCTTCAGTACTCATAAATTCTATTTTATATATAAGATATCAATTTAATGAACTTTACAACACAATATTTCACCTGATAGCATGTCCAGGAATCACCTATAATACAAATAGGTGAAATGTCAAACAAAGCAGGTGACAAATAATCACTACAGCCAAGTCTATACGTAAAGGAAATTAAATGAAAAGATAAGACAAAAAATACTAATATCATGCTCCTGTGTCTATGGGCTTAATGATATCAAAATACTGAAATACTAATTTGATTGACATGAGAGAACTAGAATATGAGAGCAATCATAAAATATGAATCTTTTATCAGGAAATAAGGAAATATTTAGAATATCAGATTTCAGGTAGTCAGTTGCCAAGTAGAAAGCTTATTTAGAAACAGTAGAATAAAGACAGTAATTAAACATTTGCTATATACTTGCAACATTTGCAAGTATATTTTCTGAACTGTTGTAACAAAAAAAAGATGCATAATTTACTTGCACTGAATTTTTTTTTGCAATGCGGATGTCAGATTCTTACCACACTGAATTTATTCACTATCCTTTTTTTAAACCTAGACTTATATATTTTCCATGGAGATAAGTTATTTAAATACCACCCCAAGATGCAAAGTTGGCTCTGACTGCAAAGACTTTTTCCAAGTGTGAACTAATTAACATATTCATGAGGGAGTAAAATAACTGCAGACTTCAGGTGAAACAGTAGCATAAGCATCACCAGAGCTAAGTTGCAACAAGAGGTGCTAAATCCTGTGAATGTGATCGCTATAGCACTAAGACTTCTAACAAAACAGTAAAGTGTTTATGTAAGTCCCCAGGAGCTTTAGAACCAAGAGAAAAGTCTCTGATTTCTTATCGAGGACACTGACCTATAGGAGCTACCGTGAGGGTGAAGAACCGAGGAACAAAGGAAGAGAAAGGAAGGGGAACATTTCCAGACAGAAACTCATATTCTGGCAAATGAGAGAAAAAGGTTGTTTGCAAACTGCACAGAAGTTTATTGATTTGCTGCAATTTCTTCCAACTTTCAATTTCTTCATACCTTTTAAAATAGACTATGAAACCCCTGCACCACAGACATCTGTGAATTTTGCAATCTGGAAAGACAGTGGTAGCTGTATGGCATTTTCCACAGTATAGGCATGGCATGCAGATTAACAGTGTGGGAAAGAACAGCAGAAGCAATCACCACATTAGGACCTACATGATCCATCCCTATTCTTTTAGCTACTCCACACACACACACGTTTAAAAAAGCTATTGCAGCTGCTGTCTGTCAGTCTTGCTACTGTATAACATCCTGGCTCTTCAACAGGAAAATTTCAGTACTGCAATTTTGTTGGTTTAGAACAGAAAATTCAGTGATTATTCTCTTCCCTCTGCAAATACTTTCACACCTTTAATTTTGCTGTTACTGTTAAAGTCTTCCTTTATTCATGACTCTGTATGTAATGAAGTCTTACTTGTTTGCCTGTAGTTTTTTATTTCCATTTAAAAATAATATAAAAAAATAGTCTTCATTAACAGAACAACAGTAGTACCAAATTTGTATCAACTTATTACAGAACAATTCAGTTAAAAGTAAAGAATAAATATTTTTATAATCAAATTGACTGCAATTTTCCAGGGAGCACAGGATATCAGCAACTATTTAAAAGGTGCTTCAATCACCATTCTCAGGACAGTTTTGATCTCAGCCTACTGAACTCCCCTGATTAGTTTCAAACCATCTCAAAATCATGTGTGCCCCAAATAGAAAAAAACTTGGCACATAAAAGAAGCTCAGCACATGCTTTGTGTGTCCCCTGTAACATTCACTGCCTTATGTTCTGCCCATCTTAACATGGTGCAACTGAAGACAGATCTACATGTATCAATGGCAATTTTCTCCACATCACGAGGGTCAGACTCCTTTGCAGCTTTTGGATGTGAATTTGCACATCATCTAACATTTACTGTGTTTGTTCTCATTAGTCCTTGTCTCCCTCCAGTGGAGAAAGAATCAGATCTCCTAGTACTTTAAACAAGATTTACAGCTACCACCTGACTAAGCCATACAGCTGTGACTTCCTCCAAGTTCCTGTTCCCCCTGTAAATGAGCTCCCAGGAATATTCATTTTTTCCTTTAAGCTTTCCTTTAAGCTTCACATAATTTTAACAATAATTCCTTTCCATCTCCATCTCACTGCTATTCAAGGTTAGTCCTGTAGGACAGTCTTCTCCTTACGTAGTCCCAACTTCAAGCCATCAGCAAATTTCGTTAGTGCATTTTTGTTTTTGTCTTACTTTTGGGTAATTAGTTAAAATAATAAATAAGATCTATGTCAAAACCAGTTCCTGAGGGACTCCACTAATAACCTCCCCTCCAGCCTTACAGTTTCTTTCAACACAGTTTATACTCTCCTTGAGTAAGTGTACTAACTAACCTCTCCCGTAGCTCAGACAATACTTTCCCACATAACACCAGATGCTGCCAATTCTGGGACAGGTAAAAGTGTTCCTTCGCTCACAAGACAAGTAATGTGGCTATGAAAGAGACAGAGGGTCCCATCACAACAGGTGTTGTCAGGGAGAAAATTAAAAAGCCACCATACCCAGCCCTGAGGGGGACCTTATCTGAAAGGTTACATACAACTTGTCCATTTAACCAAAAGAGGGAAAAACACAAAGGAAGACAGTTAAAAAAAAAAAAAAAAAAAAAAAAAAAAAACTCTTTAGAGCCACCAGAGCAGCTTGCTTTTATAGCTTGACAAAATGAACACATCTCAGTAGTAAATACCATAATTTGAGAAGGAAGAGAACCGCTTAAGCAAAAGAATGATAAGAATGAACATATTCAGTCCTTCATATCATGAAATGAACAACACTTGGGAATACTGGTATAGAAACATTTTATTTAGAATAGATTCATTTGTAAGGTGTACAACATAGTTGCTGGCAGTAGCTAAAAGTAGTAGGCTCACCACTCTAGTAAGGTTTTTCCATTATTCACACTGTTTCTTACCAAAGATCCTCAGTGCTAACTTCATCTCCAGTGCACGTCAGAAGAATGAGAGTGTCATTTAGTGTTTTACTGCAAGTAAGACCATGAAGGAGGAGGAGAGAAAAGGGTGGAGGAGACTTAAGTGGGGCATGAGGGGACATTTTGGAATGTCAAAGTCTGTTATATTGTCTATATATCTATATTATTTAAAGCTAAAAGAGCTCAGCACTAGTGTGAAGAACCAGCTTGTTTACAGTAATTTAAACAGGTGCAGCACTCAGTTTTCCCATTATATGGTGGGTGGGGGTGGAGCATGAAGGTGGCTCTCCTGTTATTTCTAATCTCTGCCCATTACCCCAAGAACTTTATTCTGAAGTCTGAAGAACAGACTTTACAAGTCCCCTCTGCTGGAATAGAAATGAAACAAGCAGACTTTGGAACAAATATTCTGCAGACAAATTCTCATTGCTCAGGATTCACTTGAAATCATGTCTAGCAAAACAATGGTTTGTGTTAAAAAAAGTAATACAAGCCCACTCCTTCTTTTGGGAGAGATGACCTGACCCATTCACTGGTTAGCACAACTTGCTCAGGACAGCAGCCAGCCATGCTGAAATCCCTGCATTACCTGATTTAGCAGAAGCTCAGTGCTCAAGGAAGCATCATTACTATCAAGCAGCAGTCATTCAGTCTCAGGAAATATTTAGTTCTTTACAATGAAGCATAAAGCAGATGCCCGGCTGAACATCCAACAGAGCACTCACCTCAATTGTTGGTAGTAAGAGCTCAAATGGGTGCCCTAGTAAAGGCTGGAAGAGTGCATTAAGTAACTGGGATATTGACTACTCTGCCTCTCTCATTGTCACTGTCACCATGACACATTTTTCAACCAAAGTTTTGCTCGAATTGGAATACCATTAAAAGATACCACTCTTCAATATAAGTTACAGTTCAATTACCTACGGTACAGATACCACAACTATTGTTGACCAAATCTGGAAAAACAAACAAACAAACAAACAAAAAAAACACAGTTACAACACTAAAGTAAAACTGCCATTTAAATCTTGGCAACATTCTGTTGTTTTAATAGTAGTGAGTACTTAAAACCATTTTGTATACTACAGAAATAAGTCAGAGATGTCAGATAAGTCAGACATTACTTACAATGCTATAATGCTATTTAGTCTGCATGTGACTAAAAGACAAGTGATAGTTCTGCCTTAAACTAGGATTCCAGCCTTGACCATAATAGCATTACTTTGAATAAAACAAAGCTTTCACAAACTGCAAGAGAAACCCCCATCTCTAGCTAAATTCAGACACGCAAACCTAGAGTAAATTAGCATTTGATAGGTAGGTCAGATTTATTTAAGAAAATATTTGAGCTTATCAACACTTTGCAGAAAATAGTAGACATTAAGAGTTCTGGAGCTAACATCTCACTAACATAGGCTTCCCATCATAGCCTAATTTTCTTCCAAGAAACAAAATGAAAGGATCTAGACTATATTTGCCATGGTATAAATGGATACTTCCACAGACAATCACTGGCAGCTTGGTTATTGTGCGAGAGGCTTTCAAGTTGCTCCCTGGTTTGGCAGCACCAAAGCAACAACACTGAAAAACACTGGAAGAATTGCTGGTCATGTGCCACAAAAAACATTTGCCCAAACACAGAAAACATTAAGCTGCTTGACATAAACAAGCAGCAATTCCTAGTAAAGAAAGGTTTGCTTTCTTCTCACAACTGGAAGATGTTTATCCACAAACCCACCAGTTATCTCTCCCAAAGGCAAATGAGGAAATTATCTGGAGAGATGGAGCCAGACAAATCTGAAAACTTGTGCTTTCTTTAAATACACAAGGTCAGGGGGGCTCAGTTCAATACACGGAAGGGACAAAGCCAGTAAAACTATTCCATTTAAATTTGCATCATTGCTGGTAAAACTTTTTCCTGCATTAGAAGTCTGAGGGAATTGTCAAGGATCACTATACAAAACCCTGATGATTGTTAATAAGGACACTTATCAGAGAATTAAATACACTACTGCTGTGCAGGAGCCAAGCAGTTCAACTACTTTTGATCTAGATTTATGACACACTTGGACAAGCAACACTATTTCTTCCCCCATCTTTCTAGTGCAATTAATCAACCTACCAAAGAAATGAAAACAAGTCATACTTACACTGCTTTTTCCACTCTGGAAAAAAAAAAAAAAAAGATTGGGAAGGGACACAAAACAGAAATGCTACTGCAATGTCAGATTGTAATTCCTTCAAAATATTATTAAAAAAAATTGTGGTCTGTGTATTTGTCACTCACTACAAAACACTCCCAGCTGACATGCTGAACAAAGCTTACAAAAACCAGTAAGGAATCAGCGAGGAACCGGTAAAAAATCAGTAAGGAACCACTTGCAACAACATTCAAGAGAAATGGATTGATGAAGTTCTATTTGCCTCATCTCCAAGACCAACTTAATTGCTCTTGGTGTCATGGAACACAAGCAAGAGAGTTTATGGTTGGAAAAGCTTTCTGCTTGGGAGAAGGCTATACACTAGATTTAGTTTGGTTCAAGGTTGTGTTTGTTTTTTTTTCTTCCTGCTTATATACTTGTTGGGCAGCTAATCTCCACCACAACCACTCTCCAACTGCCCCTCCCCTCCAAGAAAAAAAAAAAAAAAAAAAGAAGAAAATACCATAGAAAGGCCTCAGGGGTTGAGGTAAGGACAGGGAGATTCTGTCCAAGGACATCCTCTCCCTCCTTTAATCTGCTCTCACAGAGGTGCAAACACCACTCCCTGGATCCGCTCTGGCCAGCAGTGGGTCTCTTTTGGAACCAGCTGGAACTGGCTATGATTTGACATGGGGCAGCTGCTGGGCTCTGCTCACAGAGGGCATACCCTTGCAGGCCTCCCAATACCAAAACCTTTCCACCTAAACCCAAAATAATGCTTTCTGATAGAGCATACAAGAAATCAGGGTTGTTGTTTTTTGGTTGGTTTTTTTTTTTTTTTTTTTTTTTTTTTGGTACTGGGGCAGCAATACAAAAAAAAAAAAAAAAAGTAAAAGCTTGTTGTGTTGGGTCCCATGTGCTTCCATATTCCCAGAGTTTATAAAATGCAGATAATTAAATATACCAATCTCCCAAGTGAATATTAATTAGCCAACAAATCCAGAGCACTGAGAACAAGAAGTAGTGTATTTAGTGGACTGCACATTCAAAAAAAAATTTTTAGGCTTATAGAAAAAAATGCATTAACATTTAGAATTCAAAATATTAAGCCTTTCTGCCAATGCAGCATTTCAGAACTATTGGAAGAAACAAAAAACGTAGGTTGTTAGCACACTCATTATAGAAGACTGACTCTCAAGGTCAGAAATGAAGTGCAGAAGCTGTTAAAAATAGCGAGAGTAGTCAAATTAAGTCTGGAATAGTAATTGGTAAACTTTTCTGGGTTTTTACAGGAGAGCAAGTTTATCAGTTTTCTAACCAGGATAACAAATGATTCAAGAGAAGTATAATTCAGCTTTATTCAATTCCAAAGTAAACAAACTAAGCTATAATAAATACTATTCACTGATCATTGTGTGCCTGAATAGCTACAAACAGATTAGTTCCCTCAGCCATTTCACTATTTAAAACACAGAATTGCAGAAGGGTTGAAGTTGGAAAGGACCTCTGGAGATCATCTTGTCCAACCCCACTGGCTTTCAAGGCACCTCATTGTCCACTTATTGGTTATAGGGGAGGGTGCTAAAGGTCCTGTTCAAGTCAAAGCAAATACTACTCTACCCTTGTCCATCAAGGCAGACATTTCATCTTAAAGGCTACCAGGTTGGTCAGGAATTATTTCTGCTTTGTAGATCTATGCTGACTACTCCCAATCACCTACTCCTCCTTAATGTAAGGAGTACGTGTACAGAAACAACTGGAGAAAACTAGTTTATAAGTTACAAGTCAAAACCCATTGATTTTTATTTATTTATTTATTTTTTAAATGCGCACTACTTTTAGAGTGCACATTTTCTGGTAAAAGTACCTTGGAATAGTTATCTTGAGGTAATATATCCAAGCCATCTCAGAATTGTACTTTTCATCTTCCAGAAGTAATCTACATAGTCTCGTATACTTCCAAAAAAAAAAAAAAAAAACCAACAAAATCACTCCTGAAAGCGACATTAAGATGCTTTTCACATCTTATCATTTAATGTTAAAAGGGGCCAAACACTTAATTCAAGTCAATTAACAGTCATAAGTCTAACACTTTTTTTTTTCTTTTTTTTCTTTTTTTTTTTTTTTAAAAAAAAAGCCTGCTATTCAAATAATTTCACAACAGGAATGTTTTGGCCTGTTAATTTGAAAGTCCAAAGTGGACTGTGACCACACAAGCAACCTGTAATTAAAATTTAACAGTTCCTTACACCCCACAGCCAAACAATTACCTGATTCATTATTTCAGACTCACATTTGACTCCCTTGTCCTACTCCAAAACCATTCCCTGTTACATTTGTCCCACAGTGGTATTACATCTGCACACCAAGATCCATTTTTGCAGATGCCAAGTCAATTCTTTTCCTTTTCCATGATAGCCTTTCATAAATCATGTGTCATTAAAATTACACACATTGTAAAAAGAATGTGGGGAGAGAAATCCCTTCACAAGCAATTTGCCAAAGTTCTGATATCAGTTGAGTTGAACGTCCAATCTCAATTTAGAGATACCACATCCTTAGGTTAAGTTGCTCAGCACCAAGTAAAACAGTACACAACATGAAGACTTCAAAAAGCAATTTCATTCACTAGTAACCAATCCATCACTACCAGCCATTCCTGTACAGACCGACCTCTACATGCCTCTTCAGAGAAATCATTTCACAAGAGTTTTATGACTCACAACATTGAAGGCCTTACTAAAGTCCATAAATAGTCCAAATAATGTGCTGTTGTTTTTTTTTTTATTATTTATTATTATTATTATTATTATTTTAAAAAACCTTTTTCTGTCACAGGAAGAAAAGTGTCATTATGAATTTTAGTAATGTCAGCAACAACATTGTGTGATGAATAGGAGCCTGATTGTAGAATGTTCAAAGAAAACCAGGTTGATTTGATCTTTCTATGTCAGGTGTTGGATTTTTTTTTCCTCTATTCAGCACACACAGTGGGTAACTGACACAATAAAATCACCAGCTTCAAGGAGTCCAATACATTTCAAGTTGTTTTTGTGTCAAAGGGCTGCATTTATACAAGCTGCGCTGGCCAGAAA
Organism: Anas acuta; assembly: GCF_963932015.1. NCBI lineage: Eukaryota > Metazoa > Chordata > Aves > Anseriformes > Anatidae > Anas > Anas acuta. Next base: position 67,038,146 of record NC_088980.1, read on the forward strand.
TTGTGAAGCCAGAATTGTATTTTGAGCCCAGTGAAAACTTCTAAATGAATTTTTTTAAAATTGAGTGACTCTTCATTGCAATGGAATATTCACAAAGCTTCATTAAGTACCCTTTTTTTCCCCTGCAACTGCTGTAGTCTGTTCACAAAAGCAACATTTTAATCTCCATATCATCCGTCTTAAGTACACAAATCAAGTGGGGCTGTTTGTCTGGAGATGCCTGTGCATATCATGGAGCCCTCCAGCTTTGATCAGTAACAATTGCCATCACACTGAGCACAATGGAAACTACCCAGCATGCAAGCTGTGCTGCTTATATTTAGAGCCTACTATAGTTATCAAGGTTGGAAGAAGGGAAAGGGACAGAGGAGCAAAACAACTTGGCCTTGTTTAGATGATCCACCAGGGCCACAACCAAATGCAAAAGTTCACATTTCCTAGCTGACATTTCTTCTAGACCAGGAGAAAGCAAACTCCCAAAGCCTACTTTACCCTGCATTTCTTAATTTAACTGATAAAAAGAAAATTGACTAAGCTTGGTTAATGACAGAATTTTCTCTTTTTTCCTCCTCCAAAAAGGTACTTCACCTATCCCGATCTCTCTTGTGTAGAATTACCAGTGTAGTTCTGTCAAGTTACGTGGGAGAGGAAAACAGTTGACAGTTGCAAAAAAAGGCTGTCTAGCCATGCCCAAGATAAAACCAGGAAGACACTTTTGCATAGGATTTTCTGAAGTAACTACACATACACTGATTAACAGATATGCAGTTAAGTTGAGCATATTTAATGTCACAGAAATCCCACAGATGCAAATACAGATGATTTGCAAATCTGGAAGTCCACCACAGGTGTCCAAAGCCCTCAGATTCTATTATCCACCACTTCCAGTTAGAAGACAAAATACCCAGAAGTATGATAACCCTGAATAAGGTTATAGATCAAAATATTTCTCCCTGACAGCTAGCCTTCAGTTTTATGGAATGAAGTTACTCTGAAAAGTTATACCCATGGCAGAACACTATAGAGAATTCACTGTGGAATAGAGGGATTCTGCAGATTAATAGCTTATTAATACTAATAATAAGCTTATTATATAATAGTAGCTTATAATAATAAGCTTCTTGTTTATGTCCTTCTAAAAAGATGTTTCTCAAACCACCTTTGTTAAAATACCAAAAATACTGCACAATAACCACATAAATTGTTACTTATAGTCTAGCAGCACAGAAATGCACAATATAACTAGGTAACAATTAGAGGCCATACCTCATCTGAAGTGGCTTCAGGACAGGTTATCCATTTGCTCCACAAAACACTGTCAGAAAGCTGCAAGAACCAGAGGCCCTAAAGCCAATAGCTGGTTAACTCTCGCACCCAAATGACTTGTAGAAAAATCATGTTCCATGATAATTAGTTCGTTTTCATTTCAGCAGGTCTTGTCTCTGTAACAGTTTCCTCACAGCTGTGAAACTTCTCCTTCCTCCAAATGAAAGATGATCTGTAAGGAGAAACAATAGTGAAACCCTGAAGACAGCTGGAGAAAAAAAAATTTCAATTTTTGCAGTTGCCACAGGACTGAAGACAGGACACAGGTTTATGCATCAAAAAACACCACCTGTCTTCATTCCATTGTTTCATCCACTCATTTTACAACTTAACCAGTTGGTGATTCTGAACAATTACTGAACTTCCTTCAAGAAAAACACATTGTTTCAGATCACAATGTGATCTCTTACATGTCCCCCTTCCCTCTTGCCCAGAAGCTGTTCTCTAACACATTTGGAGGACGGCATGTTTTGTGATGGTGTCAGAAAACCCCCAACTTTCACAGAAAAATAACATTCATCTGTTTCCCCAAAGAATACATGCTTTTTTGTTTTTGTCCATATTGCAGAGATGACAGATCTATGCAAGAATGGATTAGATCATTTTCTGTGTCATAGGATAGAGATACTAATTTGTTCATCAACTGCTGAGGGACACTTTCAGTCTTCCTCAAGGCATTTAAGAGAGCTCCAATGGATATTCAGATACGGATTTCAAAATATCTGCATTAAAAACACATATTTTTACCAAATCAGCAAATCTTACATACACTTGCTTGGGGAGAAAAGCAACAAGAACATGCTGCTTTGTGGCTTGGGGCATGTGTTTGTATTCATACCGCCCTTGCAGTATAAATCTGCTGCAGTTCTTGAAAGCTTTGTAAGAAGACAAAGAGCAGAAGCCCAATACCACTTATCTTAAAATGTCCTTTTCTAGCATGAAGACTGGTTAGCCAGGAGACCCTGGGGCTATGAGAGCCTTGTAATGTGCCTATGCATAGCTGTTCAAGTGCTGCAAAACGAAACAGTGTTTAGCTGAATGGTTTATATTAAACTAAGAAAAGTAAAGTTTTTCCAGGAACCAAGCAATCTAGTCACCCAAAATTAAGCTGCTTATTTTACACAATTCCATACATTCAAGTATTATATTTTAGTGCCTTTTATAAACAGTGGTGACAGGAAGAACTTTTGCTGCTATTCTCTTTTTATTCTAGGGTGACTTCGCTATAAAGAAAGCTACAGTGGATTACCTTGTGTTGATAGCCCATTTGCTGCAAACTAGAAGGTTAAATAGGAAACTGTAACTCACAGAATCTAAAAGTGTTCAGTTGGTACTTAGGTACGGAGATTGAGGTTACCAAGGTTTTAAAGATACGTTTAACTTGAAATCTCCCCTTTTATAGAACAAAAATTCAAAGAGAACGTGATATTACAAAACAAATCACATCTGTAGCCTGTGGGAGAAGCACAGTTATGGTTACACCCATTCTCATACACACAACAAGTCGTGAACATCCACATTTGCTTGTGTGCATAACCATACTCAACGACACTGCTGCACAGGGTTTTGCAGGGTAAGTACAAAAGCGATGTCATACCTTCCCTGACTACACCTGCCAGAGATTCACCTCCTTTCCAAATACAGCTAGGAGCTATGTATCTGTGGTCCATACACCATAAAACTCACACTAATAAGCCCTAATCAATAAGAGGCACTTTGCTGTGGCATGCTTCTGAGGCAGAAACGACCTTGTAGCTTTTGCTTGTTCATTCAAAAAGCAGAAGTTTGTTCCTGAGTCAGATGCAAGCAAGATCAAAATTCAGATGCGCTGAATTTTGTAATGATCTTTATTCTGTCACAACACAGTGATTTGACAAATGCTAACATTTCATGGAAACCCTGATCTTTTGACAGAAGACAGAGGCAGGGCTGGAAATCTGCCTACTTCATGGCAGTTTACCTGGCTCTTCGTCAGCAAGGAGCTGGAAGTGAGGACTTGCCGGCTTCCCACCCACCTGAGCTCCCAGCCCACAGACTGGAAAGACTCCTGCTCACCAGGGAATGCCAGGAGCCCGCAAAGCTGCTGCATGAAGCCAATATAATCCTTTTAGTTTCATTAGCATCTCCCACTGATCAACAGTAGCTAGACTGTCAACCCCTGTCAGCCTCATGCAACAGTAGTCAGGGATCCTGGGGAGCACGTGGAGTTTCTAAGCAAAATATCATACAATTTAAACTGCACATTCTGGGGAATCAGGGTCTGTTTTTTAATCCCAGTTTAAAATTCTCACTGTTTGGGGATGAAGATTGTGAATATAAATTTGGTTTTGAGACCAGCTCTGCCAGAACCAACTGAATCACTATTCGTATGCTTCATGATTTCTGGCAAAATACAGTGCTGCTTTCCTGTAGGTTATTAGTCTGAATCTAGAGACTTGCCAGCACAGAGGTACGCTATAATGTTTCCTCTCCAAATGTGTCCTTCCTACAAGGAAGGACAAACTAGTTACGAGCTGTATACACACTCAGGGTCTCACCAAAAAACATTTCAACCAGCAGAAGAACCCTTGTATAGTAAACAAACTTCTAGAAACAATAGTTAGATATGATCCACTAGTGTTTAAGTAGTACTTACCAAACAGATCTGTACCTGCATTGGGTGAGCCATGGGAACCCAGCTGTAGCTCATTATAAAACCACCCCCCCGACATACTACATGAGATGCAGGCTCTGTGGCAATGGGGCACCCCCTTACTGCTTCTTTGCTCAGCATCAAACTTCATGCAGCCTTAATCTGGACTGGATTTTCCAGTAATAACGTATGTCAGTGTCCCAAATCATAGTAATTTAGTAATCCAGAAATCTTTAGGAATAACATTTAAATCATTTTCATAAGTTTTAGGCTTTTGTAGTACTGAAAGTTATACTATGAAACCACTATTAGAGAAAAGCACCTGGGGCGCTCTTGCATTTAACAGGGAACAAGGACAACAAGGTCTCTTCCCTGCAGCTGGAACAGACTGCATCCTCAGCTGAGCTAATCACACATTAAAAATCTACTCCATCTCACCTGCTATGGCTCCTCTGCATGGTAACCTCAAGTATCTCATGACTCCAGCTCTCACCACACCAACTTCCTCATATTATGTATGGAGTGGTAATTCATGTCGAGAAAATGGTTGATATTAATAAAGAAGGGGGAGATTTAGGAATGTGGCCATGGGGGTTGGAAAGCCCCAGGATTGAGATAACATTAGACTCTTAACAATGAGGCCATCAGGAATATAAAAGAGTTTAGAGGGAACAAAGAAGGGTGATTCAGGAGACTCCATGCAGTCTCCAGTTTCTTGTTCTCCAGCTGGTCTGTTGTTCTCCAGCCATTAAGGCATGGATGTTTCTGGGTGTTTGCTGTTGTTGTTACATTTGAAGCTGTTAGACCAATGAAAAGTTGTTTTGAAAAGAACTGCTTTGGAGAGAAGGGTATAAGAGGGGAGCTTGCCCTCCAGAGAAGAAAAAAAGAAAAAAGAAAAATGCAACAAGATGAAGTTACATCAATAAAGAAGCAGGAAAAAGAAGTGAAGAGGAACAGGCTGGTAGAATGGAGACCAGGACAGGAACAGGCACTTTGATTCGACCAAACTCAGCAAACTGCTCAGAGAAGCTCGTGCAGAAAGTCGCTGGAAACAGGCTCACTGGAGCTGGAGAGAAGCTCGAGCTGAAGGAAACAGACCCACGCACACAACTGCCCCTTGCTGGTAAGCAGTTGTGATTTATGGGGAAATTGTCCTTACGAGCAAAGACTGTCCTGGTAACCTTACAGCTTATTCTCCTTATTAACAATCAGACAGTTTATGAGCCTGAAATATGGGACCAAACTGAGGTCAAGGTGTGGGATTCTGCAACTATAAATGACAAGGTTGCAGTGGGATTGCTTGGCACCTGGCGAGCAGTCTCTGAGGCCTTAAAGAGCTATGTGGGACCACAGTCAGAAGCATGTGGTTTGCTAGATAGTGAGGGAGCTGTGGGCTGCTTTATTGATCTGACTGTTACGCCATGGGCCCCTCTGCTGCTACAGCCATCAAAGGCCTTTGCTGTTACGCCCCCTGTTGACCTGGACGTGCCTTTTGACCCAGGCCTATTGGCCTTGAAAAGGAGACAACTTAAAGCAAGACATTGTTGAAAAGGAATGGAAAACGGAGACTGTTAAGTTATGGAACTTAAAGGATTGTTTGTTACCTTTTCTGATTGTATGTATGTATAGGCATACTTGGGTTATTATGTAAATCAATGTTCTGTATACATGTGTTTAGAATGTTTGATGTGTGTATGTGCGTGTTGGTGGAGTGTAGACTCCCCTCACACCCAGTGCTGTCTACTTGCCTTTTATACCTTTTATAGTTTTTAATACCTTTTAGAAATATTTGTTTAATAAATATTACAAAATTCAGATTGAGTTGAGACCTCATTTATAACACATACCCTACAAACCCACAGGGATCATCTCTCAGAGACCTCCAAGTCACCTGCCACCAAACCTGAAAGCATAGGTAAGAAGCCTTGCCTGGCAGTCAGCTTTCAGCTATACAGCCACATGTATTTCAGCTACAGGAGATGTCAGCCTGGGACAACTAACCATTAAATTTTTGCCAATTCACTTTTAATCACCTTAAAACAGGTACATGAGTTTATGAGTTTTAAGGTATCCTACATACGGACATGCATGTTTTGCTCCACAGAAGTTGGCACTGCTGCCAACAAGCTGCTACTCACAAGGCTCCAAGCTGCAGCTGAGCCTGGTTCAGAGCCCTGTCCCCCCATGCCTTGGCAAAGCCCAGCAACCACCACCAGCCCCAGCACTGTGACCATGTCCCTGCCATTTATTTTGGCAACATAGAATCTCTGCTGGCATCATCAACACTGAACACAGCATAGTTTTGTCTTTTTAACTCTCCTAAATGAACTGCAAATAGACTTAAATGTTTGGCCTGGGAAGTTAGCTTAGCTACTGCGAAGGTGAAGTCCTACCCTTCCACTTCCCAAATTCTTTCCTCTGCAAAAATACAACTTTTGATGCAGTCTCTCTGCAAGTATAATCTCTACAAAGATGATTTTTCTGTTGTCAAATGAGCCACTATAAATGGGCAACAAATAATTTTAGTATTTTTAGTCATAAGCCTTATCTTAAAGGATGCTTGTGTTTCTTCACCCCTGTCCCTTCCCTGTTTTCTCTCACTGTGAGGAATTAAAAATAACACCAGCTATACTTCTGCCATGCTGGCAAGTCTCACAATTTAACTGAAAAAAAAAGTTATGTCTATCTACGGCTGATAGCATCTTATAACACATTGACACTAATGTTTTAATAGGGTTCAACAAACACAAGTCAAAGATCAAGTGGTTAAAGTGAAAATTATAAAAAAAAAATGTACGCTTTTGCATCAGGCATGGCATACTGACAGCTCCTTAAATGAAAAAACAAAAGCATAATGCTACCCTTTTACTTCAGTCTAATGAGTGATAAACTGGCCATCACAAGCAGTTCTCATCACTTAAGTTTTCTGGGGGGGAAGGGGGAGGGGGGAGGAGAGGGGGGGGCAAAACCAAAACTCCTAACAATAAATAAATAAATAAATAAATTCAAGCACAACTGAAACCCATGGAACAATGCAACAAGTGCACAGGATTCCAAGCTTCATCATCAAGCTGGGGTGATTAAGACTTTCCTTTTTACAGGTCATTCTTTCATTCTTCGTGCATTTTATCCCCCCAAATTACATGTAGCTCCATCTATCAACTGCCAAAGGAATGAGTCCTTTTACAGAAAAATGTGAGGAGTAAGGTGTTTCATTCCAGATTTTAGATTTTTCTGGAATGTGGCTGTTACCATGGAAGCCTTCTCATAACATGGAAAATTACATTGTGATATGCGCTGTATATAGCAATACATAAAGACAGCACATTGTTGACACTGTGTGCCTAGAACCTTACTGTGAAACTGCCTGAGATCTCTGCAGAGCTGTCAGACCCAGAGTCTTCTAATGCACAGTTACCAAACACCAGCAAAAACAGATCTCCCTGGCTACATTCAAAGGGAATTAAGGAGTTCTGTCAACTTCCATGGATTCAAAAACAAACAAACAGACAAAAATAATAACCACAAACACTGGAACAGGAACCCACTCAAGTTTTGCTTAGCTGAAGAAATAATTGAGATGCATTCAGAGATAAATAATTCTAGCCAAGACATTAAAAAATAGGTTTTTACAGACAAGCATCTACATCCATATTTATGAACCTGTTCTGTAGAGCCGCTGTCAGAAAAATTAAATGCTTTGCAAGACACCTGAAGTAAGCTTCAGCATTGCAGTAGCATCCCCTCAAATAAACCCTGACCAGGTAACTGAAAGATGCAGGTCTGGATTTAATGGTCTAATTTTAGGCATCCAGAATTAAAAACAGAAAGGTACAATCAAACCCTACCATATGAAACTTTTTTTTTTTTAAAAAAAAAAAAAAAGTTTGTGTGTGTAGAAAATTACACAGTTAATTGAAAGAATCACTAAGTGCAGCGACCTAATTCTTGCTCACAGACTGAGCAAGGATCAGCAGTATTTTAAATGGAAAAAAAAAAGGAAGTTCTGATTTTCTAACAGCAATGAGCAATCACTGAAAGGTTCAGACTTATGTTTTCCAAATATCATTTGCTTATGCTTGGATTGCAAAAAACAGTGAGAACAAACAAAAAAGATCAAAGATAGAGTCCACATTTCAGAAAAAAAAAATGGAAATAGCAACAGAAATCTCAAAAGACACAGAAGTAAAACAATGGAGACAAACAGGGAGGTAACTTGGAACACATCTACAATTCAGGCTTTTGCATTTCAGCAGAAATGTCTTATTTCTGTTTTTTTCCTTCAGTACCATTACTCCAGCCCAGTGAATGAAATGAGCCTGGATTCACAGCAGCTCACAACAGGTGTGTCAAAAATCCAGATGAGAAAACACATGAAAACTGTTTTGAGGGCATGGTCATCAGGAAACATAGCTATAAAGGTATTTTTTTGTTCATTTTTAAACCAGAAATTAGTGTTGCCACTCAGGAGAAAGCACTGCAAAATTAGCTCCCTTACCTTCTCCCTCCCCCAGTTTAATGGTGATCACAGCAGGCCCAAAGCTCCAACAGGTTGCTTTAGCTGCTTTGACAGTGAACTGGAACAGCCACGTAGTCACCACTATGACAGCAAGTTTCCCAAGGAGAGCCAGCGTTGAGCCTCATGACACCAAGGCTGAGGGGGGACAACATGCACTGGGAAAAGACATGAGGACACGCTGTCCTGGCAGGTCACCAGTTGGTGACCACTGAAAACCCCCTGCCTGCTACAGGCACCAGCTGAAGCCACCTGTTCAAATTTTAAATTAAGCCAATTAATTCAGGCTTGGGTGAACAGGGGTAGGTGTTCACATCAGCTACAACCTTAAAAATAGAAACTTGTGGGAGATGGAAAAAACAAACGCAGCTTGGGGTTAATAAAATCCATACAGCCTTGAAGTCACAAGGCAAAACTCCCACCTGGGGGGGGGGGGAGAAAGGCTGAAGTTGCAGTAGACACAGGACTTAGAGGCCCTGGCCTATGTCAGTCAGTCAAATTAAGTTACAGGTGACTGCAGCAAAGGAACTCAGGATCTGGGTAGTGCTCAGTGCTGAGGGTACAGCTGCAGCCTGTTCCAAGGCCCTCAGAAGGAAGGCTTTCTCTGCTTGCACGCATCCAAATGCCCTTCAGATCTCCCAGCCCACCACCAGAGGAGCAAAACTGGGCAAAAGCAGTGAGCGCATGGACTTTATTTAAGCTATGGAAGAATGCAGTGGTAGTGACTCACACAGATTCTTCTCCCTTTGAGTGACTACTGGAAAGAACAAGCAGTGGTTCAGCAGCCAGAGGTATGGGACTGTTGATTAAAGCCACGAGTTTTTAATCAGCATCCTGAAGGCCCACCAGCCTGTCTGTGCTGCTCCAGTTACTGAAGGACAGTGCTGTGAAACTGTCCTGCAGCTGTGTAGCACGTGCTTGGCAGTGTAGTAGGAGAAGGGTTAAATACACAGGGGAAAATACACAGAAAGCTAAATACCTGGCTCCAGAAGCCTTCAGATTGTTCTGCAGTCACACAGCAAATGGTCACCTTTTTCCTTTAGAGATGACAGACAATTAACAGAATTAACAGATGCTTAAGATGATGGCTTCAAATCTACATCATTTCTTTGTCTGAACTGTTTCATGGCCTGCTTTTTAATTGCCACATCCAATGGGGGCAGGAAGGTGGATCAAAAACCTCTAAGCTGTATGAGATGGTAAAGCCTGTGCAGTTCTTATTGTTCTGCTATTTATTTTCACAGTGGAAGACTACTTTGTGGCAACCCACTCCACCACACACACTGACTCATTTCTTTAATAGAGTCCTTTGGAGAGAAATGACTCCCTGCACTTTGAGTACTTCATTCACTGCAGGTTCATCAAGTACCCCAGGAAAGCTGGAAGCCTGATTGCCAGCTGAAGCAGGGACCTAATCCTGCCCCACAGAACTACGTGGTACATCCTTCAGGCTCTGCTGGAAACTGTTCAAGCCAGGGAGAACCTGGCCACACCAAGGAATTAGGTTCTTGCAGGTTCTATTACAGAATAGAAATAACAATTTGATTTGGCAGGGGCTAACACAAATTGGCCTGCATTGACTTTCAAGACATTGTAAAAAAAAACAGAAGTAAAGAGATTCATTTTTTAAACAGACTGACCAAACATTTTATTTCACAAAACCAGAACTGAATGTGGGTCCCTGAAAAGGCCTGCACAGGCCAAGGTTACCCAAGGCACCCAAAGGACCTAGAAAACAAATCCTTCTCCCCAGACTTTCAGGAGGCCCACAGCTCAGGTTTTAGCCTAGGGTGGCATCAGCTAATCCTGTGGGACTGCACACCACATAGGTGTGTTGGACTATCTTTAAACTAAATACCTAGACATTGATTAAGGAGGTATTGGGGAGGCAAGGACAATCCCCAGACATGGACTGTATATCTCGAAACAAGACACTGGAACTCATGATAAGGAAGCGGCAGATGGACAGAGAAACAAACGTAAGGACTATAAATCTCAAAACTGGACATTGGAATTCATTATAAAGATACAACAAACGGAAGAATTGGCAACAACCAGCTCTCGCAATTAAGAAACGTGCCAATTCAGCAGATTCCTGACCAAAGGTGAAAAGTACACTGTGAGGAAGACTCGGGGTCTTCCTCCCAGAGACCCCTGCCCACGTCCCAAAGACCCCTGCCCACAATTCTTGGGAGGCTCTACGCAGGCGCAAGGTGCCAAAAGGCTAATTAGCATGAGAAGCGAGGGAAGGCGGGGATAGGTAATGCATATGTATAGGTGCTTGTAGAATATTGATAGATTGATTGTATAAATTCAAGACTGCTTTCCGCTTTGGGTATGCACGATAGGTGGAGAGATCCCCCGTGCATCCAGCGCTGCAATAAAGAATATACCACTTAAAGGAATTTCGGCTTCGATCTTTGAATCAACATGCTTTGGGGCATCATGGCAGCAGTTTCAGCATTGACAGGTGATGACCACAGGTAATTCTTGGTGACTTGCTTTTATTTGACAGCAGGATAAACAACTTCCCCCCCCCCCCCCCCCCCCCAATCCTCAGGAAACACATATTGCTTCCAAGCAAGCTGGAATCAGCTACATGCAGAAAATGTTATATAGGCTTCAGTATCCCAAACTGCTTCTCCACAGCCTCTGGGTAGGGAGAATAATTTCCCCCTTGTTATAAATGAAGTCTCAACTCAATCTGAATTTTGTAATATTTATAAAACAAGTATTTCTAAAAGGTATAAAAGGCAAGTAAACAGCGCTGGGTGTGCGGGGAGTCTATGCTCCACCAACACGTACACACAAACATCAAACATTCTAAATATACAGAACATTGCTTTACATACTAAACGCAAGCATGCCTATATACATGTACAATCAGGAAAGGTAACAAACAATCCTTTAAGTTCCATGACTTACTAAAATTGAGTACGCCTATACATATTCACGATCAGAAAAGGTAACAAACAATCCTTTAAGTTCCATGACTTAACAGTCTCCATTTTTCACTCCTTTTTTGATTACTAACAAGTCTCCATTTCCCATTCCTTTTGAACAATATGTCTCGCTTAAAGTTGTCAAGCAACTCGGTCTTCAGGCCTTACTTATCCCGTTCCTCCCAGATCGAAGAAAAACATATCCATCTCCTTTTCAAGGCCAATAGGCCTGGGTCAAAAGGCACGTTCAGGTCAGCAGGGGGCGTAACAGCAAAGGCCTTCGATGGCTGTAGCAGCAGAGAGGCCCATGGCATAGCAGTCGGATCAGTAAAGGAGCCCGCAGCTCCCTCACTGTCTGGCAAACCACACGTTTCTGACTGTGGTCACACATGTCTTTTTAAGTCCCCAGAGACTACTCGCCAGGTGCCGAGCAATCCCACTGCAACCTTGTCATTTTTAGTTGCAGAATCCCGCACCTTGACCTCAGTTTGGTCCCATATTTCAGGCTCATAAACTGTCCGATTATCAATAAGGAGAATAAGCTGTAAGGTTACCAGGACAGTCTTTGTTCCTAAGGATGTATGATTCACCATAATGCGCAACTGCTTACCAGCAAGGGGCAGTTGTATGCACGGCTCCGCTTGTCTCAGCTTGAGCTTCTTCCCAGCTCCGGTACACCTGTTTCCAGCAACTTTCTGTACGAGCTTCTCTGAGCAGTTTGCTGAGTTTGGCCGAACCTATCTTCATGAGGCGATCAGTGTGCCTGTTCCCATCCTGGTCTCTGCTCTGCTAGCCTGTTCCTATTCATTCATTTTTTCTACTTCTTTATAGATGACAACTTCATGTTGCCTTTTCATCTTGAAGGCAGGCTCCCCTCTTATACCCTTATTCCCACAGCAGTCCTTTTCAAAACAACTTTTCATTGGTCAAACAACTTTGCATGTAACAGTAACAGCAAACACCCAGAAACTTCCATGTCTTATAGGCTGGAGAACAGGCAACCCCAGACTACATGGAGTCTCCTGAATCACCCTTCTTTGTTCCCTCTAAACTCTTTACATTCCTGATGGCCTCATCGTTAAGAGTCTGATGTTCTCATCAACCATGGGGCTTGCCGACCCCCATGGCCACACTCCCACATCTCCCCCTTCTTTATTAATATCAACCATCTTCTTGACACAAATTATTAGTCCATATTCACACACCCTCCAAATTGAAATTACTGAAAATCCATCTTTTTACATTTTCTATGGGAATCTAAACATACATGCAGTTTTCTTTACAAGTGCTTCTATTCCAGAGTAGAAAGAATATCTGTGGCCAGGCTTACGGTGGGATTTATGGTCCTAAAGCAAGACTTAAGTGGAGAACAGATGCATTCTTTCAAAATTGCACTTCTAGCTAAACAAAGGTCTCTGCTCAGCTCTTCCTAGATTACACTATACTGTGAAATGCCAGAGTCACATTTTACACAATCCAGTCATGAGATAAAATAATTGATCAGTTCAGGGAGCAGAATATCAGAATTCCCAGGCAAATATCCTAGCCACTAGGACATAGGCTACCTCCTCCCTTTGTCCTGTTTGATCTCATGGATCTTTTCTCTTTGCAAGCACCTCCCAGAAAACACACACACACAAAAAAAAAAAAAAAAAAAAAAAAAGCAGAAAGGGAAGAACCAGTGACCACCATTCTCAGCAATATGGGTAGCTTTCAGCTTTCTCATACAATAAAATAATAATAATAAAAATATTTCACTCCTTGAAAATACACAAATTCCAAGTACAGGCAACAGTGACCAGCACCTACTCCATTCATCATACTTGAAAAGAAGCAAGCATGTCTTGCTGACAAAGCAGCTCTTCATCCAATCTCACTGGTTTTATCTGAGGGGAGGATAATTCTAGTCCTATTCTCACGCACTTCAAATGAGTCAATATACATCTCACTCTGAGTTGTTGCATCCTCTGTACCTACCTTAAAGACAAATTCCTCTATGAGCAATAACCCTTACTATCATAATTTCCCTCTGCTTTCTCTAACCTTGTATTTCCAGTCTCCCCTCAGAGCAGAAGGAAGGACTCATGTTCCTGTATTTTTCTCTCAAAGGTTAAATGTGTAGCTGCAGTTCCACAGCACCACAGGGGGGAAAACAACAACAACAAATGAAAATAAGAGCTGGGAATAGGAGGAAATCCCTTAATCTAGTTTACCTTGTTTCATCTTTTCTCCTGCTGCCCATAAAGAAAGTGATCATCCCGGGGGGGGGGGGGGGGGGGGGGGGGAATAGTTCAATAATCCTAGTTTATTCCTGGAACAAAGAATGAGTCCCTAAGCTATTTCTTGACAATTGGGTGCCATTAGAGTACAGCCAGCCAACCTGTGACTAATTTAAGGAAACTGTGGCAATTATCAGCCAGCAGGCATGAAGGCAAGATGGGCTCATCACTATAGAAAGACCATGCAGAGAAAACATCCATCACTTCAGGCACAAAGATGGGGGAAAGAAGATGACTTTACAAAGCTGACAGTTGCCTCTCTTATAACGTGGCCTGTGAGACTGTTCACTCTCCATCCTGTCACCTCTGTTTTAGGAACCTGAATCCATACCTGGAGTTACAAGACAGAGAATGTGCTCTGGCTCTTCAGCTTAAGCCTCGACCCTGAGGTTTGGAGATTTTTTGTGCAAATGCACACCCCATTGAAGAGCCATGGTGAAAATAATGATCAAAAAAATACAAGAACCTCTCTTTCTACAAAATAAAATCATGAAGCAATTTAAGTTTTTCTTGAACTATTTAGGCAATAGTGAAACTTCAAACACAAACTAGCTGCTGACATCTTCCTTGAGTACTAGTGAACTGTTATGGTAGTGCAGGGAAGACTTCTACTGGTTTAAGTTAGCAAGTTTCACCTGTGGGAATAAAAATGTTGTTTTTGCAGAGTTACATTGTTTACAGTGTAAGTAATGTGGTATTGAGATATGCTTGCAGGGATAAGAAAACTTAGCAGGTGACCTTGTAAAATGCACACAACCAGACTCCTTAGAACAATTAGGTGAAAATTACAGTGTCAAGTCAGGTAAGTGAAGAAACATTACCACATTAAACAGTAAAAAAAAAAAGTCAAAAGAAATTTGAAATTTAACAGGCTGGTAACTAAAGGCCATGCATTGTCTGTGAAGCATGGGGTAGGTTGTGAACCTGGATTACCCAGTCAATGGGAAAACAGAGGAGGGTCCATCAAGAAATAAAGTATGTAAACCATAATATGTGACCAGTAGGTGCACTCCTGCTTGTGGGGCGCCTGCCATTGCAATCACGAATAAATTACTACTTCACTGAGATTCTTGCCTGTGCCTAAGTTATTGGCTACGGAGTGTTTCTCACACACCTACTGACATTTGTGGTATATTTCTCACAGAACGTTTATTGTTGTTGCTGTTATCTCTTACACAAGAGTGATGTTGCTCACCCTGCCACAACCCCTTGGAAAACATTTACTGCTTATGCTGCATCAGCAGTGTGTACCTACAAAGTGCTTCCAGTGCTGACCCCAGCATTAATATTAAAAACAGTGATCTTTAACCACACAAAAATATGACTTATCTCATTCAGATCCTGATAATATAGCACATTAGCACTTTGTTGAAGATTTTTTTTTTCTGTAGCTTTAAGTGTAGAATCTCTTCTATCACTGTTCTTAAAGTTAAGATCGTCAAAATTATACACCTCTAGGATCCGTGGTTTTAAGGAAAATGCAGCTGTAGTACTAAGAGACCCAGGATAAAAACCACCTCCATCATCTTTGTATCTCCTTCAGTACCACTAATGTCATCCTGACATTTGTAGTTAACTTACGGCCCTGATCTTGGACTCCCTTGCCAACTTGAAGCAAAATGACATACAATGCAAGGAAACAGCTACCAACACAACACAGAAGGTCCTATTATCTTGACAAAAGTAAGTGTATGAAAGAGCTCTTATGATAATCTATACCTATTGTAAGGCATTCAATAATTCAAAATTCACATTATTGCCTGGCTAGTGGCAGGGCCTCTCAGCATTACTGAGGTCTCATCATTTTAGCATTTCAATCATTCAATTTCTCAGAAATTATCTCCATGTGCAAAAAAACTCTGCATGTAGAAAAGGCCTTGTATGTGTATACACACACATCCACACGAGCTTATCAAACATTGATGTTATAAAACTTCTTAAAAGCACAGCAGAAGCTTCTGAGTCAAATAGTTGGAAAAGATAGATCTTGATATAATTAAGTGTTGTTGTTGATGGTGGGAAATTAGTATGAATATATTACTTTGAGACAAAAATACTAATGCCTTTCTTGGTTTATGTTTTATGTTTTATGCAAAAATCACTTTTTGTAGATGAGACAGAATTGTTTAAGTAGATCTTGTGAAATAACTAGGTTATCTTCCAGGCTTTTAGACTTAAATAATCTTGTGCAAGTTATCCTTAACCTCTCTATACCTCTCTTAAATGACCAGAAAATAAAGAATATCATCCAACTTGAGAACATTTTCAGAAAGCCTCAAGTAGAAAGACAACATATATATCTATTTGAGGTTCAGTTTGGTATCACTGACATTAACATGGAATGGAATTCCAATACATGGACTTAGGAAACAGTTGATGTGCCTATTTACTAGTTGACTACTTTCATTACAGCTGCACCTCCTTAGTTAGTCATCTGATTGAGCCTCATATACCATCCAGAAATGTTTTAAATCAAGCCAGAGGACTTTGCACTGCAGTCAATTTGGAGAGCCCACATTACAGCAGCTCTGCTTCAGTGACAGTAGCAAGTAGGCATCAATCACTGCAGCCATTACTGATGTTCTCCTGTGATTATGCCCTTTAATCAGATACAAAATATGACATACTAGCATGCAAGTGTTTTTCCCTCTGCCCACCAATGTCAGTGTTCAAAAATACTGAGTAAGAAAAAGTGCATCTTTTTACACCGTTAAGCAAGAATTAATGTTTTTATTCATACTAATTTTCAGTGAGAGCAAAAAAAAAAAAAAAAAATCAATCAAACAAACAAAAAAGCACATTCTCTTCCATTAACACAAGCTTGTTCGATATGTTTTTATGCAATTTGAGGAATTATTTTTTTCAAAAGGCAGTCTGACTGTATAGCTGACTTGACTAAACAAACCCTTGCTGTGAGCTTTTTACATAGGTTGAACAGTTGCAAATTCTTTCTATCCTGTGCCCCTAATGCCCACATTTGAAGAAGATGCAGTTGCTACAGTACTGCAGAATCCTTTTCCCCCACCCTGCTGTTGACCCCTGCAGATATGACCAAGCTTCTCTGTTCATTATCAAAGCTGAATCTCTGCTGCCTTTCCTCTTCCCCAGGTGACTTATTGTAAGGCTGCCAAGGCTGCGTGCTTGGGACCATCTCTGACTTCCCAGTTCAATGGGAGCTGAATCCCATTCTCCCTTTCAGTGAGTTACCAGGAAAAGGAGAAAATGGTGCATTATGAAAATACCGTGAATATAGAAAGTTATCTGGGGGCAAGAAAACATCTTTTAGTGCACTAATTTCCAGGATCACCATAAAAGTGCACACTAGTAACATCTGAAACAAAGAAGCTTTAAAGGTAACAGTAAAACAAAGAACAAGCTTTCAGCAGCTTTTGCTTCTCTGACAGAGGATACAAGTTAAAAAAGATAGTATCAGCATTAACTTTGAAAAAGGATAACTGGTTTAATTACTGATATTTCTCAAATCTTTCCCAGGAACAATATACACAATTACTTTCATGAGTACAAGACACAGCACTTATTACATCTTTCCCTGCTGCAATGTATCAAAGCCAAGAACAGCATAAGGGGAAAAAAAAACAAAAACAAAAACAAAAAACTTTCCTTAACCCTCTTGCTTTAGAGCTTCTAAAACTTATTAACAGGTCCTACTGTTGATATTCTCAAATGGGCATACAGAATTGTAAAAGCCTTCACTTCGGTACCCTCATTTTTCTTTCATCATTTCCTGTAGTAGAGTAGAAAGCAGTTGCTACCTACCTCACAGAATGGGGTAATGACTTTGTGTCAGCTCATGCCTGTATTAATATTTTAAACTGCAAGAGTTAAGAAAGTGTTCAACATGCTGGCCAAGTAGCAGTCTCCTAAGGCAAGCACTGCATTGGTCCTGTACATGGGCCAAACACATGCAATACAACTTGAAGACCAGCCTTTTCAAGAGGCTGTCAATTCCAGATAATTAGTTCTGGATTGCCCGTCCTGTCAGACAAGTGGAAGCCTACCTGAACTAAGCCTCTGGAGGTATTCAGTGTCCCTGAAAGTCAGGTCATCTGCTGTCAAGGTCACATACAACCACCACCACCAACAACAACAACAACAACAAAGAACAGCCTCCATTTTTATTTTATTTTATTTTATTTTATTTTATTTTATTTTATTTTATTTTATTTTATTTTATTTTATTTTATTTTATTTTATTTTATTTTATTTTATTTTATTTTATTTTTTAAAACCCTTACTTTTCCCACAAGGATTTAGGCTCAGTATTTTATATTTCAATGTAGAGGCTTAAAAATCTATATTCTCTTCCCCTTTATAATCAAGGGAAAAAACAGTACCCTCTCCCTCAAAGGTATCTCAGAAATAACTGCTCCATGTTCTTTCATCTTCATGCCTGCATGAGAAGCAGCCAGTAGAAGAGCTTGAGAGATTTAAGACTAGAGTTTCAAGTTTTCCTGCAGTGCAAGAAGAGTACAAAGTCACTGTGTTCAGTGCTTGTGTCCCACAAGGCAGAAGTGACAGAAGGTGGCCCTGCCTTAGCCAGTGGCAGGCTGCTGCATCTTCCACAGGAGCAGCAGCACAGCAAACCTCAGAGCATGGCTGAGATGATCTCACAGCTCCGTGGCCAAATGGAAACATGCAGGGAAAATAATATTGTTTCCATTTTAATGCATAGGACTTGTAGGAGGATTTTACAGAAAGGCAGGGGAAAGGAGATTCACTGAAATGGAAAGAATCCACTGGCAACGTGAAAAGTTACCATAAGGTAATTTTAAGTGGTAACTTCCACCATAAGATAGAAGGTTTAGTTTATTTGTGGGTCATATAAACATTTTGCTTACCATTTTTCTCTACATTTTACCTATAAAAAAAAAAAAAAAAAAAAAGCTAAAAGCTATTTTAAAACAAATTTCAAAAGGACTTTAAAAAACACTGGGCATTAATTAATTCAGCTTTTTTAAATGAATCATTTTAGTATTTCTAGTATTCACATCATAGAATCACAGAACAGCTTGGATTGGAAGGGGCCATAAAGCAAATCTAGCTCCAGCCCCCTACCACGGGCAAAGGCACCTCACATGAAATCATTTTGCTCACCAGAACTTTTCACTAGCTTTGCCCTGATTTCACAAGCAATATGTGTGTCTCTTCTCACAACTCCAGTAGTGCATGCATTTACCATTTGCCACACCACCGGTAAACGTTACTGTGAATTTGCTGGGTGTTATCTGGAGGCAGGGATGCGACACACACTGAGGACATCAGTCTTTGCTTTGGAAGAAGAGCAGTTGGTATGGAAACAGACACAGGGACATATTCCCAGCCCAGCTGGCCTAAGCAGCACTGTAGACACCCAGCCCTGCCCAAACCCCAGCCACTTCCAGGGCTTTTTCTATTCCTTCTGTTCCCAGGCATCTTTCTTGGGCCAGGAGTATCAGTAGTGATGCAGCATTGGGAAGTTCAGGTGGATTCAGGCTCACGTCTAAGAAAAGCCACCCCTACACAGATGCATCACATCTTTGTCTGAAACCCAAGAGCAGCAGCTGTCCTAAAAGAACAGGCACAAGGAGAGATGACCCAGAGGTGAGGGGCCATCTCCATACATTGAGCAGGTATCACAAACCTTAAAGAAAACACCCTGGGTTTTGTTATTGTTTGGTTTAAGGGTGTTTTTGTTGTTTGTTTTGTTTCTCCCCCCCCCCCCATAAATATCTTTTTCCTCCTTCATAGGAGCTAATGGAGTCTACCTTGGCACATAACTTGCCTTACTGTTTTGAAAACCAGCTTTTCTTCTGATCCTGCCATGTTTTTCTCCTTGCTGTGTCCAAGCTCTCTCCAGATCCTCTGATGTATCCTTGGCAAAACGCTCAGCTCCGCAGGAGCCATGCCTGTACATGAGGCCTCTCCTGCACAGCAGCCAGCTGGGCAAACACACCAGATCTGATTCATTTCTGGTTTTGCTGAAGGTTAGCAGAGTCAGAAGCAAGAAAAAGATTGTATCAAAGAGGAAATAATGACTGGTATATGCCAATCATGGCTTAAACAAGAAGCAAGCTACAAAACAGAGCTCCAGCCATTTAGGTCAGAAATGAAATACATCTCGTCCTTATTCTCTCTACAGCTAATAAAAAAACAGGAGCAAGAGGGAGGAGGGCATAGAAAATTATCTATCATCAGATAGAATTACTTTCATGAACCCTAAAAAAAATGAGAACATGTAAATTGGCCACTAAGCCCAAGGAACTGTGACAGTCTGCACCCATCAAAAATTTGGTCACAGATTGTTGCTGGTTTGCCATATCTCTGCCTGCAGAGAAGCCTCTGCTGTGGTATACATGATAAATGCATATAATTGCAGGATGGGCATAAATCCAGTCAGTCAGCACTGGACAAGGCAGGGGCTGTGAGGAAGAACATTTTAATTTCTCTTATGTGTGTTGGCTTTGAAAATATTTGTCTTGAAATAATTATTGTTTTATTTAATAGCACAGCTTCATAATTACAACTTTTAAAACAATGCCATTATTCTCCAGTGATTCAGAAAAATGTGCATGTGAATCAATCTACACTTATAGAATAGTCAAACATGTTTCTGAAAAGGGAAGCAGAGGGAGATATTTGTGGATTTTTTATTTTTTTTAAATGCCTTGCACAGAAACAGGAAAAAATCACTTATGTGCTTCGTGTAACGATAGTAATTAGCTCTTATGTAATTCAGCACAGAAACCATAACAACAAATTAATTGGAGATCATTGCGGTCTAGAGAAGCAATAGAAAGGTTCAACACTGCAGAGACTGCCATCTCAGAAATCCCTCTATGACTACATCCACAATGTGGTACTCAAATGCCAGTGTGGGACCGGTGGATATGCCTACCTTGTTCTGACTCCATACTGAGGGGCAAATCAAGAAGCTTCTATAATTCTCCTTCCTGTCATCTAAGTGAGAAACCCAGGTGCATTAAACTGGTGAAATCAAGTGCATCATTCATTGCCCCCCAGAGGGTACCAAGACTGCAGAAGGCTCCATATACACAAGGTAAACATACTTGTGTGCACTGCACGTGCTTTTAAAGGGAAGCTGAGCATGGTACAGTGGGAGCATTTTAGAGTAGGGTTACTTGAAAGTCTAGACAGTGTTCATAAACAGGTTTTGTATGATGAGGCAGAGATCACAGGCATATGAAATCATCCAAAGCCCTTCCTGAAAGGGTATTTCCAACTTTACAGGGTGTTTTCTTAACAAGGATGGACCTAAGACCATGAGCTCCCCCCTTGCCTCAGGGCCCATAGTGACTAACCTTATGGATACAGCTCAGTCCTGCACTGGTAGAGCAACTGCAGGAGGTCCATGAAAGATTGCTTACAGGCAGCTGAGACCCAGCAACACCCACAACCCAAACTGCCACATAATATCCTTGCACCTCAGTCCAGATCCCTTCAGAACTTGCTTTATGTAATGCTCATTATGGGAAATTATATTTTTTCCTCCAAAAACCTAGTGCACCAGGGAGCACCAGACTGAGATGGGTTGAAATTACCAAGCCATCCCTGAATCATGGCTAATAAGCCCTGATGGACCCAGATGGCCTGTCTACACACATACACAGAGAATGCTAAATGCTAGCATACTTGTATTATGTCAGCTTTTCCTACCCCTTTGTCCATCCCAACCCACCGTTAATCTGGCTAACAGAGCGCTGTCTGCCTACTTAAAGCCACATACAAATGTAAGTGAGCCAAAAACTCATTAGCCCCAGAACTGTACCCAGTTTGGAGCAATACTGATGCTGAAATCTTTCATGCATCTTACATTTGAGGCTCCCTGTCACAATTTCATCTGGTAACGTATTTCTTTGAACATTTTCTCTTCCCATTCTTACAACCACATTGTGTTTCCTGCTCTTTAGTGGAAACAATTTTGTCCATACAACATCAGTAGCGCTCTTTGCTTCCAGAGAAAGTGTTAACTGATGTGATGATTGGTTGGCTTTAACATAATCCCTATATTAAAATCAGAAATATTTTTAAGATTAATAAATATTCATATGCTGAGGAGGGTATGGGACATTCCTTCTCTCCCTGATCCAACTGAGCTCTCCTTTTGTCAGGAGCAAGAACAAATGGCTCCACGGAATGCAGACTTTGTTTTTCCATTCTTTTCCCATTTATATCTATTATTCATATATCACTGATTTAAAAATATATATATATATATACATATATATATATTCAAGAATTACACCCACCCTTGGCAATGCAGATCCTGGCAGTAAAAGCATGTACTAGTCTGACTGCTCCTATCCTTTTCCTGGTCAAAAGGCAGTGTTTACCAGCAAATTCTTGAACTTTCAACAACATTCTCTTACTGCTGAAGTAAGAAGAACTGGAGACCGCTGAAACCATCAGATCACAGGGATTGGACTCACTGATTCAAAATTAATCTTCACACTTCATCACACCCCAGCTAGCTGGGCAGTGTTTGAGGGTTCAGACTGCCTGACACTCTCCAAGATCATGACAGAACACAAACATCACACTGCTCTACTTCCATCTTTAGCACTAGCAGGGATCTCTTTCACTCACCAGTTTGTACTTAATGATTCCTTTGCTCAGCACTTGTGCTTACACATCAGCACCAAACTGAAAAGAAAGGTGTCAGCTTGTCTACATTTATTTGGTCTGTGACTGAAAAACCAAAGGGCCTAGTTTATTTTTGTGCATCATGATGTGATAAATTTGCCCGTTTGAAAGGAATTTGGGTACTCAGTGAACCACAATACACTGCCAGCTCATGCATAGCACAGGTAGAGTATCAGATTATACACTACAACTATCCATGGTACCTCAATGTTTATAACATCACAACTCATTATGTCAGGTTACATTGTATCAAGCCACTTCATTTTCTCTAAAGGAAACTCATGTCAGACAGAACTATAAGGATGACTTCCACTCTTTTTCATTTAATTTAGTATGAATGACCCATCTGCAATAATACCAGTGACCTCTTTCCTCTTCCATCTCTGAGGACCTCTTAGAGATACCTGTTTTCTTTATACAAACACTAGAAACAAATACGTAATTTCTTATATCAAAATGCATGTTCTCAGTTTAATAAGCTTGTCATCCAGCCCCTCAGGAGAGTCTCTTGAAAGAGTGGAAGTGGGAAATTGTATTTTATTACTTTGAATAAAAAACATTAATATTCTCTGTTCTACAGTGCATCCACACCTTGCACAAGTGGATTACAGCACTTTGAAACACCAACTTTTTTTTTTTTTTTCTTTAAGAGACCAGCCTAGAATAAAGGTTGGCTTACAAATGTGTTGGGGCAGCTGCCCTACTTGCTTATTTAATTGGTTTCATCTGGTGCAATGTGGAATGCATAAATGCTGCTTGAAACCACTAGAAGTGTGGATTTAATAGGGAACTATGGTAGTATTTAGTAGTAGTTCATGCCCTGCTGCATACTGCAGTTTTCCATTTTTGCTACCCATTTTTCTTTCCTTCTATACCCTGGTTAGATCATCAGAACATCAGGTAAGGGACCAGTATTATACTGTGCAACAGCTGGCATGACCAGACATAATCTGGGGACTCAGACACCCTGTAACACCCACAGTCAGCAGTAACTTTCTATTGCTGGAGGTACCAGAACACAAATACATGCAAGTGTGTGTCTTGAAGGAGATATCTGCCCCAAATTAACTGTGCACCTGGGCATGGCACTAGCAAGCATGGGAGAGAAATCCACAAGAAAATGAGTGGTGACACTCGACTATATTTAAGATATCCATCACCTTAATCTTCAGTAAGGTCTTGTACTGAGTTCTGCTACATTAATTTCATATATAATTGCCAAAAGCCTCAGACTTTATGCTCAGTATGTTTATTGTACTGAAAACTGCAGTTTCCTGCTTGTTTTTCAGTAATACATAAATTTTATCCCTTATGAAAACATACTGTGAAGAAACAGAGGTTACTGCTGTTTTTGTCTAACTGTAATAGAATACAGAATTTGAGTGAAAAATACAGGGTTTATTGTTACTCAAATATTAAAATGTTTCAGTGTTCAAAAGGAGTAATTCTTGTACAAACTTCATTCTACAAGATTCATTCTTTAATTAAGACCTTGTTTCTTGTTCAACCAACAAAATGATTTATCTTAGAATACTTCAATAAAATAAAATAAAATAAAATAGCATTTACACTGAGCATTGGGGGGAGGAGAGGGGTGAGTTTTGCTGAAATAATTTATAAAGGATGTATCAGTGGGATACTAAGTTTTGCTACCCTGTTACTTGAGTATAATAAATGCATTCTCTGTTCATAATAATCATGCCATCACTAAGATCCAAGAGTTAGAAGAACAAAAAAATTAAAGTTTTATAAAGCTCTAACAATGAATATTTGATTCCAAAAGCTGCATTACACTCAAGTTATGAAATATGCCTTCCACTGTATATATGCACAGAAATCCAACTGCAGTCAAGAGCACAGGATAATTCATTCAGAGAATTTCACCATAAAATGCAAGTTTGAAATGACAGCACACCAAAACAAGACCTGTGGTTTTTCTACACCTTTCAGAAAGTTTATATATGAAAGACTAAGGTGAACACACTAGAACAGCACATTTCTTTCTTCTTTTAGGAGTTGTTTCTACACAACTGCATTAAGAACAGGTTTATAAGCAACATGCTTACCAAGCAACAAGATATGAACTGTTCCAGAATTTAAGAAGGCTTTAAGTAAATAAGTAAGAGGACAACAGTTTCAGACAAGTGTCTCTCAAGTGGAAACATGCACACAACAGCTGGAGGTACTTGATAGACCAAGTCTCAGCAGATGCCTTGCCAGGAAGCCATAGGCCTGTGAAAACTCAGTTCTCCTATCCAGTCACCTGGAAAACACTTACACCTACTTCTCATGTGCCGAATAATTTCCACATGATGTTGGGCACATTTCTTAAGAAGGCAGGGAGTAGTCAGTATTTGTATCACTGACTGTATCCTGGACAGGACTTCAAGATGCACAGCACCAGACTTGCAGAACCCCTAATCACTTGGGACTGATATAATAATACCGGATCATAGAATAATGTCCAATCAATCAGACACATTTTTACAGAGCCTGCTAAGCAGAAACTCAGTCTGACATTTTAGGCTTGAATCCCACAGCAGCAGATACTTTAAGAGACATAATATAACATTATATACTTCAAAATATTATCAGAGCCTCTGTTTCCCAGCACTAAGCAGAAAGCAGGCTCACCTCAGGCCTTCCTAAACAATGACCAGTAAATGCTCACAAATGCTTCGATACCACCCTGAAAACCCTTGGGAAACCCAGGGGGAAACATGCAACAAGGTGCACTGAATAAAGGCCCCTCTGTCCTAACTTGACCTGAAAAAAAAATGAAAATATTGAGTAAGTATTCCCTCAACAAACAATCCCTGGGGACAAAGATTATTTAACAAATTATCAACACTGACAGTGACTGAGAGCAGCATTAGCATGGAAAGCTTCACAGCATTTCATGACTTTTGAGGGCTTAACTTTGCAGCCTTATTTTTTTTTTAACCTGGTCCTGCTTTGATACTTAATCATGTTTCCCTAGCAGCATTTTTCCTCCCTCCTGCATCAGAGGAGTGTAGGAGAACATGGTGCCCACCCTCATGGCCTGCAGCACCCACAAGTGCCACCATATCTGAGCAGTGTTGGGATGGCCAGAGGCTCCCTCAGTGTCCCTTGACATGCCAAGGGGATAAGCCAGGCCCTAGCAGCAAAGTCGGCTGCTTGCAACAGGCTGGGACCCTCAAACAGCAGAACAAGCCTGAAGATAGCCCAGCACAGAAAGGAATTTTCAGTTCCTGAAAGAACTGAAATTGTGTCCCCGGATTACTGGTTGGGGTAGGAGAGCCCCAGGTAGAGCCGTTCAGGGTCGCTAAGGCTAATTTGTGGCCCTAGGGATTTTGAATTTTTAAATCAAAGAACTGGGGAGGGGTGAGAGAAACTGTCTCATTTTCTACCACTGACAAAACAATCAATTTCCTCTAAGTCATCTTCTAAGAAATGGCTGACTCACCTTCCCTTGCAGCTTCCTTCACAAGACGTTAAGCTCAAGGCACAGATCCAGCATGGAGTACTTCAGCCTGAAGGGTTAAAATCATAAGCAGCAGACAGCAGAGTATTAAAATAGGAGATCTTTCACTAAGTATCACAATAAGCTTCTCCTGTTACATTGCAAAATTGAATAGATTCATTTCTTTGGGAAGGGTTACACAAAATAACATCTCTTATAACATCTCGCTGCTACATGAACATCATTTCGATGCTGCTTACACCAGCACTGCTTGGATGCAATTCCACTGTTCCTGATTTATTCCAGTTCAAGGGAAAAATGAATGCATGCGTATGTGTCCGGGCCTCTTTATGATTGAACTCTATCAGAAAATGCATCAAAATGTCAGGACCATATCAGTCTGTCATCTTTACTTCTCAAAAACTGGAGCATTGCATAAATTAAGAAGAAAAAAAAAAAAAAGAGCTTGATTCTTTCCTGATCCCCTCAGTGTCACAAATGGTACAACAGCTTTAAGTATGATTGCTTTTCATACCAATACAACAAGTGCTTGTCAGGCTGCATCTAAAGTACTGTGTTGAGTTCTGGTCCCCTCAATCAAAATAGATGAGGACAGACTGAAGAGGGTCCAAAGGTGAGCCATAAAGATGGCTGAAGGGCTGGAGAACCTGCCCTGTGAGGAAAGACTGAAAGAGTTAGGTCTTTTCACCCTGAAGAAGAGAAGACTCAGGGGCATCATCACAGTATTCTGGTACTGAAAGGGTAGCTACAAAAAGGATGGAAGCCCTCTCTTCACAAGGAGCCACAGGGAGAAGACAAAGGACAAGTACAGACTGCACCAGGAGAAGTTTTGTCTTGACATAAGAAAGGAATTTTCCACAATAAGCACAAACAATCACTGTAAAAATGTCCCCTGGGGTGTGGTGGAATGCCTATCACTGGATGTTTTCAAGATACAATTGGACAGCATGCTAGATAATCTCTTCAAGGCTCCTTTTTCGCATGAAAGGTTGGACCTGATGGTCCTTCAAGGTCCTTTCCAATCTGGGCTGTCCTGTCATTCTACAGCTGGCATCCCATGCCACTGTGTTGTAAAAGACTGGCAGCAAGAACAGGGAGTGGAAATTTTTGGCTAATGTTACTTGCATCTCCCTCAGTTACTCTGACTGAAATGATTGTGGGGCCATCCTTCCACCCCAGCCATCCAGGCAAAAGCCAGCTCGTCTTTCATTCAGCCAGGTCTGAAGTATGTGTTTATCATATAACTGCTATGCCTTTGTTGCTGGGCACCATCAAACCTCCAGTGCAGCTCTCTCCTTTACAGAAAGAAGACCTAAAACTACTTTTTTTAGCTTCCACTGTTGAATCTTAATTTCAGTTGAGCAGTTTAGTTTGAAATGCCTGTAGAGAAGAGCTAACAAGGAACAATCTGGACTATGTTTGAAACAGGGCAAGGTCACAGTTATGAATATATGCCTAAGAGATTTTGTGTTGTTTATTGTTATTATTTATTTTATTTTATTTTATTTTATTTTATTTTATTTTATTTTATTTTATTCTCAGACACATTAAGTTTTTTTGATGTCTCTTGTAAAAATGCAGTTAAAAATAAAATTGTAATAAAAAGAAATATAGCTATGTTATCTTCCTAATAATATATTTCTTCTATAACAACATATAAATTTCTAGCACCCCAAACACCATGCCATCTCTAAAGGTCATTTTGACATTGATATTTGATATAAAAAAAGGGAAAAGGTAGAACACTCTACTAATGCTTTATTTCTGTGATCTTAAATTTTAACCTTTCCTGACTATTATCTATAAATGGATGCAGGTTTCTCTATAATGAGCTAGAATCTCAGCAGATTTAAAATAGGCATAGTCCACCAAGTAGAATTGTGCTGTGCCAATTTATGTCCACTGAAGTTCTGGCCCACCATTCATAACCATTTCAGCATTTTGTAACTAGCTTGATAAATTCTTTCTCTGTTAATCCCCACTTCCGTAATGAGCAGCATACCAGAAAGAGTTGAAACTCCATTCAATTGTACCACATATTCCCTAAAATTCTTAGCAACATTAAATAATAATACCAGCTTGGGACATCCTCACTTTACCGTAAGGCCTAATATTCTGAGCTATACAGTGACTTTTAACGTGGAACTTGCTTAAAGGCGATAGCTAACATCTGACATGATCTTTGACTTTCAACCTTGTCACACTAAGAATTTTCACAACCTGATGGGAATTTTTGTATATAACTGTTAGGTTTATGCTTTTCCCTGGGAGAGATAAGCTGGAAAATTACTCCCAAACTTTGCTATAAAGAACTTCTTTTATCTCACTAAAACTTGACGGTTTGATATGCTTGTCTTCCTGACTCAGTATTTATATTAACACTACCACAAGCGTATTTGAGCCTATACTTTGTTTTATTGCTTGTTTACTTTTTTGGCATGGACCAAACTCTGTAATACCCATCCATTTCAGCCTAGCCACATAGTAACTTAAATACCACACAAAACAAAACAAGTTATCTCAGATCTAAATATACTTGCCAGAGTTGATATAATCACTCATACTTTTCGGTCAGCATTTATAATAACAATTCTTACTATATTGCATATCTATTATTATAAGATTATGATCTAGCAGTGCCTGGAGGTCTCAGAAGAGGCTGGCTCATCATCAACATAGTGAGAGACAGTTTTATACTCCTGGAGAAACCATACAAAATGAATTTGGGTTATTTAAGCACCTGCAACGTACCTTCTAATTTCAGTCTCTGGACTTGCATGAGACGTCATTTGGAGACACAAGGTATGAGATGGCAAAAGATCATTTCCCAACAGTGACATTAGCTCAAGTTTCTAAAGCAATTTTTAGTGCCTCCAAGAATAAATGTCTTTAATGGTTGTCCCAGGATAATAAATGGACCATAAGAAGAAATAAGACAGGTTTCAACTGAACAAGGAAAATGTATGTGAGTTTGAAGTCATTTGAGACCTAGATGGAATGGACAGTTTAGGAACATTTCTCTGATCCATGTTTGTAGTTGGGTAATTGAAACTGTAATTTTGCTGAGTATCAGCACTCCATCATCATCTACATTTAATTTCACTCTCCAGGGTGCTCACGATAGTGTTAAAGATCCACACCAATAGGAGACTTTACAGACAATACACCATAGCTGAATGACAGACCTCAGAGCTGAAACAACAGAGAGTTTTTGGAGAAGTAAAGAGAACAGTGGAGAAGCTTCTAATACAGCGAAATCTCTCTCTGACTTCTGCAAAAGACCTGGTCTGCCTTAACTCTGCATTTGATTGATTTATTTATTTATTCAAAACTGAGTAGATGCTGCTCTGCTCTGCATACTTATTCCCTAGTTATTGCAGATGTGTCTGGAGGAAGCAGGCACACAATTATAGAAGTGCAGTGTTTTAATACACATCTTTAACATCACGAAAATTTTGCAACCACAACAAAACATGAGACTCTTTCTCCTCTGATACTAGAGCATAAGAATAGGCTAATATTAGCATAGATAGGGATTAGAATTGTATTAGTATTGTAAATATATGTATTATAATTATATAAGAATAGGCTAATAGTAGGCAATAAGAATAGGCTAGCACATATTTCTGCATGGAACACACGTTCCAGATACTCCATATCAAACAATTCCTGCTGTTCCACTTCCCTATGTGTGTAGTACCCACTAGTGTAAAGGACTTCTTACCCCATCCTTTCCACAAAAGTTCAGGTCTACAGACATAACCAAAAGCATGCCCTTTCTCTCCATGATATTCAGCCTGGTTTTCTGCTCACCCTGTGACCTCTCCTGACAGCTTCCTGCCTCATTTACTGGAAAACATCCACAGTATGAGTAGCATATTGGCAAAAAAAAAAAAAAAAAAAGGTCTGTGTATGCCCTTCATACTGCATTTGAAAATAGTTTTCCACTACTGAAGGAACAGGCAGGCCAGGCAACAGGCAGCAACATGGAAGAAAGGCAACCATCCACTGAAAACATCCAGTGAGAGTTAATGAATTTCCTCTAAAAAGTGGTTTCATGCAATAAAGTTTTGTGCTAGCACAGAAGAGACTCTAAACAACTGTTCTTTTGTGAAAAGACTTCCTATTAGCAATCTCGTGACAGAAATCCCCAGAGATGTTAGGAATCTGTAATATAAACCTGTGCTTAAAATGAAAACTTTCATTGCCTTGTATAAGGCTTTCCTTAATTTCAACCTTGGCAGAGAACAATAGTACTTTCCACAGCTGCTGTTTCTCTCTAGACCCTCAAAAAGACCTCAGTCAAATCTAATACATATCTCACTTGCTCCAGGCACTCAAACAGACATATTTTGGACTCACAAAAATGCTTTGGCAATGACATTGCTGAGTTGAAAGCAGATTTTTAGGATCAGTAAGGGTAAGAAATGCTTATGTGTGTCTGAAATGCTTAAAAGAAAACTAGCAGATGCTAGACCTGGTCTTACAATCTAAGTGTCTCATGCACAGAATGAAAGCTAACATAAGAACACAAGAAGTAATTTTGCCCTTAAAGTGCCTTATCTGCACTGCTACTTCTTCAGTCATTCACATGCCTAGTGCATTCACATGCATTTTGAGTCATTCCTCAGTCTAGTCTTAATTACGTCTCATTTTGCATTTAAAAGTTTAGAAACATATTATGGGCCATTCAGTGATCCCAGGAACTGTATACTGAAAAACAGATCGGCACCTTGCTGAAGCCAAAGGGAGTTTTGCCATAGACTCCTGTATCTCAGCCTGGGCACTTGCTATGAACTAAACCAAGGCTGCAGTTCTTGCTCTTGGCAATTTGTTACTACAGAAAAGGAAGTTAGTGGCTAAAATGGAGCACTAAGTGCCAAAAGATATATTTTCAGTTGTTTCTCAACAGCTATATCCCTGTCTATATACCTTTCTATGAGATACTGCATTATCAAAGTCATTAACAATTCATTTTATTTCCATTATATCCACATTCCTCTCCAGAAATAGAGGAGAAAGGTAATCAGATCTCTTGGTCACCTACACGCACTGCATGCTAATGTAGTTGCCTTTTTTTTTTCTTTTTCCTCCTTGCCTTTGGTTGCTTTCTTAATATTAGACAAAACTCTCTGACACTTCTTAATAGGATACCAAACTCACATTGATTGTATGTGCACATAAATACAAACCTAACCCAGTCTTTTATTAAACATCCTCCTCTGATTTCAATAAGATATGAAGAAATTGGAGTTCAGACCTCCAGACCAAAAAGTGTCTTTACCTGTTTATGCTGTATTAAGAAGAGTCTCTTTGCATCCCAGAACGATGACCAGATCTAGACCTGCTGGCCAAGTTCACTCACAGGGATGAAAAATGAAGGCACTACTCAAGACCAGCATCTGAAAGGAGATGGCACAAGCCATCTCAAGCTGCACAAGTTGCAGAAGGAATTTTCTGTCCTGGTCCCATGCAGTCTGGTGTCAGTTTGCAAGGCCTACCTGGCTGCAACTGAGATTTTGAATCGAGGTTCATTTTGCATGTACCATTAAGCCATTATGCTTCTTTAAACAATATTTTCACATTGTTTCATTTTATTTATTTGTTTTGGCATGCATCTTGATTTCAGCCCCATTAACATTCTCTTGGCTACATAATGTGGTTGGCACAGTTTAAACCAACCATTCCTTAGGGCAGAGGTATAAAATGTCTGTTGCATGGATAATTCCCTGAAAGTGCTCGGTGTCTGCTCCGTGCATTATGAACACCAAGTTCAAACCACAAACAAATCAGGGTGGAACCACTCCAAGTGCCAGTCACTTCAGGCTTATTTTGCTCCTTCTCTTGATCAAACAGATTAAGACTGCCACACCTCAAATGTGGAGGTGGCATACTCTAATTAAAAACCTTCCTGAGCATTACATGAATACCAGATAAAGCCTCATGCATAGGAAGGTAAAAGGCATGTTCTTAATTAACTCAGTGCTTGATTGAGTGGCATGGCCACAACAACACAAAGGATTGGCCATATGAATGCAAATTAAAGACAGATGTACAAGAGAACAAAAGTTAGTTAGATGAATAGCTTCATATGATGACAAGAACTAGATACTTGTTTCCCCTTTGGGCCTTTGCGAATCTCCCTTTTAAGTCCCATAGCAAGTAAGTTCACAGTATCTATGAGGTATGACCACTCATCTGAAGCAAATTCCGCTGATGACATTTAATGAATTTAGAGTTTGTCACATTTCAAAACTATTTTAAAATTGGATTTGGGTAGTTACTTTTCAGTGAAAGGAGTTGGCTATCTATGGGAACATGCTGTTGCTGAAAAATGACATAAATTAAAACATACAAGTTTATAGGAAAAACAGCTTTCTCATCTCTAATTCCAGCATGATCCCTGTGGGACACAGTTTGGCACCCTATGCCCACATCTTTCTCTGTGTACTGTACCATAAAAAGACAGCTTGTTAATGAAACATGTGCCTTACATGCTTATCTTTTGCATTCATTTTATATAGCTTACATTTTGTCTTCAAATTGTTTAAATTATTGCTTAAGGAATCAAGCTGCAGCTGAGATGTAGTCAAACAAATGCCCACGTGTTTCTATTAAGAAACAATAACAATACAGAAGTATGAAATTTTGATCCTCACAAGCAAACGGATTTAAATCTACACTCTGTCAGGGCTCCTTTTCTTGTAGGGATTTGAATAGGAATATGTAGCAAATCAAAAAGTCAGATAGGAAGTTGCTATAATCTACTAAATGACTGTAGCAGAGTCAGCATACAAACTAGCTGACAGGGAGCAAACCAAGCTATGCATTTTTAGTGTCATCTAAATTAGTAACTGCCCTGCTTATGCACCTTGTTATCCACATAACAAGTAGCTGCAGTAAGTGCTAATATACACTGGGGAGCCAAGTTCCTGGCCAGATCACAGGTCCAGATGACTACCAGGGCTATGATGAGCTCCTGTCTCTGTTTTATCCCTAATTTTCATGGGGAGGAAGCTGGGCAAATGGTCTGGTGCAAGTCCAGCATACTCCTAGCCCATGAAATTCCCATGTTTCTGAAACTGGGAGATAATCACTTGATGTAGCCCGTTGAGCCAGACTCTGATAGTCTTATTCTTTCCCTGCTAATGTGCACACTGAAGCACTGAGTAACTCCACTGGGTTCAGACTTTCCTCTCTACGAATCTTTATCTAGCAAAACCTGCTCAGAAGATTGTGGTAGTATCCCAAGTCCTGAAGCAGCTGCAGAGAAGCTGTTTTGCACAGTATGTTTTCATTAGCATTTCCATGTTCTCATCACTAGAAATAAAGTAGATGTGAATGGTCAAAGAGATTAACTAGATTTTTAATACCACCATTCATAGGAGAGTGGCTACATTGTTTACTTTCCCAGATTTACCAGTAGAAACCCAGCAGGAGCCAGAAGTAAGCAAAATGCTGCTCATCAGCTGACTTATGGCTGATTATTTACAATTATTGTATCACCATAGGGCTGGGGATCCACAAGTTCACATTAGCCACCAAGCCTCCTCAAAAAAAGCCACTCGGTGTTACCTCATAGATACCTGTCTGCAGATGCTGTGGGCTTAGTTCCCAGCACTTCACTCATCTCGCTGATGGTCATAAAAATTTGCCTGCTTTCTGCCATCTTTCATGGGTTGCTGACCCCACTGCTGTCTATTTGTGGAATGCTTCTGCTCACTGTATCAGTAAACAGAAATATTCCAGGACCGACCTGAAATTTTCTACACTTGATGCCTGCACAGGGATGGGATAGCACACATATTTACCAATGTAACCTTGCAACAGTGGGTTGATTAATAACATTCCCAAGGAGGCAGGAACTACAAGAAAGAAAATCATTGCAAGCTCTGTTTGAACCAGCTGGACACCCTGGGTTTGAGTCATATGTAAAGTGGTTGCAAAACTTCTGGGACTGCTTTTGCTCTCAATCTATCATTCTTTTAAAATGATTATTTTTTAGAACTGCTCAGCACAGAGTACCCAGTGAATGATGAATTCTAATTCATTACCAAGCCATCTAGAGTTTGATAAACAGTGAAGCAGGCATACCTAAATAAAGAAGATACTTGGAAGTCAGAAAAGCGGGAGTCTTTTTCCTTACTGCTTTTTTCACACTCCTCATGCGGACCTATTATGCTTGGTGGTAGGGCTAAATCAGAACAGTCACTGGTGGGGGTTGCTGCAGCAGAAAAATTTTATCAAGAGCCTTTTGGGGTAGCCAGAATACTGCAGTAGCCATTTCTAACATGTTATTGATGGTTACAGGGCTGAGCCAAAGACCACTACAGGCAATTGAAAGACTAACTGACTGATGGGATTTGGAACAGCACTGAATGTGCTCATCCACACAAAGATTTCTGTTGGGAAATCAGGGTGGGTGTAAATGGTAGCACACAGACCACTCAGAGCCACTGTGATGAGTGAAGTCCTGCAGCTAAGCAGTTGTTTCCAGTTTTATTGAAGGACAAACCTGGAGGTAAAGATAAAATGCTAGGTTGTTTTCATTCATCTTCTGGATAGGGAAGGTTTTTAATCACATTTTTAGGCTTTCATTCCCCAAACTGTTTTCCTTCTTTTCTATGCAATCTCAGATTCTTGTACTATAGCAGCAAGAATAACTGGAAAACAGCAGATATCATAAGGTTTATGGTAAAAAAGTAAGAGCTGACAAAATGTAGCCATCACAGAGGAATCCTTGTGGACATCCTTCACCTTTCCCATTTCCATGCAGCAGTAGCCAATGTCATAATATTCTTAACATGTAAGACTTTACTGTATGTGATTCCTCTTGAATAACTAACATTTGTCTCTTTCAGGCAGCTGGTATAACATAAATCTATGGAATTCAAGATATTCCTCATTTAAATTTCCTTATTTAGCAGCTGAGCCTCATGCCTCTGCCATTTCTCCTGACACGTTTATTTTGAAAAGGGTCCTAATGACTCTCAGTGGCTTAGCTTAGCAAAGAATGGAGTAGATATCAAAGGTCTGTACTTGAGGTACTTCTAGCTCCTATCAATGTAATCCCCTGGTTAAGCTATTAATCTGAATTATGTGGATGCCCCAGTTCTGCTGGGCTGGTTTGGCAGAAAAAATCACTAAACCAGTGAATGTTATATTTCAGTACAATATTCAGTCCATGCTTATAAGCATAGCGCCTTTAAAAGCACTGGCATTTACAAATCTTCTGTGACTCTTCACAACATTACTTCTCCCCAAATTACTTTAATTCAGAATTTACAGCTGCAGACACAAAGATGGGAATGTTTTGTGATGATTTCTTCTGCCCTCAGTTAATTAGCATGTGGAAAGACTGTCATCCCTGGAGCATGGATGGCTGGTGTCTAGGAGGCAATCAGATTTTCTAAACAAGTACAGCTGCAGACGGGCCAGATTAATTTTTCTTTGACTTAAAATGGAGAAAAATAAAATAAAATAAAATCATGAGTCATAGAGCTGCTGTGTTTACAGATGGCCCAAATGTGAAAGTCCACGGCGCTCCCAATAAAGTTAATATAGAGCATACAGCTCATTCAGGCATGACAGCATCTTAATGCCTTTGAACTGTGTTTATACCAGCAGTATTACTGGCAGGAATTCATCCATTAATTATGTGAAAATAATACTAGGTGAGGAGAGAGTGCAAATGTTATGGACTTATTTTTTGAGATCTGGGCAAGTAATAGCAATGTTGCCCAAGGAAGGTACCTAACACTACTGCTGCCTTGTGGTTAAAAATTCCTATACTGCAGCACAAAACAGAAGGAAAGATGTAACATGGCCAATCTTTCTCTTCACCAATATAAATATCTGGAAGGGAATGAAAGTCTCCATGGGAAACACCTATTTGGTAAGGGATCTTTTCCTGGAAAACCTGTTTGCAGACCCAGACTTCTGTAAGCCACAGAGACAGATGTTGACTTGTTGATGACCCAATTAAGGTTCCTGTAGTGATGGCTCATATCTCTACTGCTGCCACTCCATCGGCTCTAGCATTCAAGAGCCTGATCAGCTTACAGATATGAAACTAATGCTGCTCAGAGGAACAACAGCTCATGTCTTGCTGCATGTCATATGCCTCCTCGCCCGTGGAGGTGAACGCTTCCAGTGCACAACCAACGGTATGTCCCTGGGAATATCATGCACTCCACGCTCTACATGCAGGAGGCCAGGCATGAGTTTAAGTGAACAGGCTTGAAAAAAATATGTGCATAATTGCAAATCAAACAACCAGGCCAGCTTGGAAACTTCAGGTCCTAAACATAGGTGTTCTCAGCCACTCCAGTATATACATGGGTACGAGCTTTTCCAGGCAAGGGCAAAGCTGCAGGACCCTGACAGATTTGTGATGGTGATGAGGCACTTGGCCAGGCTCGGGATGGAGATTGTGTTTGCCACCAGGTCACACCTTCACTGTGACAGGGACTGAGTATGGGCCAACCCAACCTCCTGGTAGCAAGGCTGGACCTAACGGGAGTCTCAGGTCCTGAACATCTCCATTAGGACATCTCCCTCTCAGCAGCACACTGATCTCCCCCCCTGGGCAAGCACTGGAAGCAGTTTGTTGCAGGAGGTGGGCAGAGACTCATAGAGCTGGGGGTGCTCTGGGCAAGGGTTAAATGCTTTGTTACAAATACACATGCCTGGCATAAAAGAAGCTCATTTGTTTCCACTCCCTTGGCTCT
The DNA here is from genome assembly GCF_963932015.1 of Anas acuta. Classification (NCBI taxonomy): domain Eukaryota; kingdom Metazoa; phylum Chordata; class Aves; order Anseriformes; family Anatidae; genus Anas; species Anas acuta. The sequence continues at coordinate 67,074,698 of NC_088980.1, forward strand.
CCCTTTCCACAAAGAGTACAGGGAGCCAAACTCTGATTAATTCAACACAACAGCAACAGACCACAGCTGGATGTCATAGTCATATGACGCTTATTGGGATGCCCGGTTGGATCTTAGCCTACAAACTAGATCTGACAAATGCATATTGGTAAATGCAAAATGGGTAATGGAGCATTACCTTCTGGTTACCTGCTGTTCTGCCCTTATACTCACAGGCATTGTCCAGCAAAATGGGAGCAGGAGAGACAGGAGACCTCCTCCTGCCCTGCCTCTGGTCTGCCTGTGACTTCAGACAAGCCGCTTTCCTCAAATGCATCTAGTTTCTCTTCTTATCTTTACTCCCCCCCCTTCCCACCCCCCCATTCAGACATAAATCATACTGTGAAGGATATAGCTTCACTATAAATTTTAACAGCACTCAAGTCTTACACCAAAGACTTTATCAGTGATTAAAAAAAATAAATAAAAAACTCTAACAGTCCAACTAGGATTTTGAACATTACCACAATAGACATGCTGTGGATTATGTGCATAATTCAATTATTTCTTTCACTTAGTTAAAAATATCAAAAAAAAAAAAAAAAGAGAGAGAGAGAGAGAGAGAGAGAACCTTTAACATTGTAGCACAGGCTCTCTCATTTATACCAGCTTTACAATTCATTGGGTTTGGCAGAGCTATTTCTGATTTACATCGTGAAAGTGAAAAGGAATCAAACCCTATGACTCTAGAAGCAATCCAGCTAAGCTGCTGAATAATCGCCTGAAATTTCTATGGTAACAAGAAGGAAATCGCTTGGCCTACTGTCTGGGTATTTTCACTCCATGTAGATGAAAAAGAGTGTTATGTCAGAGAGAGAATGTTTAACACATAATCAATTAAATTTCACCTTTGATCCAGTCAGTTGTTAGTTACTTGGCATCAGTGAATGATTTTTCTCATGGACTGACAAGGTGCCTGTTTATTTTCTGTAAGGAATGATTAAGTTAGACATCGCTATTCTTCCTGTGAATGAATGATGAAAAATGGATTCAGGACTGATTGGCCCAGTTAGTAATGTTCTTGAACCTCTGTGCTGCTGTTCTTTGTGGAACCTTAGCCCTGGAAAGCATTATTCTCATGCCTGGAAAGCATTATTCTTATGCCTGACCTAGCAAAATCTTTCTGCCAGGCACACCACCACATTTTGGTTGGGCCCCACGTGAGTGCTTAAACAAGGAGCATTAGGAGGGAGCATGAAGGTCTTCACAATTTTTAGCAGCTCTCATGTGGTCAGAAATTCACCCCCTACACAGGGGCTCCAGTGCTTTCTCAAACTGTTTCCCCTCAGCATCTCAGCAGAGCAAGGGACTGACTGCAGATACACAGTTGATATTCTATTAGCCCAGATCCCACTTCTTGATATACACCAAAGAAGGTGAAACAAATTCCTCCAAGTGAAAAGTTATTGACTGTCTGTTCTGAAGATGATATGAACAGGCCTATGGCATGTTCAGACTTATGCCTCAGCTGGAAAGCTTAGGTAAGAAGAGTACGTTCCTACCAAGATGACTGATGGAGATCAAAATTCTCAAGGTGAATTCTGTGGGGTTTGTATCAGGCTCACAGTATTGGTTAGGGCTCTAATGCATCTTGAATTAAGGGCTGAGTGATACCAGCTAGGGCTGATCTAAATCTAAGTGTATACTGAAATTACCTTCATGGGGCAAATTCTTTCCCCACCTTCATGGGGAAATTCTAAGTTTCACACCATAGAGAACTGAAATTAAATCCTGTCTGTAAAAAAAATCCTGTCTGTGGAAAAAAAAAAAAAAAAAGTCTTTTCAAAATTGAATGAATGGGACAATTCAAGCTCAAGTCTAGATTCTTGATGATGTGATGGCATCCTCTTTCTGTAAAGCATCCTCTTTCTATAAAAGAAAAATACTGTCTTATGATAAGAAGCAATCACTAAACATGGCTTAATTCAGAACTCCTGCCTTTGGCAATTTTGTCTTTCAAAATGGTATACTGGTAAAAGCAAAGTCAGTGTTTTTTTTGTACTTTACAAAAACATTTGTATGTAAATACAACATAATATATGTAAAACATAAGATTCACCACTTTGTGGCATGTCAGTTGCATCTTATCTTGCTGGATAGCAGCACCAAGATAGTGCAGTACCAGAGCAATTTTAAAGTACAGTCATCACGAGTCAGACCTAGAAATGTATGTGACAAACTTCTAATTTTTTTGCCATGCAATTCACATTGACAAAAAAATGCTCTAATCCCCCTAGAATAGTACTGCAATGTAATGCAATCAGGTACATAGCACTACTAGGATCTATCCTTTCATATATGGTTTTAGGCATCCTAATTGTCTGATATAAATTACTTCTGTGAAAACTTGAAGTGCTTCACAAAAGATTTTCAATAAATACTAATAATTTTGCTGAGAATATTGATAGCCTACTGCTGAATTAGAGCAAACATCTCTTATCCCCAAATTTTATCCTAACAATGATGCAGCAACATACAGTTTCCCAATTATATATTACTGCATGCTGTACAAGCTCTGTTTGTGTTAGCCTATAATGTCTGCAGGTCTAAATCAGAGGATCTACTGCTATGAAATGACACCTGTGCTACAGCTGTAGCAATTCCCCCACTTCTAGGCTGAGGCTTTCTCCAAATTATAAATCTCATGTCCACTGGCAATGCCCTAGCATTTGGAAGGAGCTGCAAGATGATTAAAGTGAACAAATAAAGTGAACAAGCCAACATACATTTCACTCTAAATAATTATCAGGCAGCTGGGTCTGATGAATTGAGCTAAATGCATGCCTTGGACTCAGAAATTCCCATGATTTAACTGCACTCTCCTTGGACAATTTCCTTTACCCCCTTTTGCCTTGATTTTCAGTTTCTCATTTTTATTTACCTACTGTACTAAGTCTTTTTTTGTAAATTATTTTGAAGTTACAACAACAATGCAACATGGTGCCATTTCTCTCCAAGAAGTGTTATATAGCGCCTATGTACATTGCTGCTACTGGTGCAACCTCCTTCATCTGTATCTTCCCTCAATGTACATCTATGCTGCAGTTAAATTCACCTACAGCAGAGATCCCAGCTTACAATTTGCTCAGCCATCACCAGTTGCTGGAGTTGGTTAGCATTTGTGGGAATGCAATTGTTTTAAGAGAAAGCAGTAACTGCCACGAGCCAGCACCCATTCAAGCATGGAAGCTAGTGCTGGCTGGTAAAGGGAGAGAATGCTTGATGTTATGGGGAGCTTTCCAAGCTCATACGATAAAAACAGTAGAAAGCTGAGTTCTGCTCTGATATCCACAAATACCCTTCTTGGAGGGACCCTGAATAGTACTGGCCTGGAGTGCCAAGGGAAAGGAGGCTGCTTATTGATCGCTACTCATTTCTCTACCTACCATACACAAATTACCAGATCTAAACAGACTCAAATAGCAGGCTCTAATGCAGACACGAGGCTCACAGCCTTCATAAAGAGATGTCACTCACTGTGAAGTTGTAACAACAAAATTTGGACAAGCTGAGATCTGGTGCTGAATGGGTAGGATATACTAACATGTTCCACTTAGTAATGACATTTTCTTGATGCACTCCAGGACAGACCTTGGGTGAAGATTTTCAAAATCACCGCCCAAAACAGTTCCCTTGGCCTTACTTCAGCACCTATCTGAGCAATTTCGTTTTTGAAGGTATCAAGTATTCAGTACCTCCAATTGGTCCCAAGAAATAGAAAAGAAATATGGATGCGTAGCAGCTCTGAAAGAATCACAATATTTACTGTGGTTTGGACAGAATGTAAGTTTCAATGACCAATTTGCAATTATTAAACATAACTTTGCAATGTCACAAAAACAAGCATGTTTGAGGCTATTTAGTGCTACTCCATACGAAATCCAACAGCATGATCTTTAAATGCAAAGTGATACACATTTTCTCATCCACAAGACAGGGGAAAGATCTTTGAAGTGTATCATTATTGTGCTGCCTGTTGGATGCTTTATGAGCATCTGAGCATAATGAGAGCTCACACATAAAGGGGTACTAAGAGATAAACTTTGCCAGGTTTTGAAAAGACTTCTCATTTTATTTTAGTTAGCCCAAGAAATGTACAGGTTTCTTAATATATATGCAAGAATGAAAGAGATCTCATCCCATCACTTTTTTTTTGTTGTTGTTCAGCAGCTGAACAAATCCCATGCAAGTCAATTTAGCAGAGTCCGCATTGCTTGCACATGTCTGTCTCTGCTGACAGTGTTCCAAGTGCTTTGCTCATGAGTTGCTTGGAATTTACTTGCATTTCAGATTGCTTTTGGACAAATAAGACCCTGGAGCAAGAAGAGATTCTCTGGTATATGGCTCCTCACTAACAGTTTGATACAACAAAAGACTGAGCACACTGAGCCTGAGCCTGCAAAGCACTTGACTTAAAAACTGTTTTGCTGAGCACGTCAGAAGAGCAAGTCCCATTCACTGTCACTTTCTGTAGCAGCAATGAGCAGTAGCTCTTACCTACTCTGCAATAGAGCATTTTCCACTGAGACCAATGCCAGTTCCACCTTCTGCATGGTTACCAGGAGTGGGAGGTCAAGACCCACAAATAGCACGGGCAGCAGCATCCCCCCGAGGACTAAGAAATTCACATCAGTGGTAGCCTTAATACTTGCGTCTCAGTCTACAAGTAAAGAACTGGACCCCAGGAACACAATCTCCCAAGCAGTCCTATTTACTGTAAATGAGCTTCTCCCCATTTCAGTATCAACAAGCAGCCCTAAATTACCTACACGAACATAAAGGGGTCATATACATTTTCTTTCCCATTTGTGGAAAAGACAATTATAGCACGTAGTATACACATGAAGGAAAGATTATCCTCTTCAGTACAGTTCTGATTTGAATAAGTGCTGTGACTATTTTTTTAATTTACTTTTTAAATATAGCCATCATATAACAAGCCTTGTTTCCTTTGTATTTGGATATATTTTCCCTCAGTAGGTAGCATCCTGTGGACCTATGCTGAGATCCAGAATATGGAGTGACTCCTCTTAAAAAGAAAGGAGCTCACAAGCTGTATTTCAAATAAATTCGGTGCATTAATTAACCACATATCCTGCATGCTACTTTTCTGGAGTCATTTCACAATACTATTGTTGTAAGAACACATCCAAAAGATTTAATCCATCTGCCAGAAATGAATGCAAAATGACTGATTTCCAGTGCTGATTTTTATTATTATTATTATTTTATTTTTATTTTTAATCTGTGTAAAGCAAGGTTCTTATGAGCCAATGCTAATATGCATTCATACATTTGCACAGGTCAAAATTGCATCTTCACTATTGCTATATTTCTTCACATAACAAAAAAAAAATGATGACTATCCAGATTATAAAATATTCATTTATGTTCTATCATTAATTTGCCAGTGCTACCGAGCAACGTAATTATCCAACATCAAACACTGGTTTGTTTTCTTTGAAAACTGAGCAGGATGAGAAGCCATTGAAAACAAAATAAATCAGTAATTTAAGGCACACAATACAAGCAAAACAAAATTCTCTAGATTTTTCATAAGCAATTATGTCAATTATTAGTAATTATTAGCAATTATTAGTTCTGTTAGTATACTTGGAAAAAAATGAAATATCCTTGATCTGACTTTTGCCTCTGACTGTTACAATAGGTTATTGAAACTTCAGATGCCTTGACAGCTCCCTGTAAAGCAAAGCCTCTAACCTTTAGTGTTCTTTCTTATGTCTATTCTTGACCTCTCACAGTAAACCAGAACTAAGACAATCTCTATTCCTTCCAAAAAATAGTTCATGGATTTAAATGTATAGATCTGCTTTTATCCATCCACTTCAAGGACCAATGCATAATTCTTCAGGCAGTTATTTATTTGTAGCTTCTGTAATATCTTAAAAGAGCATGCCTACAAAAACCACAAATGGGAACAAAGTTAACTGAGTAACAGGTGAGACACAATAAAGTTAGTGAGGATACTTCGCTCATTCAAAATAATAAAAAAAAAAATCCATGAAAAATTAGAAATGCATATAAACTGGATTGTCTAAGGTCTACAAGTTCTTCACGTATCCTAATTATTTTAAAAATGGAAGACATAAAGGGAAGAAACTGTGCTTGTAGAAAGTAAATGTCAATCCCAGAAGCCGTAAAAGGTGGTAAAAGGCCAGACAGATTAAAACTACAAAATAAGTTAGCTGAATTTCTCAGAACTCTAGCTTTCATCAATAATAATAATAATAAGCTCTCAATAAGCTCTCTCAGAGTGTTTTTTTTATATTTGATTCATTTTACCCCAATTGCTTGTTGCATGTTATAATTGTTCAAAAGTCTTCAATCTCTGTGAAAATAAATCAACATTAAAAAAAATATATCTTGTTGTTTCAAGTGTCTTTTCCTGTACAAACCTTTCCCCCATCCCCTCACCCCCACCCCCCACAAGCCATTTTGTTAAATTAACATGAGCATGTGTCCAAGATAGGGTGGAGAATGTTATCTTCCTAGTGAGCTGAATGGAATGACCATCTGAAACGTAATTCCTCCACAAGCCAGAGACTCAGCTACATCTGCTACTGACCACTGCTGCGGTACCTGATCCTGACGCCCTTGTCACGAATGCTGCTGCTGCCACGACCACAAAAGCTGAGCCACTGTTCAAAAATGGACCTTCCTGCAAGACCCACTCTGTAACTGGTGAGGTTTGAGTGCTCTGCTTTGGCTGGTTCAACACCCACCCTCTTTTCAGGGGGGGGTTATAACCTCTTGCAGGCATCAAGAGCTGTGCCCACCTACCTGAAGCAATCAGACAAAAATCAAGGGAAAACCACAGCAAGGGAAAGCAGACAGGCCCTTGTGGAGAGCAGATGCAGCAGCCCCAGTGGCCAACTTGTTGTTGGACTTCCATTACTGCATCTTCGCAGAAGAAAAAGACACTGTGTTCACAGCCATCATGTGCAGTCTTTTGAGACACACCCTTTGCCCCACGAAGAGAAATGCACAGGATGAAACAGACATTTCAGGGAAACTGTTGTGTCTACTCAGGGAAAAAGAAGAGGGATACTTTTCAAACCAGAACTGCTTTTATAATTAATTTAGGAGATTTTTTCCTCCCCACTTACTCTTCTTCTTCCCAACAGTTGCTATTTTCACCACCTTACTTAATTACTTAGTACTGTTTTGTGGGAGTATTCTGCATCCCACACAGGTTGTCATTTTGTCAAGAATTCCTTCATTAACAAGCTGTCAGTACCTTGCCAACAGCCACCATTTGGTTTGTTAAGAGAATGGGGGCTCTGGAGTGAAGAGTTGGCTCTGTAGCCTTTCCTTTCCTTTCCTTTATTTTATTTTATTTATTTATTTATTTTTAAGAAATAAATAAATAAGGGAAGAGGCAGATGTCTGCCAGTCTGTTCCTTTGTGACACATTGCAGCCTTTTCCTTCCTTTTTTTTTTTTTTTTTTTTTTTCTCTTTCAACTTGCTGAAAGATCAAGGCAGAAGAGGAGGAAGAGGAGAACCACACAGACTGTAGGTCAGAGCTCACATTACCCTCTCTCTCCCACACTTCTTCCTCCTTCCCCATGTTACCTGCCAGACTCCCTTGCCCTCCAACATGCCCCAGCTTTAGCCCATGCAGTGAAGGAAAGCTCTAGAGCAACACAGGCACAGTTTTGCCTGCAACCTTTAAAACAATCATCCTAATGAAATATGAAGAGAGCTTGCCCATCACATAGGTGCTTCCATAGGAGTTTGTCCTTTCCCTCTAATTAACTGGATTAACACACATGCTGACAGGCTTTGCCAGTTCCTCCTATCACTACTCTGTTGAATTGCTGATGATTAAGAACAGCTTTGTGCATCTCCCCTCTCAAAAGCCATGCTGTATTTGCACAGTCATCTTTTTTTTTCTCCTGTTAGCTCCCAAGATCAAATCCCATCTTGATTTCACTGATTAGTTTTTAATTGCACTGAGCCTGCCGGTAGGGTTTCAAGGTTAGCACAGATGCTGAGAGAATTGTAGCATTTGTCCATCATCTAGGGCATTTCTGAGGGCCTGCTGTTACGACTGAGTTTCAGCTATGTCAAGCAGGAATTTAGCTGGGTTGGCATTGGTGACTGGAAATGAAAAGGCAGACAGCAGGACAGAGAGCAGAGAGGGACAGAAATCTGTGCTGTATCCACACACCACAAAAATAAAGGACTGTTCAGATTGACAGGGATGAAGTAAGCAGTGTCTCTGGCATGCTTTTGATACTTACATGCAGTAAGGCTACCATTTATGTCTGGGGAGATTCAGAGGAACTCAGGGGAATCAAAAAAATATATTTTTCCTCCTCTTTTTGTTCCTGTCTGATCATTACCACTTAGATGTCAGGCAGACCCCCTTTTCAGCTGAAAAATCATGTGTGTAAGGATCATATCTGGACACACAACTCTGATAATTGCTTGTGAACATTATTATTATGTACTTGCAGCTACCCAGGAATATAAGTTTACAGATGAACACAGCTGCACACTTGGATTCATGGAAAAAAACAATGGTTCCAACATTTTTTCTGAAGAAGCACAAATGTATTTTTGCTCCTTTAATTCTAAGATACAGACAAAAGGATCTCTGCTACATAGTTACAAGGAGGCAATGCTAGCTGAGGCAGGGGAAATTTAGGCTTGACATCAGGAGGGGGTTCTTCACAGAGAGGGTGGTTGCACACTGGAACAGGCTCCCCAGGGAAGTGGTCACTGCACCGAGCCTGTCTGAATTTAAGAAGAGATTGGACTGTGCACTTAGTCACATGGTCTGAACTTTTGGGTAGACCTGTGCGGTGTCAAGAGTTGGACTTGATGATCCTTAAGGGTCCCTTCCAACTCAGGATATTCTATGATTCTATGATTCTATGATTCTATCTAATTTTTGTCCTAGCACATAGACACATTTTTGCACAGGAGTGGTTGCCTACATGATGAAGGAGGCAGCAAATATCACTTGAGATTCCAGTATGAAAAGCAGGTTCCAGCTATGTCAGATGCAACTCTGAAATTGCTTTAAAATATTCAAGTGGAATTTAAACACTTCTATCTGGATGAAAAAACCTCTCCCTTTATCAGCTGCAAATACTTCCCAAAGCTAACTGCCATGAAGCCCACATGAGTGAAGTCAAGGGATAAGTAGCAATAAGGAAAAATGAGCCAGATGCAATATGTACCAGTCATCCCCTCTGCTTATACGATGTCTCTGATCCTTTCCTTCTTCCTTCCATCTTTCTTTTGTTCTTTTCTTATTTAAAGCTTTTTCTGTTGGTCCCTATAAGACTGGGCAGTATGAAAGAAGGATAAGCAGAACCAGCAGATGCTTTGGCAGCCAGAGCATATGTACGCATGCGCCTTGCAAGACTACAAGTGTATACATACATGTACTTTCACCTCTGCACACCTTCCATCTTCTTTAGAACCCTTCCAGCTGCCACCAGAACCTGCTTGCCCCAAAGCCAGGTGCTTGAGATGTCCCAACCCTCCCTGGTGGCAGCAGCCAGCCAGGCTCAGCCAGGGGCATCCACATGTCCCAGGGACCTCCTGGGGCAGGTGTTGCAGGAGCCTCCCTAAAGCTCTGTGAACCCGCCAGAAGTACCCACAATGTATCCCAGTTTATTAAAGCTCATTTATTTTCCCTGGGAGCTTCTTTTGTCTCACATCAGAGAAAGTAGGCACAGGAACATCTCCCATCACAACCAGGTCTAAGGGGTTATGCTTCAGGCATTATGCAGAACAATTATGCTTCAAAAATGTCAGTGTGAACACTGAATGATGTGTTAAAAATGTTTAGAACATCTCTCCAGTTTATTTTGTCTGCATTTAGCTTCCAGTGCCCATGAAGGTTCCTGTTTTTTGTTTTGTTTTGGTTTGTTTGTTTGTTTTTAAACAAAGAAAAACAATCCTCAAATATTAGGATAGATTTGTGAAAACTTTTTATTTTATTGTATTTTCATTTTATTTAATGTCCAAAATAGGGAAATCCATATAGTCTGAAAAGCTCTTATTTCTAACAGTTTTCCCATTTCACAGAGACAGAAATATCAAAAAAAATCATCCTTGCAGCCAGCCAACTTAGGACCTCCCTCTTACAACTTACTATAAACTATATTTTAAAATCTTTCTAATTAAACCATTGAAAGCAGACGTTATGGGGCTCTCCAAGCTGCAAAACTATTATAAACCTGATCTGCTCCTGTAGCCACAATGCCCATTAGCGACTGGAGCACACGTGGTCTTGATTCTGATTTGTCCTTTAGTTCAGCTTCAGATGAGCATAAACACTAGGGGAAATTAGCAGTACAGAGTTTACTTATTCCTTATTACCCAGCTAAGAATACTAACTGAATGACTGTTTACTTTTCTTGCAGCCACCCAGGTTTACCCAGAATCAAAAAACCTTGTCTCCTGATTAGGATGTTGACCATGTTGAATCTTATTTTCAAATAAAGAAACTAGAGAAAACTCTTCTACTAAGGCAAATCTGCCCCCATGAGCTTTAATAAAACAATGCCGGTTTACACCAAATTTAATTCTGGGCTCGAGTTTTATTTCAGTCACATTTATATTTGGAGAACATCTGTCTAAATATCAATACAACAAAATCCTTGTAGCAAACTTAGCCCGGGACAAAGAAACTGAATTTTCTTTGAAGCTTAGACATTTACTGCATTTAAAATGTGGGTTTTGTTTTGTTTTTAAGTTAATGATAGCTATGAAATGTTTCAAGAGAGTTAGCCTAGTTTCTGGGAAAAGTAGTTAAACAATGATTCTGATCTGAAGCCTATGTAATTAGGTTTTGCATACATGAGCCTGGAGTTAATTTTTTATGCATCATAATGCTTCTGTAGTGTTTCATTTTTATTGGTTAGCTGTGATGTTTTATCTGCACTCTTTTCTTTTATTGTTCATGCAATAAAAAAATACTGTATCTAAGAAAATTAGTTGACATAAGGCCCTGTCAGGGCATCAGTTCTGAAGTAGTTTCATGATTTGCATTAATGGAGAAATCTGGCTAAAAAGTACTTGTTTAAATATGACCCATGGAAAATGCAAGGATCTGGCCTCCCTTCTCACTGGTTCTTTTTTTAGCCACTGTTTTCATACCAGTGCCTTCTTACAGAGATCAATAACGTTGCTCCTCACCCAAAGCCCTGCAACAGATTCTGCCCACCTAAGCAACTCCTAATTGTATTTGTATTTCCACCATTGAAAGTTACAGGCTTTTTACATGGAACAGAGAGTCCTTACTACAGCCGGGTTAAATCCAGACAGAACAGGAAATGTGTATGACCCTAGTATGACTACCAGCACTGCATTTCCCAACACTATGGCTGATGCATGATACAGCTCCTTTCCCACCTAAGTGGCTGGCTTTCCTTCCTTCTTGACAGAGATGCAGAGGGACTTTTTCCACCTCAAGTCAGAAGATGGTTGAGTCTGCCTGGCTGTTTTGGTTTGGGTTGCCTAATTTGCATTGCATACTACACTTCTGTATCTCTAGACTCAGGAAACCAAAGGTCTCTTGAGTCAGACACAGCCTGAGTCTCTCCATAAACACTTGCCAAGTCACCCTCTTTCTAGCTTCCTACTATGGATTTGAAGAGCCAATTCAGGTATTCTCACTTGTTTTATCCCAGGGAAAAGAAAAACTGTAGGAAACAATAATAAAATTACAAACAAAAATTGCAATGGTTTTGGTCTGTTTGCAGCTTCCTTCTTGGCAGTCTCAAGGTTTATTATTCTGCTTGCTGTTGTGTAGAAACACAGAAAAATCTATGATGTGTATTTGAAGCCAAGATAGTAAACATTAAATCAATATTCCTAATGATAAAAGCACATTCTAGTGGCTGCTACAACCCAGGCGCATCAAACACCAACAACTGTAAAATGCTACTGTCTCTGCCATGCAGTTGCAGCTAACAGTGTACCAATGTAAGATTTTAATTTGAGTTGGTCTGTATTACATGGCTGGTTATCAAAGCAAACATGGGCTGAGGGAAGTCATGGTGGTATCAGTTCTCAGATGTAATTATGCATATAGCAGTTCTTAAACTAAACTAGCACTTTTTCAAAGGAATAACTCAGGACAAAAACACTGATTTTTACCTAAATAATAATGCCAGTACTTTTCATCACGCTTTCAGAGCCAACAGGGTATTTCTAATGTACTTCAATTGGTACACTTAAAGATAATCCACAAAGGACAGAGGAAAATATTTGTGTGCCTTCTAGTTTTATAAAGACACATTGAAAAGGTTTTCATTTACAGTTAACAAATATTTCGCTCCATTAGCAGTTTTAATATTCAGCTGAAAGTCTTGGGTACAAGTCAAACCACCCACTGCACAAAACCTTAAAGGTATGCAGGCACTAGCATAGGTTTTGGGATTAAATAATCAAAATACACAGGAACTAACATGCCTTAAGAATCTGAGAGAGGTATTTGCAAGATCAGCTTCAGCCTGGGGATGTTAGTCTTCCTCAGTTCCCTGTGGAGGACAGAGGTAGTCTTCTTCAGAGCAGCTTAGAGTCTTAAGTCACCTTAAATCTCTTCAAGGTTTTGTTATCTACAGCACTATCATGTCTGATTAGCTTGAGGAAAATTTTAAATGTGTGTATCCTCCAAAAAAAAACAAAACAAACAAAAAAAAAACAACAGATATGTGCCTTAGAAGACTGTTAAATGTGTCTGACCTCAATGGTTTCAGTCCTCCCTCAGTCTGTACATGCACCATGACTTCCTTATCAGCCTTTTTCAGAGCAGAACTTTTATAGTATAGCCTGGAAAAATAAATACCTTGTACTGCAGGTTTCTTACAATTGAAGCAATTTAAAGTGAACTAAGAGCCTAATTGAGTTATGAATAAGAGGTTTAGAGTAAAGGCCAAAGCTCATGTGGAGCTCAATCTGGCTACTTCTGTTAAAGACAACAAAAAATCTTTTTATAAATACATCAATGCAAAACGGAGGACTAAGGAAAATCTCCATCCTTTACTGGATGCAGGGGGAAACCTTGTTACAAAAGATGAGGAAATGGTGGAGGTGCTTAATTACTTCTTTGCCTTAGTCTTTAGTAGCAATACTGGTTGTTCTCTGGATACCCAGTACCCTGAGCTGGCAGAAGGGGATGGGGAGCAGGATGTGGCCCTCACTATCCGTGAAGAAATGGTTGGCGACCTGCTATGGCACTTGGATGTGCGCAAGTCAATGGGGCCAGATGGGATCCACCCGAGGGTACTGAGAGAACTGGCGGAGGAGCTGGCAAAGCCGCTTGCCATAATTTATCAGCAGTCCTGGCTATTGGGGGAGGTCCCAGTTGACTGGTGGCTAGCTCATGGAGCTAGAAGGAAAGGCTGTGGATGTGCTCTACCTTGATTTCAGCAAGGCTTTTGACACCGTTTCCCACAGCATTCTCCTCAAGAAACTGGCTGCTTAAAATGACTCACATAAATACTGCTCCTCATCCAGAATCACAGAATCGCAGAATCACCTAGGTTGGAAGAGACCTCCAAGACCACCTAGTCCAACCTCTGACCTAACACTAACAAGTCCTCCACTAAATCATATCACTAATCTCTACATCTAAACATCTTTTAAAGACCTCCAGGGATGGTGACTCAACCACTTCCCTGGGCAGCCCATTCCAATGCCTAACAACCCTTTTGGTAAAGAAATTTTTCCTAATACCCATCCTAAACCTCCCGTGGCACAACTTCAGTCCATTCCCCCTTGCTGTAACTCGTCACATGGGAGAATAGACCAACACCCTCCTTGCTACAGCTTCCTTTAAGGTACCTGTAGAGTGTGATAAGGTCACCCCTGAGCTTTCTGTTTTCCAGGCTGAACAATCACAGCTTCCTCAGCCGCACCTCATAAGGCTTGTTCTCCAGACCCCTCACCAACTTTGTTGCACTTCTCTGGACTCACTTGAGCACCTCGATGTCCTTCTTCTAGCGAGGGGCCCAAAACTGAACACAGTACTTGAGGTGCAGTCTCCCCAGTGCCGAGTATAGGGGGACGATCACCTGCTGGTCACACTGTTTCTTATACAAGCCAGGATGCTGTTGGCCTTCTTGGCCACCTGAGCACACTGCTGGCTCATATTCAGCCGACTATCAACCATCACTCCCAGGTCCTTCTCTGCCTGGCAGCTTTCCAACCACTCATCTCCCAGCCTGTAGCTCTGCTTGGAGTTGTTGTGCCCCTAGTGCAGGACCCAGCACTTGGCCTTGTTGAACTTCATACAGTTGGCCTCAGCCCATTGGTTCAGCCTATCCAGATCATCCTGCAGAGCCTTCCTACCCTTGAGCAGATTGACACACGCACTTAATTTGGTGTCATCTGCGAACTTACTGAGGGTGCACTCAATGCCCTCGTCCAGATCATCGATGAAGATATTAAAGAGGACCGGCCCTAGCACCAAGCCCTAGGGAACGCCACTAGTGACCTGCCCCCAACTGGATTTGACTCCATTCACGACTCTTTGGGCCTGGCTATTGAGCCAGTTTTTAACCCAATGAAGTGTATGCCAGTCCAAGCCATGAGCAGCCAGTTTCTTGAGGAGAATGCTGTGGAAAATGGTGTCAAAAGCCTTACTGAAATCAAGGTAGAGCACATCCACAGCCTTTCCCTCATCCACCAAGCGTGTCACTTTGTCATAGAAGGAGGTCAGGTTCGTCAGGCAGGACCTGCCTTTCATAAACCCAAGCTGACTGGGCCTGATCGCCTGCTTGTCCTGTAAGTGCCTTGTGATGATACTCAAGATAATCTGCTCCATGAGCTTCCCTGGCACTGAGGTCAAACTGACAGGCCTGTAGTTCCCCGGGTCTGCCCTCCGGCCCTTCTTGTAGATGGGCGTCACATTCGCTAGCCACCAGTCAACTGGGACCTCCCCCGATAGCCAGGACTGCTGATAAATTATGGCAAGCGGCTTTGCCAGCTCCTCCGCCAGTTCTCTCAGTACCCTTGGGTGGATCCCATCTGGCCCCATTGACTTGCGCACATCCAAGTGCCGTAGCAGGTCGCCAACCATTTCTTCACGGATAGTGAGGGCCACATCCTGCTCCCCATCCCCTTCTGCCAGCTCAGGGTACTGGGTATCCAGAGAACTGGTCTTGCTGCTAAAGACTGAAGCCAAGAAGTAATTAAGCACCTCAGCCTTTTCCTCATCTCTTGTCACTAATTTTTCCCCTGCATCCAGTTAAGTATGGAGGTTCTCCTTAGTCCTCATTTTCATGTTTACATATTTATAAAAACATTTTCTGTTATCTTTAACAGAAGTAGCCAGATTGAGCTCCAGATGAGCTTTGGCCTTTCTAATTTTGTCCCTGCACAGCCTTACAACATCCTTATACATCAAAAAAACAACATTTTACAACATTCTTATAGTCCTATACAGAACTCTACCATTTTGTGGTCACTCTGCCCAAGACAGCTCCCAACCACCACATCTCCCACCAATCCTTCTCCATCTGTGAACAAAAGGTCCGGCGGGGCACCTCCCCTGGTAGGCTGACTAACCAGCTGCGTCAGGAAACTATCTTCCACGCTCTCCAGAAACCTCCTACACTGCTTCCTCTGAGCTGTGTTGTATTTCCAGGATATGTCTGGGAAGTTGAAGTCCCCCACGAGAACAAGCACTGAAGATTTCGCAACTTCTGCCAGCTGCCTGTAGAACTCCTCATCTGTCTCCTCATCCTGGTTTGGCGGTCTATAAGAGACTTCCACTAGGACGCTTGCCTTGTTGGCCTAGCATCCAAACAAGAGCCTACAGCAAAAGAGAGAATGTGTGGTAAATTGACTTCAGCATGTAGAAAGTGTGAGCTTTCTACAGGCAATCTACACAAAGGCAATCTACACAGAGGGGAGATACTTTTTCGCTTGCCCGTTTTAAGTACAAATGTTTGCTGACTTTGGTTTTTGATACTTGTATTTCTGATAGAATCTATTTTAACAACTGTGGGAAATCCAAATACTAAAAATTCAGTACTCAAGCAGTGCTTCAGCTACTAAACTGAGGGGGCAAGACCTGGGGATTGAGATTCTTTTTCCTTAGAACTAACAGAAAGACAACAAAAAGGAAAGAAAAGAAAAAACAAACAAACAAACAAAGAAAAAAACCACGACTTTAAAAATGAACAAAGTTCCCTCCCCTCCTCAATCTATACATTGTATAAAAGCAAAAAGATCCTAAAGCCTAGCACTGGGCTCATCTCATCTCACTGCAAGCCAGCTTGAGTAGCTAGGTCCCCACTTTCTCCATCTCCATTGGAGCATGATGCCCCCTGAGCTGCCAGCAGCAGAGGCTGCCCAGCCAGCTGCAGTGCTCTTCTCTGGAGCTGACCCTGGCTGGTGTTGTGACCCGAAATGGCAGGAGATTTCACATACCGGGAAAAGAGTGGGACCACACCCTGCTTTGACCAAACTTTTTTAAAGAGAATTTACCATCTAGAGGTACAAACCAGTGAGTGACAGGTTTTCACAAGCTTGTTGACATCAAACACCCATCAATATGTCAGATTTGGGGATGATTTTAAATCCCAGCAGACTTCCATCTGCTACCTTAGGCACCTAGGTCCTCTTGTGATGTTAGTCTGCTTTTGAAGCAGAAACTTCAGAGAAGAATACAGGTTAATCATCACTTACTTTGGCTGCCTGGTCATTGGCATAAATACGCATGCTACTTTATGAACACACACACATACACGCTTGTACACACATGAGTGCATGTGCACCCAGGCACTTGCAAGCCACCAGGTAGCATTTTCAGTGGCACCTAAGGCTGCAGACTCATAAAAGGAAGGGGAAGAGCAGATCACAGGGTGGCAGCTACCCACCTACGAACAGACTGTGCTGATAGGAAGTGGCAGCACACAGGAGAGCAAGAATGTGAAACGTGAGAAATTCAGCCCCAGCTCAGTCAAAGGAAAACTCACAGATTTCAGTGCAGTGCGCTGGCAAAAGCTGCATCGTTGAGCTGCCACTTCCTGAAGCCAGGACAGTTTGGCTTATCACAGAAATCCATGGCATGTGTCATTTAGGTGTCTTTAGAGTCCTGAAGATGTAACATAATGGGGCAAGACTCCCAAAATGGACACTTTTACTCCCAGGCATTTGAACTCCCAAGCTTTGTATTGGAAACCTAATCCTGACTGTGGGGCTGTAAATTGTGCTGAATTTAGCTGCCACATGCTGAGCCAAGGTCTGTCCTCGGAAGCCGTCAGCTTAGATGCTTTCAGCTCAAAGTTAGTTTTTCTCTCATGATGAAAACATTTCCCCAGCATTAGCAAATACATTCCATCCCCTTGGTTGCCAAATTGACTCTGCCTTCCTGTTTAGATACCACTATTGCAGATTAATTATTTAATCCAATCTGACTGTGCAAAGTTTGCTTTCCTTTCTCTCTTTGGATGGTACAGTACTACCTGAGAAAGTGCATTTTGCAGATACCGATATGTGTATGGGGGGTAATGCACGATATTGAATCAGGACGGTTTCCCCACAGCTCCCTGTTGAACAGCATCAACAATGATATCAGCATTGCCATGTAGTTTGTCCACCTTTCTTGTATGTTGCACTGCTGTGTCACACAAATTGGTACTTACATAAACTCAGCAAAAACACATGCAAATTTTCAATGAAGCTGATTTTTGCAACAATTGCCACATTTTCTACTTAACCTCCCTATTTGCAAATGGCTATAGGAGAGCTGAGAATCAAGATACTTATCACAATGAATGATGTCAATGAGAAAGAAATGATATTTTAGTCATCTGCTAAAAAGCTGTTCAATCTTAGTACGTGGGTGAATATATTCTTTCAAGGCTACCTGGAGGAAAAGAATAGTTTAAAGCTTCACTGCTCCAATTGTTCTGTCATTCCTACAGCTAGCAACTGTTGCTGCCTGGAAATAATCATCTGGAAAATTTTCCTACAAGAAATGAGATTGTGTCAAGGACAAGAATATGATTTAGCTTCTTTTTTTCTTTGTTTTTTTTTTTTTTATATATCTTATATAAAATTAAACAAACATTGTGGTTTCAGAGGATTTCTAAATTTTCTAGACTTTTCACTCTACTTTCATTTTTTGCAACTATAAGCATATGAATGAACAGGAGTGGTTTTCTTCCAGATCTTTTCTCCCATCTTCCAAATCATCAGAGAGTTCGGTATGACTGAAAAGACGGAGGAGCAAAAGGAGAAAGAGAAATTTTAAAAACTCATCTAACAATTTCAGTGTTAAAAAGCTGAGTCCCATAGCTGAAAATAATAGATTATTATTAAGAAAGAATTATTTTTCTTAAGAAAGAAAAATTAGATTAAAAGTATATATATAAAAAAATATATTCATGTTATCAGATTCAATGACAGATAAGGGAGGAATAAATATAAACATTTCCTGAACAATATTCTTTAATCTATATTTTTCAAAAAAAAAAAGATCAATACAGTCAATACAGTTCTACTGATAGCTAGTTCTTCACAAACAAGGATAGATAAAGACATTCCCAAGAACCTCATTACTTGCCTTGTACTTCCAACTCTCTTTACGAGCTGTGACTCAACACCGTGCCTTCAGTGATATTTTTCTATTCTAGGTGGAACATATTCTATTTATTCCCCTGATTTTAGTCTCCAGTTCTGATATGTATTGTCCCATACCAGACATTACCACCTTATTTTGGGTAACATCTGTGATACAACAGTGTGATGGAAATAGGTCCTATTTGTAATAATTTGTGAAAACTGTGCAATTCAACTATTGATGGTATGACTAGATTGGCTAAATGTAATGGCAGGCTGTTGGAAAACAAGACTTCCTAAGCATACAATGGAGAACTCTCTCTCCTGAGGATCTCTCTGCAATACTGTGGACAATCAATCCACCCCCCTTCCAAGAAGAAAAAAAAAAAAAAAAGAAAAAAAAAAAAAAAAAGGAAAAAGTGAAAAAAACAAAGGGCTTTGTTTGGATAAAATTTGGTTTGATAAAGTTACCTTTATAAAGAGGAAAGTATCTGTGCTGGATTCACAGAAAAATGACTGATGGGGATGGAGCAGGAAGACCTCTCTGAAGTAGGGAGTCTTTTCCATGGCCTCTCTATTCCAGAGTGAATGGTCTCAAATAAGAAGAATCTATAGAAAGGCTTTCTTTTACCCTATAGACCTCTTTTTCTTAAATGAAGCTTTGCTACGATTAAGCAATGCCTCAGTTTAGCTAATAAGTCTGTCTGGCCTCCTGTGACAAACACAGTTTGCTTCCAGAGGGAGGGAGACAGGGTCAGGCCCCAAGGCTGATGCTGTGACTGATGCTGGGGTGCAAAAACTGGGCCCCAGTCTGATGCTGGGAGGATACGGGAGGAAAATAAATGTGAGATCTGTGGGAACAGGAAGGAAGGAAAGAAAAGAAAACACAAATACAGGGTAGGGGTCAGCCTGCCCTGCAGCCACATATTTATAGTAGCTGGCATTGAATGAAACCCGTGGATAAGGTGATTGCTGCTTTCCTTGTTTGCTTGTTTGTGTTTTTTTTTTTTTGTTTTGTTTTCCTAGCTTGTTTAACAGATAGCCCCACTTTATTCACTTGGAACTCAGCTAAACTCAAAAGAAATATGTACTAGCCTACATAAGATTTACAGGAGATGTGAATGATACATTCATTTTAACTGCCCTGAGAGAGACACCAGGTGTAGCCCCTTGTGACCAGCAGCACTGAAGGTCTACTTGCCACCATTAGTACTGGTCACTTGTCACCTCCTTTGCAGCAGAAATGACAGTGGATTTAAGGACAGTGAACTGCTTCTCCTTGCCTTGAGGCTTTTTCTATGTTAATGTTTCATATCCATTTTCTCCCAAGAGAGACAAACTTGTAGCTATAAAATCTTTTCTCTTGGATTAGATGCTGCTGGCAATGCCGAATACAATAATAAGAAGACTTTTAAATTAACAACATTTTTCAAAGAGTGAATCAGATGACCGATATCTTCATTTAATAACCTCTTTTAGTTACTGCTACTTGTAAGAGGACATAATTTCCCTCTCTCGTTTTATTTTGGGAAGTTCAGCAGAACAAGGGTGATCCCTAAGGATCACAAAGCAAACTTGGAAGCTGGAGATGCAGAAAGAATATTTGTTAAAAAGTATGTAATTGTAAGTGCCAGTTTTTCTATAAAAAGGAAGCTGAGAAGCATGCTATGAATGTTCATTTGCAAAGTTTCAAGCTGTGACTGTGTAGCTGTGAATCTCATTCCACTATTGTCAAAGCACCACATTGGTAATTGGCAGAATGGATGGCTAGCCATATACAAAGTAACAACAGTTACAAGATCAGCAGCAGCTAAATATACTCACTGCTTCTCCAAAGTGTAAGATCTACTTTTATTCTTTTTTCTCTGAGAGCTGTGCGATAGGTGATGAAGCATAAGTTTGGGGAATAAACTGAAAGTGCAATCCTCATAATTTAAACTGGAACCCAGGTCAGCTGCTCTGACCCCTTTCTGCTCTTCAGCAGACTGTAAGCGCTGCGAGAGGGGACAAGTGACAGCGGCATCCATTGAGCAAGCATCAGGGTGCTGCTCAGTGAACCCTTCAGGGACTGCCAGGTGCTCAGCTGTACTAAATCACACAGTTGTATCTGCAACCGATGCTCTCCAGGGAAAAGCATCACCAACTCGATAGGGAACATGGGAGGAAGTTGTCAATACCATCCTGCAGCACGGGATGATGCGATGTGACATGGCACACAGCTTGATGGGCTGGAGCTTGGTAAAACAGCAGCTGTCTTGGGGATAGGAATTTCACCTCAGCAATAACCCAGACTGCAAAATATCCATTGTAAATTCCTGCAGTGGGGGAAAGATGCTGTGAATAGAAAAGACTGTACTTTTTTGGAACAGCTGTGAATCATTTGACATTTAGGCAGTAGTATAATACAAATAATAAATAATAATTTGGCTAGAGCCTCTTGGATCCTTTAATAGATGCAACACGAACTGCTGGTGCCTCTTGAGAATTTTTGAAATGTTATCAGAAAACACAGGTAAAAGAAGATTCCATTGGTAGCTCTGAATGTCCTCTAACGATTCCCTATCCAGATAATTTACTTAGACTCATCACCTTCGCTATCATAAATCAAACCCTGATGTGATTTTAAGTCTCTTAGCTACCTACACAGAAAGGATATTGTATTAGAATGTTTTCTGTTGCATTTTATCCCTTCCTTCAAACAAGAAGTTTGGTAGAAATCAAAGAAAGGTTTGAAATTATAGGGAATTTTAAAGTTTGTTTGTTTTTTTTTTGTCGTTGTTTTTTTTTTGTTTGTTTGTTTGTTTGTTTGTTTTCCCCAGATGCTGAAATGACTCCATCTAGTCCTTTATTTTGGTGCAGTGTTTAAAGTAAAATGTTTCCAGTTTAGGGTGAGGACATACTGTTTTTGCAGCATCTGAATGCTGGGAGCGTTGAGTGGAGGCTTGAGAAACACAAAGACACTTTCTTTGTATTGGTGTCTCTATAACAAAATAGGAAAACTTTGAATTTTATTTCTGGTTGTCCTATACAAAATTATCTCTCTAAGACATGGGCTGTGCCACTTCAGCTACTGTCCTGGAGCTGTAAATTGAGCATAGACTGAAAAGGAGATGGCAGCTGGTGGTAACACTGTGACACTGTGAGAAGAAAACAGAAAACACTGGGAAAAAAAAAAAAAAAAAAAAAAAAAAAGTATGCAGAAGCACATCTAACAGTACTCCAATTTAAAAATGGTACCTCCAGAAGAAGTAGGAAGCTGGAATACTCAGACCTGATAGAAGTTTCATTATGGGAAAAAAAAAAAAAAAAAAAAAAAGTATATTTCAAATCCTGTTTCATTTTGAACATGCCAAAGCCACAACTGGCTTAGGACACCAATGAATGGAGATTACATATGCATCCCCAAAAAGTTGACTTTGGCTCAAAGATGGAATTTCACAACTTCATTTCATCCCTTTCCAAATTTTCTATTCTTGCACAGAAAATGTACTGCACAACCAAACAGCACTGCTTCCATCTGAGCTTTTTTCTTTTGAGTATCCTCCTAGACTAAAATTCCAGTGCAAGTGGCTCGGCTTGCAAAGTGCCCCCATTTTAATATCAGAACCACTTTTTTTTCCCCCAGTGGGGTATACATACCCCTCATGACCTGCAGTATCAGTGTGGTGATATGGAGGGTGGTATGGAAGGAACACGGATTCCTACGTGAGAAATGGGCCAAGAGCTGTCTTGAGAGGGTTTGCAGGGGGGGAGAAGAGACATGGGGAGCTGTGCAAAGGACTGAGGAGGCACTGATAAAAGGAGCTGCTATGGGAAAAAGAAGAGAAATTGAAGCAACTGCTTCAGGCAGACAAGGAGGGATGTGAAAGAGAAGCAGCAGCTATTAAAACCTGGAAAAGTTGCTGGATTTAAAGGGCAGTGGTAAAGCATGATCCTGACAGGTGAATGCCACATAGAAGTGTCAAGATTAAAGCAATTTATTACCAAGGCAGCCTTAAAATTCCATTTTCTTAAGTGTGGTGAATGGAAGAATATTTTTAAATATGTTCATTTTCAGGGTGCATGATTCAACAGCCTGCATTTTGTTTGTAAGGGGAACGGGTTAAACTCTTCCCCACAGCTAAAAGAGAAGGAGCTCTATAGGATAAAAGGTGACATTTTCTTTCACTCATCTGATCTGGAGGTGAATGACCCATTTAGACCCAAGCAGAGCACACTGGGGAATGGCATCTTCTGGGAGAAAGCAATGTTACTTTGAGCACTGCTTTTGGACAGGGACTCTTTCCCTGATTGGAGAGGTCCTGTGAGGAAGGCAGTAGGTGAAGCAGAGATGTGACAGCTAAGGGGATGTGAGAGAGACACTGATAAATGTTTTCTGGGTCTGAGAAAGAAATCTCAAACAGATGTGCTGCTCTTTTCCCAACAAGGATGCTGCTGAGACAGAGCCCCAGACCAAGTGGTATGCTCATCCAGCTGATCAAGAAACACTGGTTTGTTTTAGAAAGGTTGCCTTGCTTTGCAAAAACATACTGCCAGCTGTCTCATCTCCCTGTAGGCAGCTCTGTAAGGTCCACCATGGCAAGCAAGGGGGCCAAGGCTTTCAAGAACAGTCATAGAGGCAAGGGGACCTGCGCCTCCTCATGCACTGAGGCCATGACTGGGGCCAGTGAACGAGGGTAGTGTAAACGCTTGGACCAAAAAAGCCTTTTGGCACAAACCTGCAGCAACCTGTGGTAACTGCCAGGGTAGCTCTGACCTTCTCTGCCTGCTGCTCCCACCTCCATCACGCACATTCCCCCAGGCTGGCTCAGGCCATTACTGGGCCATGGTCCCCTGCCCTGGGAGCATCAGCTACATCAGCAACTCTATCAGTCTCATCACTGCCCTCTCCTTCCCCTCTCCACCAAGCACATGCTCTTTCCTAAAGACTTTCTGTTGCTTTCTGGTTTGATTTCCCAATCATCTGCTTCACTGTAGCACCGAGCTTTGCAGAGGAAAAATGCCCAGATACTTTAACAGCAATGACTGAACTGGCCAAGGAACACAGACCCACACCTATATAGCACAGTCAAAAAATACTTCCGTCACAGGTCCACAAGCACTGCAGTCTATTTCGAATAGTTTCCTGACCACTTCACATTTTAGAGGGTGAGGTGTTTTGCAGATACAGTGAGTACCAGCAGCTGGGCAGAGAGAATAGGCTGTCTGTCTTCATCACTAATCTCTTGATGCTGCCCAGCACAGCTCTTTTTTGAACATGATGTGTTGGTAAGGGAACGTCTGGCAGCATTTGGAGGAAGCACGAAGGGCACACATAGGAGGATTTCACTGAAACTCTTCACTTATTACCGTGCATTTGTCTGCTCTGCCTAAATGCCATTTGGAGATCTGTACTGGCAACTGCGTAAAGGCATTCAACAGTGAGACAAGGCAGAAAAGCGACAAAAGGGCAAGCAGACTGGCACAGGGCATAGCAGTAACACACCCTCTGCTCCAACAGCTGATGCCCCTGGACCAGCCACATTTTCCAGAACAGCCCCCACAGGGATGCTTCACCACACACATATCATACAGGATAATCTGGTTGGGTTGGCTCCCCTCAGGTACCCGACCCCACCAAAGCCCAGCACAGCACTACCACACATCTTCCCCAGGGTGTCACCCTATGGGCTCTGTCAAAGCACAGGTGCAATTCATTTTTTAATCCTATTTCTACTTCCTGTCCTTTTTCTAAATATACATGGATGTTGTTAGCAACATTTCCTCAGT
The DNA here is from genome assembly GCF_963932015.1 of Anas acuta. NCBI lineage: Eukaryota > Metazoa > Chordata > Aves > Anseriformes > Anatidae > Anas > Anas acuta. The sequence continues at coordinate 67,099,065 of NC_088980.1, forward strand.
GATCTTTCTTCCCATTCTCTTCATATTTGTCTAGCAGGAGTATTTTTTGTTTAAAGGCAGAATTTCATTTTCAGAAAAATGAAGTGCACTGAACAGAATATTCACAGCTGGACTTGTGTGTCCGCTACTCCCCCAACACACACATCACTTCTCCTGGGAACTGAAACACTTCTACCATGTGTTGGATGACACAACACATTAGTGTATTCCTTAAATAGAAACAACATATACTGCTGTGTTTTAAGCATAATTGGGAAGGAACATTGTAACATGAGCTCTAGAAAGTTGAACTCAGATGAACATGCATTAATTGTTCCCAGGCAAAGGGATGACATGAGATTTGGCTTCTATGTTAAGTTCTTCTAGTAGAGATGTAGCAGGCAGCTTGTATTTGCTTTGGGAAGTTTGGCATGCTCCATTCAATTGCAACCAGCTTGATAAAAATATACATATCTCCTGCATGAACACCAAGAAAAATCATATCTCCTGCATAGACATCAAGAAAAATCTGTATTTAATGAAAGCAAGGCTGCATGTACACACACACAGAAAAGAAAAAGAAAAAAAAAAAAAAAAAAGGAAGAAAAAGAGGTAGGATTGTAACCATACTTATCATCAGGCTGCAGGTTAACCTTGAGACAGATCATCTGCTCACCAGAAGCTGTTTGTCCTCTAAATTCACATATCTAGATCCCCTAACCTAATGTCACGAGAGAAATGATTTCTGTTCTATCAGAGAGTGGATGCACATGCCTAATGGTCCCATCCATACTCCATATAGCAATGACTACAGCTCAGAGGTAGAAGACTCAGAGGTAATCCTCCTGTCCTGTCCTGTCCTCTCCCCTCCTTTTTTTTTTTTTTTCCCCTTCCTTTTGTTTTCCATTCCTTTTGTTTCCATTTTCCTTCCCATTCCTTTCCCTTCCCCTTCCTTTTCTATCCTCTCCTTTCCCTTCTCTCTCTCTCTCTCTCTTTTTTTCTTTCTTTTTACCTTTGGATCAGCCTTTGAAAGAATAAAGAGCTTCATTCAAAGTACCTCTAAGAGAAATGAAAAGCTAAGAACATTAGGCCCTTAGGCCCAATCCTGCAAATGGCTCTTAGTGAACAGCCCACCTCATTTACAGAGAGCCCTGTTTAAAATCAAGATAACAGAATTAGCAGACAGGGAGCTGGACTCTGGGTGGGTGAGCAGATCCAGGAAATTACTTGTGCCAGGAACCTGCGTTCATAAAGCTTGACCCTGCCCTAGTACATCATCCTGTGTGAAATGATGAGGCTCGTGAAGGCAGTTCAATCTGTCTTCAAGGAATAGCACTAATATCAGTCCTTTCAGCTCTGCAATAACCAGTCATGAAGGCTTAGTACCTTTAATAGCTTGCTTATGAGTCAGCTTGGGCTTCTGTCCCCCGTGTGCATGGCCTCAAGCTATAGTCCTGCAAGGACAAAAATCATGCTTTCTTCAGTTTTGCTACCCACCACAGAGGCTCCTGGAGAGGCTTCAAAAAACACAACAGAAGGAACAACAAGCAGAACAATTTTTGGACTTGCCTTTCTAGAAATGCCTCTCCCTGCTGCCTGCAGTCATTCTTTGACATTAAAGTTGCTCTGGAGCCACTGATGTATTCTTGTCTTTTATGAGGTGTCTAGGAGATCTGGGCATAAAATCTAGGGCATGGCTCTGCATTAAGCAGCACGATTTTCACCTCTCCTTTCTCTCTGCGGTGCAGCAGCTTCTTTCTTCTTCTTTGCTTTAAGTGAGAGGAGAAACTCCTTAACTATTTCTCTTGGCATTTGTTTTTTAAAGATTTTTCAAAACATCTATTGCTACATATGCTTCACTTTTCTGTTTTCTTTCCTTTCTCCCAATTATTTTAAAAATAATTGCCACAGCCACATTTCCTTAATACTTCTGGTATTCTGGGATTCCAGACTTTAAAATGCAAGTCTCAAATACCAGCATGAACCTCAGATAATGAAATCATTAGCTTGAAAGAAAGAGCTCAAGCTGTCTGTCCGTAGCAAGGTTTGATAAATGACTTAATGCACAGAACCAAGTATACAGGAAATAATTTTATATATATATATATATATATATATATATATATATATTTAATGCAGGAAGTTACCACAGTAACATTTATTAAAATGTTAAGAAAAGGAACACATAAAAGGTACTTGTTGCAGCATTCTGAGTGCAGTGATGGGCCAGAGAAATACTTCCAGAACCCTCTGACAAAGAGCCCTGTAATGTGGTCAGGGAGTAAAGGTATCCCAGCTCAGGGCATATTTGCCCAAGAAAGCATTTAGTTTGGAGTTACTATCTCTGAATAACTGGTTGGTGCTCTAATTGCTTCAAATTTCTAATTATTTTATAGCTTAAGTGAAATTACTTTTGCAGAGGAAAACATTGGTTTCTTTTACATCTATACCACAGAGTAATTTAAGAACAGGTAAAACTGATCTCCAAATAAAAATTTAACACAATTAATTCTTATCTTGCTAAATACTTTCTCATGAATTGAGCATTTCCTACAATAAACACTCAATCCTCAATAGGGATATAATTCCTAGTAACAGTTCTTTTTTTTTTTTTTTTTTTTTACTGTAGAGTCGGATTAAAAACGTCTCCTCTCTTCTATTATACATTCAGATCCTGATCCACAGCAGTATTCAAACCTAATTTTAAATTTCTGAGTAATTTCATTGTCTCCATTGGCAGCACTGTCTAAACTGGGTTCTTCATTCTACCTATAACCATGCACTGCTATTGAACATCAAAATAGACTGTTAAGAAAAAGGAAATTGCTTTATTGTCATGTAACAAAAATACATAAATATGAAACCACAGAAGTACTCCTCACTCTTCTCTGGATATGAATCTACACCAAATGCTATGGCATATGAGAGCATGCCCATCTGTTTTGCTGCAGTGAAGAACCATAGGAGCAATGTTTGACTTTCTCATTGAAGGTTAGAGACAGTTATCATTACCTCATCGTCCTTCATTTTGCCCAGTTAGAATTCTCTTTCAGGAGAAGAAGCAAGAGGGACTGACATGCCTGTTGCTCAGTACTGACAGATGTTTCTGTTATTATTATGAGCTTAAACATAATTCAGTTGCATGCAGTAAGTTACTATGTCTTATGCTGGATCTAATGAAGCTGCAGACAAAAAAACACAACAACAACAACAACAACAACAACAAAACAGTCTATTTTGCAGGTTGTTGGTGCCAATACATATACATTTTTTAATATATATTTATGTGTGTGTGTGTGTGCATGTGCCAACTTAATTCACTAGACAAGTGTTATAAATGAAGAAATGAAGTCTCAACTCAATCTGAATTCTGTAATATTTATAAAACAAATATTTATAAAAGGCATAAAAGGCAAGTAAACAGCACTGGGTGTGTGGGGAGTCTATAAGTCTATACTCCATCAACACGCACACACGAGCATCAAACATTCTAAACATATAGAACATGGCTTTTATATACTAAACCCAAGTATGCCTATACATACGTACAATCAGGAAAGAACAAACAATCCTTTAAGTTCCATGACTGAACAGTCTCCATTTTCCATTCCTTTTCTTGATTACTAACAAGACTACTTTCCATTCCTTTTGAACAATATGTCTCGCTTTACATTGTCAAGCAACTCGGTCTTCAGGCATTATGTATCCCGTTCTTCCCAGATCGAAGAAAAGCATACCCATCTCCTTTTCAAGGCCAATGAGGCCTGGGTCAAAAGGCACGTTCAGGTCAACAGGGGGTGTAACAGCAAAGGCCTTCGATGGCTGTAGCAGCAGAGGGGCCCATGGCGTAACAGTCGGATCAGTAAAGAAGCCCACAGCTCCCTCACTGTCTGGTAAACCACATGTTTCTGACTGTGGTCCCACATGGCTCTTTAAGGCCTCAGAGACTGTTTGCCAGATGCTGAGCAATCCCACCCGCAACCTTGTCATTTTTAGTTGCAGAATCCCACACCTTGACATCAATTTGGTTCCACGTTTCAGGATCATAAACTGTCCAATTTTTAATAAGGAGAATAAGCTGTAAAGTTACCAGGACAGTCTTTGCTCCTAAGGACGTATGATTCCCCATAATGCGCAACTGCTTACCAGCGAGGGGCAGTTGTGTGCACAGGTCCGCTTCTCTCAACTCGAGCTTCTCTCCAGCTCCAGTGCGCCTATTTCCAGCGACTTTCAGTACGAACTTCTTTGAGTAGTTTGCTGAGTTTGGCCAAACCTATCGTCATAAGGCAAAGTGCCTGTTCCCATCCTGGTCTTCATTCTGCCAGCCTGTTTCTCTTCACTCCTTTTTCCTGCTTCTTTATTGATCATAACTTCATCACATCACATGATCATCACATCATGTTGCCTTTTTTTTTTTTTTTATCTTGAGGGCAGGCTCTGCTCTTATACCCTTATTCCCACAGCAGTCCTTTTCAAAAACAACTTTTCATTGGTCAAACAACTTTGCAAATAACAACAGCAAACAGCCAGCAACTTCCATGTCTGGAGAACAAGCAACCGGACCCTGCATGGAGTCTCCTGAGTCACCCTTCTTTGTTTCCTCTAAACTCTTTAATATTCCTGATGGCCTCATGGCCTCATTGTTAAGAGTCTAATGTTATCTCAACCACGGGGCTTTCCGACCCCCATGGCCACACTCCCAAATCTCCCCCTTCTTTATTAATATCATTATTATTTATCAATTATTAATATCAATTATCATTATAAATTTATTAATATCATGTGTGTGTGTGTGTTGGTGGAGTGTAGACTCCCTGCACACCCAGCACTATTTACTTGCCTTTTATACCTTTTATACCTTTTTTACCTTTTATAAGTATAAATATTACAAAATTCAGATTGAGTTGAGACTTCGTTTATAACAGTAATGAGAAATTTTAAATTGATCTCAATCTTTGGAAGCTTGGCTATGTGTATTAGAATAGAAAATAGAACAGAATAGCATCTTTTAGGTTGGAAAAGACCTTAAGATCATCAAGTCCAACCATCAAAATAACACTGCTACCACTAAACCATGCCTTTAAGCACGACATCCACAGAACTCTTAAATACCTCCAGGGATGGAGACCCTACCATGGCCCCAGGCAGCCCCTTCCAAGGCCTGGCCACCCTCTCTGTGAGGAAATCCTTCCTGACTCCCAGCCCAAACCCCCCTGGTGCAGCCTGGGGCTGTCACCTCGTGTCCAGTCGCTTGTCATCTGAGCACGGAGAGTGACACGCTACTCCTGGGTGCGGCCTCCAGTCAGGCAGCTGTAGAGAGCAGGGAGCTCTGTCCTCAGCCTCCCTCCCCTCCAGGCCGAGCAGCCCCAGGGCCCCCAGCCCCTCCTTGCACCTCTTGTTTTCTCCTCACCAGTTTTTGGTCCTCTTCTCTGCACACACTCAAGCAACCCAAACCTTGTGTGTGATGAGGGGCCTAAAACTGAACACAGCACTTGAGGTGGGGTCTCACTAGCACTGAGTACAGGGGGACAATCACTTCCCTAGTCCTTCTGACCACCAATTTCTGATGCAGGTCAGGATGGCATTGGCCTTCTCAGCCACCTGGGCTCACCGCTGGCTCATGTGCAGCCAACTGTCAACCAGCATCCCCAGGTCCTTCTCTGCTGACAGTTTTCCAACCACTCTTCCCCAAGCCTATACTGCTGCATGGGGATGTTATTACCCAGGTGCAGCACCCAGCACTTAGCCTTGTTGAATCCCACACAAGAGAATGTGGCCCATCAATCCAGCCTGTCCATATCCTTCTGCAGACCCTTCCTTCCCTCAAGCAGAGGTCAACACTCCTGCCCAACTTGGTGTCTGCAAACTCACTGAGGGTGCACTCGATCCCCTCACCAAGAGCACTGATAAAAATGTTAAACAGAACTGGCCCCAGTGTTAAGCCCTGGGGGACTCCACCGGTGACCAGCCTCCAATTGGCTTTAACTCCATTCACAGTGGCCCGTCTGCCTTGCCAGATTTTTACGCAGTGAAGAATACCTCCATCCAAGCCACAAGGAGCCAGTTTCTTCAGGAGAATGCTGTGGGAAACAGTACCAAATGCCTTGCTAAAGTCCAAGTAAACATCCTGACATATCCTGGAAGCACAACACAGCCCAGAGAAAGCAGTCTAGGAGGTTTCTGGAGAAAGTGGAAGATAGCTTCCTGACGCAGCTGATTAGTGAACCTACCAGGGGTGGCGCCCCGCTAGACCTTCTCTTCACAAACAGAGAAGGACTGGTGGAGGATGTGATTGTCGGGAGCTGTCTTGGGCAGAGCGACCACGAAATGGTGGAGTTCACTATTCTTGGCGAGGCCAGGAAGGGAACCAGTAAAACCACTGTATTGGACTTTCGGAGGGCTGACTTTGGGCTGCTCAGGACACTAGTTGGTGGAGTCCCTTGGGAGGCGGTTCTGAAGGGCAGAGGGGTCCAGGAAGGCTGGGCGCTCTTCAAGAGGGAAATCCTAATGGCGCAGGAGCGGTCTGTTCCCATGTGCCCAAAGATGAGCCAGCGGGGAAGAAGACCAGCCTGGCTCAACAGAGAACTGTGGCTTGAGCTTAGGAAAAAAAAGAGGGTTTATAATCTTTGGAAAAGTGGGCAGGCCACTAGGGAGGACTATAAGGATGTAGCAAGGCTGTGCAGGGACAAAATTAGGAAGGCCAAAGCTCATCTGGAGCTCAGTCTGGCTACTGCCGTTAAAGATAACAAAAAACGCTTTTATAAATACATCAACACAAAAAGGAGGACTAAGGAGAATCTCCATCCTTCACTGGATGCGGGGGGAAACTTAGTTACAAGAGGTGAGGAAAAGGCGGAGGTGCTCAATGCCTTCTTTGCCTCAGTCTTTAGCGGCAATACCGGTTGTTCTCTGGATACCCAGTACCCTGAGCTGGTGGAAGGGGATGGGGAGCAGGATGTGGCCCTCACTGTCCGTGAAGAAATGGTTGGCGACCTGCTACGGCACTTGGATGTGCGCAAGTCGATGGGGCCGGATGGGATCCACCCAAGGGTACTGAGAGAACTGGCGGAGGAGCTGGCAAAGCCACTATCCATCATTTATCAGCAGTCCTGGCTATCGGGGGAGGTCCCAGCTGACTGGCGGCTAGTGAATGTGACGCCCATCTACAAGAAGGGCTGGAGGGCTGACCCGGGGAACTACAGGCCGGTCAGTTTGACCTCAGTACCAGGGAAGCTCATGGAGCAGATCCTCTTGGGAGTCATCATGCGGCACTTGAAGGGCAAGCAGGCGATCAGGCCCAGTCAGCATGGGTTTATGGAAGGCAGATCCTGCTTGACTAACCTGATCTCCTTCTATGACAAAGTGACGCGCTGGGTGGATGAGGGAAAGGCCTGGGTGGATGTGGTCTACCTTGACTTCAGTAAGGCTTTTGACACCGTCTCCCACAGCATTCTCCTCAAGAAACTGGCTGCTCTTGGCTTGGACTGGCGCACGCTTCGTTGGGTTAGAAACTGGCTGGATAGCCGGGCCCAAAATGTTGTGGTAAATGGAGTCAAGTCCAGTTGGAGGCCAGTCACTAGTGGCGTCCCCCAGGGCTCGGTGCTGGGGCCGGTCCTCTTTAACATCTTCATCAATGATCTGGACGAGGGCATTGAGTGCACCCTCAGTAAGTTTGCAGATGACACCAAGTTAGGTGCGTGTGTCGATCTGCTCGAGGGTAGGAAGGCTCTGCAGGTGGATCTGGATAGGCTGCACCGATGGGCCGAGGTCAACTGCATGAAGTTCAACAAGGCCAAGTGCCGGGTCCTGCACCTGGGGCGCAATAACCCCAAGCAGAGCTACAGGCTGGGAGATGAGTGGTTGGACAGCTGCCAGGCAGAGAAGGACCTGAGAGTGATGGTGGATAGTCGGCTGAATATGAGACAGCAGTGTGCTCAGGTGGCCAAGAAGGCCAACGGCATCCTGGCTTGTATCAGAAACAGTGTGACCAGCAGGACTAGGGAGGTGATTGTCCCCCTGTACTCGGCTCTGGTGAGGCCGCACCTCGAGTACTGTGTTCAGTTTTGGGCCCCTTGCTACAAGAAGGACATCGAGGTGCTTGAGCGGGTCCAGAGAAGGGCGACGAAGCTGGTGAGGGGTCTGGAGAACAAGTCCTACGAGGAGTGGCTGAAGGAGCTGGGCTTGTTCAGCCTGGAGAAGAGGAGGCTCAGGGGCGACCTTATCGCTCTCCACAGATACCTTAAAGGAGGCTGTAGAGAGGTGGGGGTTGGCCTGTTCTCCCACGTGCCTGGTGACAGGATGAGGGGGAATGGGCTTAAGTTGCGCCAGGGGAGTTTTAGATTGGATGTTAGGAAGAACTTCTTTACTGAAAGGGTTGTTAGGCACTGGAACAGGCTGCCCAGGGAGGTGGTGGAGTCACCATCACTGGAAGTCTTCAAAAGACGTTTAGATGTAGAGCTTAGGGATATGGTTTAGTGGGGACTGTTAGTGTTAGGTTAGAGGTTGGACTCGATGATCTTGAGGTCTCTTCCAACCTAGAAAATTCTGTGATTCTGTGATTCTGTGATCCAGGCTTGGTACCACACTTCCCTAAAAGTCAGTGTGATAGCTTTATACAGACTATTGAAGGAAAAGTCACTTAAGGTAAAGCAGATAGGGAGCAGCAGAATAAAATATCCATATATGGTTTAGCTGAATTTGTTACTATGATAATCTCTTGTTGCTATGGAGAGACAGGTTTTGTATTTGCCAGCACAATTGGGTAATTCAGTGCCATGCTACCAACTAGTGCAAAGATTTCAAAGATGAACAGCAGAAGTTTCTCTTCTAAATGGAGGATTTTGAGGGACAGACGATATTCATCTCCATTTGTCAGTTTAAGGTTTGCTCAGTCATTTCAAATCACTAGATCTTCAGCACACCTAACATAATTACCTCTGCCTGGAGTAATTATAATGAAGTCAACACAACGCAGAATTGTGACGTTTATGACATAATGTAGCTATTGTGGTGCTAATTTTTTTAATTTGATAATATATTCCAGCAGATGCTACATATTACAGCTCTTCTTTTCTCTCTTCTGGCATTGACTAGCAATGTGTTTTTTAAAAGCTTGTTCTATGCCAGAAGGGGGAAAAATAAAAAATAATTAAAAAAAAAAAAAAAAAGGCAACATGGAAGACTGCCAGGAAATGAAAGAGAAACACAGTGAAAAACTACCTAAGAAAAGTTAATAGAGCACTGTCACAGTACATACAAACTATTCAGAAGCCACAGATCACATCCTCAAATCTCATGAAATGTTATGTGGGATTATTTAAAAAGGTTTTCTCAGCTTTAAGGTTCATAATTTCAAACTCCCTTCACACCTTTAGAATAGAAAAGGTCGTTTCTGAAAAATAAATCTCTCCTCTCCAAAATGATACCAGGATGTAGATTTTTTTTAAAACCCCCCATAAGTTATGGAAGCCAGCAGTCCTGCAACAACAACTGTTGAAGATGAAGCACCTGGCAAATACCATTATCTGCAAACAAAATGTGTTGTTAATCCATTTGTGTTGAGTATTCCCAGGGTTTCAGAAGGTCAGCAAGAAATGGGCTCACAAATGCTCAGCTTGTGGAGAAAGGAAACTGAAACAAACGCACAAGGATGTTTTATAAGCAGTGTTAATTTTTAAAATGTCAGCAAGTACACAGGAGAGTAAATGTTTTTAATCTATGCATTCTACCTAAATGCAGATTTATTCTTACCCACATTTTATTTTATCGTTACACCTCTGATTTAGGATCAGGGAGAAAAATACCTCCAACAGCAGACACAAGCACTGTGGTCTGATCTGCTGCCAGACTGCTGCTCCCTCAAAACCAGCAGGCTCTTGACTTTGTCTTCCAGCACTGTATCTCATGATCATACATGTATCTGCTACCAGCCTGGGCAATACTGCAGTTTGCTAACTGCTCGTGTTGGCCAAATGAACATACCTAGATCGATCTGTAATGCTGAAGAGACCCTACCTTGAGTGTATCATTACTGCATTAAGCATAAGGAGTTCAGTTTCCTGGAGCCAATAAATTGAGCATCTACCTCCAGAGGGCTGAATAGCATCTGTGTTTGTGGCTGCTGTGGGCTAGGCTGTATGAGGGGAAGCTGTCTGCCAGGGTGAGACAGTGCTGCTTCAAATGCACACTTGATGAACACCCAGAAGACCTCTTGTGGAGGTGTAAAATTTCTAAAATTTTGAAAGCATAGGAAAAGATATTTTCCCCAAGGGAATTAATTAATTAAAGGGCAGTTGAAATATCCACAGCAGCTATTGCTTTTCAAAAAAAAACCCTGTTTTCTCTGTATTTGTACCAGAGACTTAATTTCACCCCTCTGCTCCTTTCCTCCAGGGCAAACTCCTCTCCCAGGAACAGACAGGCATCACTTGAAGAAAGCAGACAGCAACAGATAACAATGGACCCTGTGCTCATTCCTGTTTTCCAGGAAAGATGCAGTAAGCATTTTTGCTCTCTCTGAGGTTGAATCAAGGCATCCAAGGACAAAAGCTTGATTTAGAAAAAAGATAGAAATAAAATTAGATCTAGGAGCCCAATGTATGCTGCTGCTAGCTATCAGATTTAATAAGTATATTTTCCTTATTAGTTTATCCAACTGACTACTGAGTTAAATATACTTGTTTTTCTCTAATGTGTGAGATGTCATCTCAGGTAGAGATTTCTGTAGAATTTATGCAGAGATTTCAATAGAATTTCAGTTCAATATTCAGAGCTGCTTTACTATAATGTGCATCTAAATGGATAATTGAAAATTATCCATTGAAAAAGTGGCAAACATTTACTTAGAAAATGTTCACTCTAAGTAGAATAAGAGTAAACAGAATACAAGAATCAAAACTCAAAAATTCCCTCAGACTCTGTAATGACCTTGTTATAAATGAAGTCTCAACTCAATCTGAATCTAGTAATATTTATACTTATAAATGGTATAAAAGGTATAAAAGACAAGTAAACAACGCTGGGTGTGCGGGGAGTCTACACTCCACCAACATGCACACACGAACATCAAATATTCTAAATATACAGAACATTGCTTTACATACTAAACCCGAGTATGCCTATACAATCAGGAAAGAACAAACAATCCTTTAAGTTCCATGACTGAACAGTCTCCATTTTCCATTCCTTTTCTTGATTACTAACAAGACTACTTTCCATTCCTTTTGAACAATATGTCTCGCTTTACATTGTCAAGCAACTCGGTCTTCAGGCATTATGTATCCCGTTCTTCCCAGATCGAAGAAAAGCATACCCATCTCCTTTTCAAGGCCAATGAGGCCTGGGTCAAAAGGCACGTTCAGGTCAACAGGGGGTGTAACAGCAAAGGCCTTCGATGGCTGTAGCAGCAGAGGGGCCCATGGCGTAACAGTCGGATCAGTAAAGAAGCCCACAGCTCCCTCACTGTCTGGTAAACCACACATTTCTGACTGTGGTCCCACATGGCTCTTTAAGGCCTCAGAGACTGTTTGCCAGATGCTGAGCAATCCCACCCGCAACCTTGTCATTTTTAGTTGCAGAATCCCACACCTTGACATCAATTTGGTTCCACGTTTCAGGCTCATAAACTGTCTGATTGTTAATAAGGAGAATAAGCTGTAAAGTTACCAGGACAGTCTTCGCTCCTAAGGACTTTTCAAAAACAACTTCTCATTGTTCAAACGACTTTGCCCAGCAACAGCAAACACCCAGAAACTTCCATGCCTTAATGGCTGGACAACAAGAAACCTGAGACTTCATGGAGTCTCCTGAATCACCTTTCTTTGTTCCCTCTAAACTCTTTTATATTCCTGATGGCCTCATTGTTAAGTCTGATGTTATCATCAACCACGGGGCTTTCCGACCCCCATGGCCACACTCCCAAATCTCCCCCTTCTTTATTAATATCAACCATTTTCTCGACACGAATTACCACTCCATATATAACAACCTGATGGGCAATCAGTGCCTATGTGACACCAATATTGCATCATGCTGAACAATTAATACATGTTGGCTGGCAGGGGTGGGGGAACCGGCTGCTCAGGGATAGGCTGGGCATTGGTCAGTGGGTGGTGAGCAGTTGAGTTGTTCATCACTTGTTTAGTACACATTATTAGTATTAGTACTATCATTATCATTTTCTTTTTTTTTTTTTCTGTCCTAATAAACAGTCTTTATTTCAACACACAGGCTTTCATTTTTTCCTGATTCTCTCCCCCATCACACAGAGAGAGGGAGGAGGGTGAGCAAATGGCTGTATGTACTTAGCTGCTGGCTGGGTTAAAAAACAAGAGTCAAATAATCCCAAGGACCAGTACAGGCTGGAGGTTGATGTGCTGGAGAGCAGCTCTGCAGAGAGAGACCTGGGAGTCCTGGCAGACAGCAGGCTGAACACGAGTCAGCAATGTGCCCTTGTGGCCAAGAAGGCCAACAGTACCCTGGACTGCATTCGGAAAAGTGTTGCCTGCAGGCCTCTCCCTCTACTCAGCCCAGGTAAGGCCACACCTGGAGTATTCTGTCTAGTTCTGGACTCCCCAGTACAAAAGAGACATAGAACTACTGGAGCAAGTTCAGAAGAGGGCTATGAAGATAATGAGAGGAGTGGAGCACCTGTTGTATGAGGACAGGCTGAAAAATTTGTGCCCGTCTAGCTTGGAAAAGAAAAGACTGAAGGGAGACCTCGTTAATGTGTATAAGTATGTGAGGGGAGGGTGTTAGCAGGATGAAGCCGGTCTCTTTTCAGCTGTGCCCAGCAACAGGACAAGAGGCAATGAGCACAAACTGAAGCACAGGAGATCCTGGCTGAATATGAGAGGGCACTTCTTTACTGTGAGGGTGACAGAGCACTGGCACAAGTTGCCCAGAGAGGCTGCAGAGTCTTCCTTCTCTGGAGATATTCAAAACCCGCCTGGATGCCATCCTGCACAATGTGCTCTACGTGATCCTGCTTGGCAGGAGCGTTGGACTAGATGATCTTCAGAGGTCCCTTCCAACCCTACCTACTATGTGATTTTGTGGTTCTGTGATTGTTCTGATGACACCACCACTTCAGGTAACCAACAGATGCTGTTCATTTCTACCACTGTGAGAAACACTCCATAGCCAATAACTTAGGCTCAGGCGAGGATCTCAGTGAAGCAGTAATTTATTCGTGATTGCAATGGCAGGCGCCCCACAAGCAGGAGAGCGAACCTACTAGTTCCAAAACACAGTTTATATACTTTTTGATGACAGGACCCTCCCCTGTTTCCCCACTGAGTGGGTAATCCAGGTTCACAGTCTATCTGATGCTTCACAAACAATGCATGGCCTTCAGTTGCCGGCCTGTTAAATTTCAAATTTCTTTTGACATTTTTACTGCTTGAAGTGGTAATGTTTCTTCACTTATCTGACTTGACTTAACTCTGCGATCTTCACCTAATTGTCCTAAGGAGTCTGGTTGTCTGCATTTTACAAGGTCGCCTGCTAAGCTTTCTTATCACTGTAAGCATATCTCAGTACCACATTCCTTCCTTCTAAACAATGTAACTCTGCAAAAACAACATTTCTATTCCCACACCATCCTCCTGGGACAGCCAATAGCTGATGATGTTCCTGATATTCTTTAAACAACTCTTGATTTCTCATGCATTCCCACTTTATTGGGCCAATTTCCTTGTGCTTATCAACTTATAAACAACTTATCACGAAAAGATTTTTTTGATTTTTTTGTCATTTTGTGCCATCCTCAATGGCCTCTTCAGGGTGTCCTCCAGTGCTCAGGTGTCCAGCTGCATGCCAAGGACATCCCTGTCTCCCAGGCGCAGTTCCCAGGCCAAAGGCTGAGCTCCCAACCTGGACTCCAGCCTGGCAGACATTGCTCCTGTCAGCATGGAGAAGCCATTTCATGTCAGAATTTTCTCACAACAGTCACCATAGAGTCACTGTCACCCTATGGCCTCGCAAAACACAGCTGGCCATAAGAGCCCCGAGCATCCTGCCTGTGCTGGGTCTGGCTAGTGGCACTCGAGAGGTTGAGGTCCCACTGCTGAAACGTGAGAGGTAGAGGTGTTACTGGTTGAAAGCATGACGTCGAGGTCATTCCAGTGGCATGCAAGACGTCAAAGGTCCTTCTTGTGGCACAAGAGACATGAGGTCCTTCTGGGTGGCAGGTGAGGCACCTTGGTCCTTCTGGTGGAACTTGAGATGTTGATGTCCTTTTGGGGCATGTGAGATGCTGAGGTCCCTCTGGTTGCAGGCAAGGCATCGAGGTCCTTCTGGTGGAGTGCAAGACATCTGCTGGTGGGCCACGAGTCTTTGAGGTTCTGCCTTCAACCCGCAAGGGAGGTGCTGAGGACCAAAGGTGCTTGATACCTGCTTGTCGTCAGAGCAGCTTTCCCAGGGAGGACAAGCATCTCCACGCCAGAGCAGCCATGGGCACCATGAGCAATCCATGCCAGGAGCTGCCAGAGGAGGCCCCAAGAGAAGAGACCTGTACCACCTGCTTGGGCCTGCTGGCTGATGCAGCTCACATGGACCCCTGTGGGCACTCCTTCTGCATGGAGTACATTCAGCCATGGGGCACCCACAGAGCCACCTGCTTTCTCTGCTGCAGGCCCATCATTGCCATCGTGAGGCTGGTGCCGCACCCTGTGCGGGACACCTCAGCCCGCTGGCCCTGGGAAAGGTTCCAGAGCAACACGGGGCCGGGGCGGCAGCAGCAGCAGCGGCGGCGGCAGAGGTAGCTGGAGGGTTTTTTTTTTTTCAAAGCCCGTTCCTGCAGTCATTGGTGTGGTGTCATGTGGAGGGGGCTGAATGCAGCCCACTCTCACTGCCTGTGTCTGCCCCACAAATTGGTTGGGAGATGTCAGCTGCATACTGGAGAGGACGGATGGACAGGCAATGGCTGTGGGTGATGGGCACCTTCTTTACTGTGAGGTTGACAGAGTGCTGGCACAGTTTTCCCAGAGAGGTTGTGAAGCCTCCGTCTCAAGGAGATACTCAAAACCCACCTGAATGCCATCCTGTGCAATGTGCTCTAAGTTATCCTGCTCAGCACGGGGGGTTGGACTAGATGACCTTTAGAGGTCCCTTCCAACCTTAGCCATTCTGTGATTCTGTGGTTTGACAGCTCTAGCTAGTTCCTGCTGGACCAGACTGGGAGGATTTCCACACCCTCTGCAACTTTGGCTCCCAACCCCTGGTTACTGTAGCAGCAACTCCTGTATTCCCAGCACTGCACTGGAGCTTCCCTCCACCTCCCGCACCACAGCCCAGATGCCAGCAGCTGCAGAAAAGCTTGAGCTCTCCTCTGCCCCCCAGGGAGCTGCTTCCCATCCTCAGCCCCACAACACCATCATCAGATGATGTGACTAGCTGAGAGGTGGGGAACAAGAAGTTGTATCCATAGCACATAAAACAATCCCACGGTGGGAAATAAAGTGCTAATGCAAGGCAGAAAACAAGACAGGAAACACTGTCTAGCTCAGACAGAAGTCATGGGCTCGATGCAGAAACTAGCAGGTGAAATTCCATGTCCTGCATTACATGTATGTGGGAGATCATACAAGATAACTGATCCCTTCTGGCCTTTGGATCTGTGAATCTGGAATTGTGTGCTCTGCTGGCAGTACAGCACAAACTTGTAGCAAAGATCTTTTCTTGAGAGATCTCAAGATCCTCTGAGAGATTATCACTTCTTGAGAGAAGTGCTGTGCAAGAAAGTCCAGTACAAGAGCAAAGGCATCCTAGGATTACCAGAGGATACACTTTCCTAGATAAAGAAAAGACTCTAAATCAAGATAAGTTACATGTTTGATGGTTCCTACGGGAATTCCCCCTTCTCATTCCCTACTCCCACCAAGTTTATCCAAGAAATAATTAGAGGAAGTGATACATATCTTAATTAAATCAGAATCTCTGTAGGAACCGAATGGCTATAGAGATCATTTCTGGTGATGGGAAACAGAGACTTTCCTTGCTTTTATTTATCCCAGAAAAGCATTGGAAGTTGCTTTCGCAAGGGAGTTTGGGAAGGGTCTCAAGTGCTGACATTGACCTGTTTTTGATGAGGAGTCCATGTCACCTATCACTCGTCATCTAATTCCTTGTGTTCCAGACCACTTCAACCTTCTGCCTTATCACAAAGGACATGAAACTGCCTTATCATTATGTCACTGACAGATCCTATCACATATCAAGAACATATCTGGTCACATGGCTGTTTTTACAAGCAGTGCTAAATCACACAAAACACATGACAAAGGCATTTTAGCCATATGACATACGGTATTTGTTTACATGACAGAGCAAGAAATATAGGATCACATAAAAGAGAGACAATTGCATATGAAGGTGGCAAGAATTTCTTCCAGCCCACCTAAAAGTTAAATGTCTTACAGCTTATTTAACAAATTTCCTTTCTCACAGAGAAAAGAATTTCAGATGGAAGAATTCAGATGGAAGCCTGGAATACTTTTTGGAAAGCCAGCCTGGTTGCTTCTGTTATAAATGAGGTCTCAACTCAATCTGAATTTTGTTATATTTATAAAACAAATATTTCTAAATATTTCTAAAAGGTATAAAAGCTATAAAAGGTATAAAAGGTATAAAAGGCAAGTAAACAGCACTGGGTGTGCAGGGAGTCTACGCTCCACCAACATGCACACATACACATCAAACATTCTAAATACATGTATATAGAATATTGCTTTACATAATAACCCGAGTATGCCTATACATACATACAATCAGGATAGGTAACCAAGTAAACAATCCTTTAAGTTCCATAACTTAACAGTCTCCATTTTCCATTCCTTTTCAACAATGTCTTGCTTTCAGTTGTCTCCTTTTCAAGGCCAATGAGGCCTGGGTCAAAAGGCACGTCCAGGTCAACAGGGGGTGTAACAGCAAAAGCCTTCGATGGCTGTAGCAGCAGAGGGGCCCATGGCGTAACAGTCGGATCAGTAAAGAAGCCCACAGCTCCCTCACTGTCTGGTAAACCACACGTTTCTGACTGTGGTCCCACAGGGCTCTTTAAGGCCTCAGAGACTGCTCGCCAGGTGCCAAGCAATCCCACTGCAATCTTGTCATTTTTAGTTGCAGAATCCCACACCTTGACATCAATTTGGTTCCACGTTTCAGGCTCATAAACTGTCTGATTGTTAATAAGGAGAATAAGCTGTAAAGTTACCAGGACAGTCTTCGCTCCTAAGGACGTATGATTCCCCATAATGCGCAACTGCTTACCAGCGAGGGGCAGTTGTGCGCACAGGTCCGCTTCTCTCAACTCGAGCTTCTCTCCAGCTCCAGTGCGCCTATTTCCAGCGACTTTCAGTACGAACTTCTTTGAGTAGTTTGCTGAGTTTGGCCAAACCTATCGTCATAAGGCAAAGTGCCTGTTCCCATCCTGGTCTTCATTCTGCCAGCCTGTTCCTCTTCACTTCTTTTTCCTGCTTCTTTATTGATGTAACTTCATGGTTCTGCCTTTTTTATCTGGAGGGCAAGCTCCCCTCTTATACCCTTCTCTCCACAGCAGTTCTTTTCAAAACAACTTTTCATTGGTCAAACAACTTTGAATGTAACAACAACAGCAAACACCCAGAAACATCCATGCCTTAACAGCTGGAGAACAAGAAACTGGAGACTGCATGGAGTCTCCTGAATCACCCTTCTTTGTTCCCTCTAAACTCTTTTATATTCCTGATGGCCTCATTGTTAAGAGTCTAATGTTATCTCAATCATGGGGCTTTCCAACCCCCATGGCCACATTCCTAAATCTCCCCCTTCTTTATTAATATCAACCATTTTCTCGACACGAATTACCACTCCATATATAACACTTCCAATGAGTCCCCTTGGTTCCAAAGTGCAGATACAACAGGGCTCCACCAAGCCATGCTGAACACAAAATGGTCTTCCATACTTGACAACAGGTTTGGCTTGCTCAGTTCTCTCAGCTAGCCTCACTGTCCCCAGCACAGTCTTTCCACAAGAAGTTGCTTTTACACCTCATTTCTCTGACTCGAAGTTGTGTTGATTACTTGTGGTGAAAAAAGTGGTTGTATTGCAGTCAAGGCTCTCACTTGAGCACATAAGCCAGTTTTACTACTGCTTCACCAGCAAGTCAGGAGCATGGCACATCTCTCAGATCAGCCCTGACTCTCTCCTGTCCACTCTCTCAGCACACTGAAAAAGATTTTACAGAAGGAAAAGAGCAGCAGAGCAGTAATGCCAAAAAGGAGATTGCTTCAGTTCCCTACTGTCAGGGAAGGCAAAGCAAGCATGGAGCAATGGAAAGAAGCATGTTCGATCTGCCCTGCTCTTAAATCCATTTTTTGTATGTGGCTGGGGTAAAGCCCTGTGGAAGCCATGTCCTGAAACCAGGCAACATAAAGAAGAAATTACAGTTGTTGGAAGCAGGAAGGGAAGGGGAAAGAAAGATATTGTTTGACATGCTAGGGCATTTATCTTTCTCTTGGGTACTCGATTGGTATTTTAAAATTCACTACAAATAATATTGACACACACCACATAAGCCTGAGTAGTGTTCCTTCAAGGAAAATAAAAAAACATTTTCACCCCTATGGAGCTTTCAAGCCCTCTGATCTTACCCATAGTTAAACTGCTTGACCTTCCATATGCAGAAGAAATCACAGACCTACAACGCTGAGATCAGCACCCACCTGGAGCTTACCACAAGATCTTTATGCAAGATCTACTGAAAAAATGCTAGTTACCACCAGTGAAAAACATGCATGAATATTTATGCAATTTTCTGTAACATCTTTTGATGTGGGAACTTGTACTTCTATCCTCTATAGAAGTTCAGCACCTTGCCACTAAAGCACACTGCATTATTCAGCAATCAGAAAACAGAAGAGAGAAAAGCAGTGTTATTGTTCCTAAGGCTGGGTCAGGTCACCACTTTAAAAATCACCTCTACGTTATCAGGAGTGTAGACAAGACAAAAACTGTGTCCAGCATTATAACAGAAAGAGCAACTTGGCCCAGTCAAAAGCACTCAGGAACAGCTCAGAAAGCTCCATTGTCATTCAGGTGCATTTCAGAGTATGAATTAATTAGCAAGACATTTTCAAAGAAACAATCGGATTCTTTATAAAGTTCTCAATGTGAAAGCCCTGTCACCAAGGCTGAGAAAGTAACTAAGAAATGAAAATGGAGACAGACAACTGCCACAATACTGAACTCCCTCTCCAACAGCAACCCATCAAGCCAGTCAGCCAGCAAATTCTGCTACTGTTACTGGTCACATACCATTATGTAACTAATTTTGTGTCATATTACTCCAAACTGCACCCTGTTGTACACCTAAGTGATAGAGCATCTCTTAATGTAATGCCGAGTGGAACAAACACAGGACGAAAAGATAGTGATTACAGATTGCATGCCTGCCACCAGTTTACTGAGTGATTATCCAAACTGAATTGTACTTTATTTTTAATACAATTATATTTCCCTCTACCCTTCGCCCTCCTCTACATTCTTCCCTACAGCTCAGATATTTTATTTATTTATTTATTTTAATTCAAACAGATGCAAAAGCTGATATTTCTTTGCTCACATTTCTCTAGCAAAAACCCTGCAACCATGCTTTTAATGAGGAAGAGTTTTAATAGAAGGATAGAGAGGTTAAATTGGCTAACAGAGAAAAAAAAAAAAAAAGAAAAGAAAAAAAAAAAGATAAGAAAAAGATCAAGTTTCCAAGGAAACAGAGCCACATCCTATAATACTCTTGGCTTTATGCATTTATTTATTTATTTCAGCTGTATCTGTTTCTAAGCAATAGGTTAAAAAAATGTCCAGGAATTCAGAGTTGAGAAAACTGCTTTTAAATAGGGGTCCAGCTCTTCAGCTGTCATAAATCAGCCCAGCTCTGCCCAAGTCAGTATGGCTAATGACACCACAGTGATCTACACCACTTAAGGATTCAGCTCAAGTGCCCTACAGAGAAATTAAGTGTATGAATATGAACTGTGAGACTGGAGATTAGCCAGATTTTCACAATGAAGAAGCTACCAGAAATCAAAGCACAGGATTATACAGCGGACGCACAAAACTGCCCTCCCTCGAGGTGGCACTTTAAGGAGTTTTTTTATGTAGGTTCCCTACTCTATAAGGAGTTGAAGGTCAGGTGCAGACCTCAGCAGCAAGCAGAAGGACAGCAAGTGGTTCTGATTTGCTCTACAATAAATAACATAGGGTTGTTATAAATGAAGTCTCAACTCAATCTGAATTCTGCAATATTTATAAAACAAATACTTATAAAAGGTATAAAAGGCAAGTAAACAGCACTGGGTGTGCGGGGAGTCTACACTCCACCAACACGCACACATGAACATCAAACATTCTAAATTTCTTTACATACTAATCGCAAGTATGCCTATACAATTGTACAATAAGAAAAGGTAACAAACAATCCTTTAAGTTCCATGACTGAACAGTCTCCATTTTCCATTCCTTTTCTTGATTACTAACAAGTCTCCATTTTCCATTCCTTTTGAACAACATGTCTCGCTTTACATTGTCAAGCAACTCAGTCTTCAGGCCTTATGTATCCTGTTCTTCCCGGATCAAAGGGAGACGTTTCCATCTCCTTTTCAAGGCCAATGAGGCCTGGGTCAAAAGGCACATTCAAGTCAACAGGGGGTGTAACAGCAAAGGCCTTCGATGGCTGTAGCAGCAGAGGGGCCCGTGGCATAGCAGTCGGATCAGTAAAGCAGCCCACAGCTCCATCACTATCTGGCAAACCACACGTTTCTGACTGTGGTCCCACAGGGCTCTTTAAGGCCTCAGAGATTGCTCACCAGGTGCCGAGCAATCCCCCTTGTCATTTTTAGTTGCAGAGCCCCACACCTTGACCTCAGTTTGGTCCCACGTTTCAGGATCATAAACTGTCCAATTGTTAGAAGGAGAATAAGCTGTAAAGTTACCAGGACAATCTTTGCTCCTAAGGACATATGATTCCCCATAAAGCGCAACTGCTTACCAGCAAGGGGCAGTTGTGTGTGCAGGTCCGCTTCTCTCAGCTTGAGCTTCTCTCCAGCTCCAGTGTGCCCATGTTCAGCGACTTTCAGTACGAGCTTCTCTGAGCAGTTTGCTGAGTTTGGTCGAACCATCTTCATGAGGCATTCAAAGTGCCTGTTCCCGTCCTGGTCTCCGTTCTGCCAGCCTGTTCCTCTGTTCCTCTTCACTCCTTTTTCCTGCTTCTTTACTGATGACATAACTTCATCACATCGCGTGGCCTTTTTTTTTTTTTTAAAATCTTGAGGGCAGGCTCCCCTCTTATACCCTTATTCCCACAGCAGACCTTTTCAAAAACAACTTTTCATTGGTCAAACAACTTTGCAAATAACAACAGCAAACAGCCAGCAACTTCCATGTCTTATAGGCTGGAGAACAAGCAACCTGGAGAACAAGCAACCGGAGACTGCATGGAGTCTCCTGAATCACCCTTCTTTGTTCCCTCTAAACTCTTTTATATTCCTGATGGCCTCATCGTTAAGAGTCTAATGCTATCTCAACCACGGGGCTTTCCAACCCCCATGGCCACACTCCCAAATCTCCCCCTTCTTTATTAATATCAACCATTTTCTCGACACAAATTACCACTCCATATACAACACATCTATTCACATAATAGAAATCTGGATGCACAAAGCAATATTTTTTTTGGGGGGTAGGCTTTTACACCAGCCAGTAATTTCTTTCCACCTTACTAAATTTCCATCTAGCTCTAGTATGTAGCAGTCCACCACCAATGTCTCATAATAAAGCATGAAAACTGCTGGATTATCCCAAATTCTCTTCAAAATCAAGGAACCATGAGAAGAAATAAATTATTTGTATCACTGTTTTGTTTTGTTTTGTTTTGTTTTGTTTTTATTTTATTTTATTCTTCAGATCTTTCCTGTATTATTTTTTTTTCAGCTTGCCATGAGCTGTCTCTAAGAAACAGACACAGACAGGATGAGAGCTTGTGGGTAAAAGTTAAGGCCAGATCAATAGAGGACAACTTGTAGTTGGGGTCTTCTGCAGGCCCCCTGGCCAAGGGAAGCTTGCTGGTGAGGGCTTCGGTCATCAGATACAAGAAACAGCATGCTTGCAGGCTGTCATCCTGATGGGGACCTCAACCCCTGGACATCTGCTGGGAGAGCAGCACAGCAGGCCACAAGCAACCCAGGAGACCCCTGCAGTGTGCCGAGGATAACTTCATGGCCCAGGTTTATGGCAAACCAACCAGAGGAGAAGTGTTACTGGGCCTGGTGCTCTCCAACACAGACCAACTCATTAACGAGGCTGAGACTGGAGGCAGCCTGAGCTGCAGTGACCACACCATGGCTAAGTTTGTGATCTCAAGAATATGGGCCTGGCAAAGAGAAAAGTCAGGTCTCTGAACTTCAGGAGAGCTTCCAGCTATTTAAAGAATTTCTGGGATACTGTCCTTAGGGACAGAGGAACTGATCAGAGATGGCAACTCCTTAAGGACATTTTTCTTAGAGCACAAAGGCTATCCATCCTCATGTGTAAGAAATCAAGCAAGGAAGGCAGGAAATTGGCACGGCTGAGCGAGGACCTGCTGGACAAAATGAGGTGAAAGAAAGAAATGCACAGGCAGTAGGAGCAGAGACATGTAGCCTCGGAAAAATACAGAGACAACGTCTGAATGTGCAGGGATGGGATCAGAAAAGTTTCCAGATGACACCAAGCTGAGTAGTGCAGTTGATACACCAGAAGGAAGGGGTGCCATCCAAAGGACCTGCACAAAATAGAAAAGTGGGCCTACATGAACCAAATGAGGTTCAACAAGTCCAGGTGCAAGGTGCTGCACCTGGGCTGGGGCAATCCCAGACATGAGTACAGACTGGGAGAACTCATTGGGAGCAGCCCTGCAGAGAGGGACCTGGGGGTTCTGGTGGACAAAAGGCTCGACATGAGCCAGCAGTATACACTTGCAGCCTAGAAGTCCAACTGCATCCTGGGCTGCATCAACAGAGGGGTGGCCAGCAGGTCGAGGGAGGGGATTGTGCCCTTCTGAGCTGTCCTAGTGAGGACCCACTTGGAGTGCTGCATCCAGATCTGGGGCTCCCAGCACAAGAAGGACGTGGAGCTATTAGAGTGGGTCCAGAGGAGGGCCACAAAGATGACCAAGGGGCTGGAGCACCTCTCCTGTGAAGAAAGACTGACAGAACTGGGACTGTTCAGCCTGGAGAAGGCTCCAGGGAAACCTCACGGCAGCCTTTCAGTACATGAAGAGGACTTAAAAAAAGAAAGAGAGTGACTTTTTACCTGGTCAGATAGTGATAGGACAAGGGGGAATGGTTTAAAACTAAAAGAGGGAAGATTTATATTAGATGTTAGGAGGAAATTCTTTACTCAGAGGGTGGTGAGACACTGGGACAGGTTGCCCAGAAAAACTGTGGATGCCCCATCCCTGGAGCTGTTCAAGGCCGAGCTAATGAGGCCTTGGGTGACTTAATTTGTTGGGTGGCATCCCTGCCCAGGGCTGGGGGGTTGTAACTAGATTATTTTTAAGGCCCCTTCCAACCCAAGACATTCTGTGATGATCTCTCTGTCCATAAGCTCCCATTAATTATAGGTAGTGTAGTAGATATGATTATATTTTTAATAGCAGTAGCCTCCAAAATTCTGATTAACATATTTTGCATTATAACATACGATTCTGTATTAGCAAAAAACGATACCTACTACTACTAAGGAACTAGAAGAAAAATCATTTTTAAGTGTTAGGAAAAGTAAGTACATGTTTTGACTTAATCAAAGCATGTTAGGTTTGCTGTAAGCCTCTTTTAAGAAACTACTGTTTCTAACATTTCTAATATTGTAACTTCTCTTCAAAATCTCTGTTGAAGTGACATTGCACATTTTATTCCTTATAGTCAATCATCAGTTGGTTCAGACTGAAGTTTGCCATTCTCTGGTCTCTCGAATCCATTCCTCATGCATACGCAGTCCCAGATTTGGTGGGAATATGCACAGTGGAATTCCAGATGCTGGGAGAACTTTGGGTGATGGCAATACAAACATATATCAGCTGCCCAAACTCCTTTTGGCATCAGTTATCCAGCCATGAAGGTATCTTCCCGGACCCAAAACAAGAGAAGAAATTCACATGGCAGTGTTTATCCCCAAATTCCTTCTTGACAGTTTGCACACAGTACATAATAGCATTAGTAGGATTTCCATGGCACAAGCTTGGCAGGGTTATTTTACTCCTTTTGGCCTAGGAACATTAGTATGAAAACACGTGCTGAAATCAGTGTTTGCACTCTTAAGGAAACAGAAATTGTGTGTGAATTCACAAAACTTTAAAAAACACAACAACAGAATTGGTAAAAGCACACATGCTTTGCCAAGCTTGAAAAGATCAGATGACACCTGCATTCTCTGACTAAATGTTAGTTACTTGCTTTCAAGGGTTCAAGTACAGCATTTCCAAGAAAACACGCTACTTTACCCAGTTCATTACATTACTTTATCAGTGTCCTAATTAGAACTGTGTTAGAGCTTTCTAATATATTAAGAAAGACATGGTATTGCTGAATGCAGGAAGAACTCAAGGATATCTGTGTGGGTTATGACTGATGTATAGCTACCATGTGAGTCACTAACCACTTGCAAAATAATACATGAATCTACTTTCTCCTGAGATAATTTAGCTCAGTTTCCACAAAGTGATCTCTGTTGAGTATATTGCATAGAAACTCTGGTATATCATAGTTGAATTTTCTCTGCAATGTGCTTATTTATCTCCTATTCTTTGTTCCAAGATTTATTTAGGCTTGACTTTGCTGACCTTCCGAAAAAAACAACAGTGCTCTTCGGTGTGGAACCCGCTGTTATTTTCTTGAAAAGACTGTTTGCCTTGGATCCACTCTCCATCTCTCAGCAGTTTTGATTGATATCTCTGGGTAAACTTCAAGCACTACAACAATTCTGCAGGATTTTCTTCACTTTCGTACAGTGCTCACAACCAGGCATGTTCCACAAGCGCTGAAAATGCTCTGTTACTGCCATTTATTCTCTGGAGCAGGCTCATCCTAACCATATGACAAGAAGATAACTTCAGCAGCACTTGCAGGCTGTACTGCGCCTCACTTGCCTTGTGGTTTTGTTTTTTGTTGTTTTGTGTTTTTTTTTTTCACAGGGACTTGATGAACCATTCTGGTACCCAGAGGATAGATCTTGTTGAGCATGAGTACTTTTCTCATGTGTAGCTTTGGACAAGAATTAACACAGTTACCAAAAAATAAAATAAAGTAAATCCAATGTGTTGAGTAGGATTTTCTTTGCCAGAATCTACATCATCAGTTCCTGCTTGTACAATGACCACCTGGTCATATTTCTATCGGAGAGGATCACTTTCATAAGCATCACTCTATGCTTCTTGAAATCACCATGCACTTGCTTCCTTATCTTTCTTTCTGTCAGCAGGTCATCAATACTCCCTCCCAGCTCTTGCTGGCCAGCAGTCAGACTGATGGCTTATGTCTGTTCAACTCTTACCAGATCTAACCAACTGTTCTTAAGCAGTTCCGATGAAAGATTAAAAGCTGGTTGGTATTCCTGAATCCTAGACAGCTACAGATCTTCTAGTATTAGAAATCACTGATTTTAGCATGTCTATTGCATCATACAATGCTTGTGCTTGAGTATTCAGCAGCTAAGTAGCACCTACTGACAATCCCAGTTTGAGAGTAAATCCCTTTGTAGCTCTTGGAATGTAAGCTTTTCTCTGACCTTTCACCAACTAAGTGAGGTCTTTTACCAACAGTACTTCAGTCTGAACATAACATCTCCCATTTTTTATGATTGATGTGGACATTTGGGAAGTTTTTCTAGTAAATACATTATCTCCTTATGGTTCTGAAGCTCCATTTATCATTTGCAAAAAGGAATCACAGAATAGCTCTTTCTTCCACCCCCCTGCTTATATGTCAAAAACAATCCCATCATAATGTGGACTATACCGATGTCAGAAATGCAAAATTCTGACAGGCTCCATCAACATAACTTTTCAGGTAGCCATTCTTTTTGGTGACAGAGATACACTCCAAGGATATTAATGATATGTAAATCTGTCATTACAGAGAACTCCACTAAAATGCACCCAGCGTGTGTCATCATAAATATTATAGACATGTTTAAGTGCTTCTCCTCCAAGTGGATAGTTTCCAAAACTGGCAGGTGACAATGGCCCTGAGCAGGTTTCAGAAGGGCATTCTGCAATTTCATTCCCTGCAGTGACACTGCTCTGGCACATGGATGTTCTGAAGGTGTGTGAATCATTCACACCATCCTTGCTCATTTTGAATGTCCATGGGTTCTCTCTTCTTCTATTCTTATATCCATAGATATGACATTTATTCTGCAAACCCCCAATAAAAACACTGTATTGTAAATTGTACAACAATTCAGCAGCTCAAATAAATGAAAACAGTAGTAGCAGATGTACAAAGGAAATGGCATCCAATCTGATTTCAGCAGCCATCTTGGAAAAGGAACTCTTTCAGAAAGGTTATTGCACACACAACGAATAAGTTACACAGATAAATCTGTTTTACTCTGATTTAGTAATCAGTCATCAGGATGGTTAAGCACTACCAGGCAAACACAGCTGGTCAAGTGCCTGGAGCATTCACTTTCCACAAGGTGTTCAGTCAGACCAAAGTGGAGAACAAAAATGGAAATAGACCCTTCTTCTCACCCAGAACTGTGTGATTACTCTTTTCTCTTTCTCCTGTGCAGGTGCTTGAAAAGAACTACAGCAGGTCAAGCTCTTGCATTTTAGATCTGCAAGGAGTCATAGCTTTATTTCTTTAAAGGGTATGGTCTTTTTAAAGAAAAGGCAGGCCTTGCAAATTTTCCTCACTGTTTTTTAGTGTTTTATAGAATCTTAGAATATCCCCGAGTTGGAAGGGATCCATAAGGATCATCAAGTCCAATTCCTGGCACCGCACAGGTCTACCCAAAATTTTCGACCATGTGACTAAGTGCACAGTCCAATCACTTCTTAAATTCAGACAGTCTTGGTGCAGTGACTACCTCACTGGGGAGCCTGTTCCAGTGTGCAACCACTCTATCGGTGAAGAACCTCTTCCTGATGTCCAGCCTAAACTTCCCCTGCCTCAGCTTAACACCATTCCCGCAGGTCCTATCACTGGTGTTTACACAGAATAGGTCACCTGCCTCTCCACTTCCCCTCACGAGGAAGTTGTAGACTGCAATGAGGTCCCCCCTCAGCCTCCTCTTCTCCAGGCTGAACAGGCCAAGTGACCTCAGCTGCTCCTCATATGTCTTCCCCTCTAGGCCCTTCACCATCTTCGTCGCCTCCTCTGGACACTCTCCAACAGTTTAGTGTCCTTTTTGTACTGTGGTGCCCAGAACTGCATGCAGTACTTGAGGTGAGGCCGCACCAGCGCAGAGTGAGACAATCACTTCCCTCAACTGACTAGCAATGCCATACTTGATGCATCCCAGGATACGGTTGGCCCTCCTGGCTGCCAGGGCACACAGCTGGCTTATATTCAACTTGCTGTCAACCACGACCCCCACATCCCTCTCTGCAGGACTGCTCTCCAACTTCTCATCGCCCAGTCTGTACATATAGTCAGTTTTGCCCCGTCCCAGGTGCAGGACCCAACACTTGCTTTTGTTAAACTTCATGTGGTTGATGATCATCCAGCTCTCCAATCTGTCCAGATCTCTCAGCAAGGACTTTCTACCCTCATTCGAGTCCACAACTCCTCCAAGTATGGTGTTGTTGGCAAATTTGCTCAAAACACCTTCTAGTCCTACATACAACTTATTTGTACAAAAACATTGAAGAGGATTGGCCCTAAAATGGAGCCTTGAGGGACCCCACTGATGACCATCCACCAGCCTGATGTGGCCCCATTTACCACAACCCTCTGAGCCCAGCCTGTCAGCCAATTGCTCACCCATCGTATGATGTTTTTGTTAAGTTGTATGCTGGACATTTTGTCCAGTAGGATGCTATGGGAAACTGTGTCAAAAGCTTTGCTGAAGTCCAAAAAGATCACATCAGCTGGTTTCTCTTGATCATCTAGATGGGTGATCTTATCATAAAAGGAAATCAAATTTGTTAGGCAGGACCTACCCCTCATGAACCCATGTTGGTTGGGACCAATGACTGCATTGTCCCCCAGGTGCACCTCAGTAACTTCAAGGATCATTTTCTCCATAATTTTACCAGCCACTGATGTGAGACCGACAGGCCTGTAATTACTCAGGTCTTCTTTCTTACCCTTCTTGAAAATTGGTACAACATTTGCCAGCTTCCAGTCTACTGGGACCTCTTCAGATTCCCAAGATCATTGAAAAATAACTGAGGGAGGTCCCGCGATGACGTCAGCCAGCTCTTTAAGCACCCTGGGATGAATCCCATCTGGACCCATGGCCTTGTATGGATCCAGACAGAGCAGCAAATCCCGCACGTGTTGGGAGTTTATCATTCCCAACATCATGGTCCTCCAGCTCAGGGCACTCTGGGTCCTGAAGCTCATCATCAGTGTTGAAGATAGAGGTGAAGAAGGCATTAAATGTCTCTGCTTTGCCTGTGTCATTGTCTGTGAGGAGACCTTCCCCATCAAGTAGCGGACCTATGTTTTCTTTGGTCCTCCTTTTCCTGTTCACATATCTAAAAAAATCTTTTTTATTGTCTCCCACAGACATGGCCAGCTTCAGCTCTAGTTGGGCTTTGGCCACACGAATTTTCTCCCTACAAACACGAACAGCATCTCTGTATTCCTTCCTTGTCGCCTGACCCTCCTTCCAGCAGCCATACACTTTCTTTTTTTGCCTAAGCTCCAGAAGAAGATCCTTGGTCAGCCAGGCCAGCCTTCTGCCCTGCCGGCTTGACTACCGATATTTTGGAATTGCCTGATCTTGTGCTTTTAGAAGGCACTGTTTAAAGACTGACCAGCACTGATGGACGCCAATGCCTTCAAAAGCAGTTTCCCAGGGCACCTTGCTAACTAGTTCCCTGAGCAGCCTGAAGTCTGCTTTCCCCGTATCCAGGGCTGAAGTTTTAGTGGCAGTTTTCCTTCTGTTGCCATAAATTCTAAACTCAACCACTTCATGGTCACTATGACCAAGACAGCCACCAATTGCCACATCTCCCACAAGACCGCCTCTGTTCTCCAGCAACAGATCTAGGAGGGCACCTTTCCTATTTGGCTCCCTTAGCATCTGCACCAAGAAGTTATCATCTAGGTGCTTTAGGAACCTCCTGGACTTGCTTGTGGCAGCCATGTGGTGATCCCAGTTGATGTCTGGCAAGTTGAAATCTCCCGTAAGGACAAGGGGAGTTGATCTCGAGGCGTCTCTTAGTTCTGCAAAGAATAATTCATCGGCATTGTCATCCTGGCCAGGTGGTCTGTAATAGACTCCCACAACAACATCCCCTTTATTTGTTCATCCCTTAATCCTTACCCAGAGGCTCTCAACTTTGCCATCGCCAACTTGAAGTTCCACACAGTCCAGCCCATGCACATTGCCACCTTGCCACCTCACCTATCCTGCCTTTCCCTCCTGAAGAGTCTGTAACCAGCTATTGCAACACACCAGCCACAGGACTCATCCCACCAGGTTTTGCTTATACCAATGATGTCGTAGCTGTGGGAAAGACTGGGCCAAGACATTGAGCTCATCCATTTTATTCTTCATACTGTGTGTATTTGTGTAGAAGCACTTCGAATGCGCCTCCTTACATGCAGAACCTTGTCTTCCTGGATACAAAAGCAGCTTCCCCTTTTCTAGGTTCTGTTTTGGAAACCAAAGAGAAAAACTTGAAATAAGGCCTCTTCAATTTGGAATACAAACATCCTCTTCAACACTTAATGTACTATAACAGATCCAGTGAAAAGTACATTTGTATTACCTTTCCTGAGAGCCCTCACGTGGATGAATGGGCTCTGTACTGCCACTGCTTGCACTGCTTGCACTGAGCATAGCCACTTCAGACCTTGTTTGGCTGCAGCTGCTGAAAAACTTTATGAAATAACTTGGGCATACTGAACCTTGGCCACAGTATCTTGATGACCGCAGGTGTAAACTTGGTGTGGTTATCTCAGCAATTCATCCACCATCACCTCTGTCGTCTGCAGAAGTCTGCAGTGGCTGCATCCCTACAAATGCAGAATCAGGGTAAGATGTATCTAGCTCAACTGCCATCAACTGCTAATTTCCAAACAGCATTGCTGGGAGCATGCCCTTTGGGACATATAATTTATAACCAATTAGTCTCTACCTTTCCTGCAAGATAAAAGCATCTTTAAGGCATGATGAACTGCTCACTCACTTGCTTCTCCTGGTACGTGTAACTGAATATCACACAGGAAAATGTGGCTGTTCTTGCAATATCCTTCAGTAAAAACTGCACAGCATTAACAGGAAATGCACCATAACAGCACCACAGAGTTTCAGCTGGGATGCAGAGCCCTTATCCACAACGGTAACTCTTATTCTCTACGACCTGTGGTGGCTCACCATGAATGCTTTATGAATTAAACTGGTCTTTTCTACACATCAAGTACATTTTAATCCAGTGCAATTTTTCCAGGACTTGATCTTTTAGATGAATACCTCATTAGATCCTGCCCTCTTGAGCTGTTGTTTCTGGTTAGGTTCCTACTAAGTCTCCAGCATTGTCATCCAGGGGTGTCTCTTCCATGCCTGGTTTGCTGGTGAGGATTTCTTCTCAAGTGCCCTCTCATCTAAACTACAGGACACCCACATGTAGCAAGTCTTCTCTTCAGATTCCTCCATTTTAGAGCCACAGTTTTAGCAATGTTTCTTGAAGTCCTTCAACTGCCATCAAGGAACAACCCCACTGCAGATAATTAATTATTTTTATAGAAAATCTCTTTCTGTTTTATTGTGGGCAAATGTCATACAGTCAGGTCCAAAGCTTTATCATGCTTTTTATCCTTTTACTAGAGAGTGATAATTTTCTCTCATGAACTCATTCAAGTACCTTTTCAAATTGGAGTCTTTCTCTTGGCTTAGCACTGGTCTCGAGCCAGATCCAGGACTGGCACAGGAGTTTCTGAAACAGATCAGTCACAATCCTGCCAGGCAGCATGACAAAAACCCTATTGATGTTTCTTGTTCTGTATACTGTTATTATACACAGATAAATATCCCAGGTTTTCTCTTCCTGACCAAATATGTTGCTCTTTTATCCCTCACCACTCCCTCTTCCTGCCCTAGAGAAATACCACATTATGACTGTTCTTAAAACTATTTAAGATGCATGACCTTTAGTTGGAAAATTTTTGTAAAATGGTTAGGTATCACCATTCAAACCAACTAGTGCTCATTTTGCTTGTCCAGCTGCTCACTCATTAGTCTGATTTCTCCAGGGAAGCAACAGCTCAAAATCTGTCCACAGATTACAGGCTTATCTCATGACCACTATCTTTTTTTTTTTTTTCTTTTTTTCTTTTCCCCAGCAGTAATAGTACTTTTATCATCGTGCAGCTACAGTGGTGGGGGACTCTATAAACTTGTCTTATCTCTCTTCAGACCCATTGTTCTCATGCACAACTTTCCCTGCTGCACAGATACAGGTAGAACCAGCACCGCCTCCTGTTTGTTTTAAGTCTGGCTCACTCTAGCCTCCTCAGCTCTCCTACTGGCACAACGCACAATCAATTCTCATCTGCCTTATCCGTCCTTTCCAAGACTTCTTCATCTCTTTTCCAGGCTGAAGAGTCCTAGCTTATTTAGCTAGTGTCTTTAATGGAGCATCTGAATCCTTTCCAGTTCTTCCTGAGACAAGGAGACCAGGAATGCATACAATATTAAATGTAGGATTGAATCAACATTATTTTCTGCTTTGTTTTCTAACCCTTTGTTGCCTGAAAAGAGCATTGACCTTTCATTTTCAAAGATCTGTTGAAACTCCAATATCTTGCTACTGAGGAATAAGAGCCGTTTCAGAGCCCATAAACTTATGGACTGATACTGTTTTTTGTTTTTTCTCCCTTAGGTACACATCTTTCCACAGCCTTCTGTGGTGGATGCCACAGCAAAAATAAATATCTAAGATTTTTTTTTCACTTCACCGAGAATAAAAGAGAGAGAGAGAATAAGAAAAAAACTGGTGTTGGAATTCATTGTATTTCCTGCTGTATTCACTTTTTTGATGGATGGAGAGAGCAAGAGGGCTGTAATCACCCTCACCTAAAAAGCATGTGTAACTTCTGCCATGACTGCAAAACCAAGAGGGATGCTGAGGGAAAGGCCGTGAAAACAGAAGGAAGGGAAGCATTTCTGCAGCCAGCCTCTGAGGGCAAGGACACCATGTCCACCTTCCCACCAAGAAGCCAAAAAACACCCATCCACCCCCCTCTTCTCTCATCCCTTACCCCCGTATACTTGGCAAAGAAAAGGCAACTTCAAGCAGAGCCGTGGCAAAAAAAATCACAATGTCCAGAAACCAAGAAAACATCTCAGTTCCAAGCTGCATGCATATGTAGGCAGACTCAAAGTGCCACATTGGGCTGTTGAATAAAGTATG
This sequence comes from Anas acuta, assembly GCF_963932015.1. Lineage (NCBI taxonomy): Eukaryota > Metazoa > Chordata > Aves > Anseriformes > Anatidae > Anas > Anas acuta. Next base: position 67,131,646 of record NC_088980.1, read on the forward strand.
AGCACACAATAGTGAATCAAAACCTTTTAAAGGAATTGTTTAGTTTTTGCTCATAGCCTGGTATGTGCACCTGTGTTCCTTCTCTGCTCCAGATGATATATGTCTTTGTTTTCCTATTTAATATTCAGCACATGAAACACACTTAGATATATCTATATATAAATAAACAGGTGAGGAGGAAAGAAGGAAGATAATTTTTTTTTTTTTTTTTGTGTCACTTCAGATTTAAATCTTAAGGGTAAGGGCATGCACACAGATGCCTGGAAAGACTAGATAATATCTTCAGTGAGACTTGCATAACAATTGAACCTAGTGGGGAAGAGTGCTGGGGAAAGGGCTGTGTCTCACACACTGCCAGTGGGATAGCAGATGCCCATAGCAGGAGCAGGTGCAAAGGTGATTCTTTGAATCTAATGGGGAAAAGGCGCTGTCTGGTATCTCTTCTGGATATAATGCATTTCTTCCAAATTGCAGATATCATATACCAAACTTCTGTTGTCCTGAAGCAGAGGAATGTGCATAAAGACCATAAAAGAAGTCAGCTATCCCACAGGCTGCTTGCAACTTTTTAAAATACGGCACCATTATGCAATGAAAGCAATAAAAATTGGGGAGGGAATAGTTTCTGCAAACACAGGTTCCCTCACTACCAACAGACATTTTTTTCCCCTCTCTTTTCTTTTGCTAGCATGAAATGCCAGGAATAACACTGAATTATCCTTTTGGAAGCAGCTCCTGCTAGATGTGAGCAGTGAACTCGCCCTGCCCTCCAGGATTAAAGTTTAAAAACCTGAAATGGAAACTTCTCCTAAGATCAAAAGCTGTTAGAGCAAACCAAACTAGAGCTGCTATGCTTACTTTTTCCCTCTAGGATATCACTACAGAATTTTGCAGAGATGGCTTCACACCCTGGTGGATGCTAATTTTTTCTATTGACTTCAGCAGAGCCCTTCTCTGAATAAAATTTAAGCGCTAGTTGGCTTCCCGAAGAGGTTAGTAAATTATTTTCAGTATTATTAGTATTTAGCTGAAAGTAAGATCATTTAAAAGCCTTTTACAGGAGGGAGGTTTTTAGACTACAATTTGCTCTTAACCATCATACTGAAAGCCCAAGTCTAATGGGGAAAGTGCAGGTGACAGTGGCATGTGTGAGAAAACTGTCCAGAGACTGAGGAAAGTTTTGACTACAGTTACAGCCCTTTGTTCTGATACACACTAAGATTTGTGTTAGTTAGTTGTAACTTATTCTATATATCCCACCAAATCGCTACTGCCGATATTTTTTTTTTTCCACGGGAACCTGAATAAGCACCCACCTCACTCTCTCCCAACATCTTATGAAATTTCATATGCTCAAATTTCAAGGAAATGACTGGATGAGAGCAACGGAACTGGCTAAACTGACTCCAGAAGGCAAAGAAAATACGACTGACTCTACATTAAAACCAGGTAATGTTTTGGACTTTATAGTGGCACAGAGACTTAAAATAGAGAGAACCAGTGTTCATTAGGGAATGAACTGTACCTGAAGTTGTGCCCTTCAACAATGTACAGGGTTGAAATGGGAATTGGGAATTGCTAATTATAAAGCCACTCTATGGGCTAATAGAGTAGAAGTCACTAGCATCCTTACTGCATTCAGGTGGTAAGTAGGTTTGTATCACACTTGGTGGTAGTTGACCTTTATGTTTTTGTCTACTAGTGAAAGGCTGTCTACTTCTCTGTCTCTGTCTACTGTCAGAGAAAGGCATTCAGCCTTTGGGAAGCTGGTTACCATAACTATTTCATGCTCCCCCTCCAAAAAGTTAGCATTAGAGCTAGCAGTGGCCCACAAAAAACATTACAGTACTGTAACAAAATATGGGGTCAGAGATGAAAGAGTGCAAAGCAAGAATTTTCTCACTGACAAAATGAAAACCTCAATATTTCACTTAAGAGAGCAGGGGGCAACAGAAGTACATCCTCTCTTTATCACTTCACTAGGCAGAGGCATTATTAAGATCACTGAGGTGTAAGGATGGGAAGCTGGAGGCCTGAAACTGTGCCTCTGTGTACTTAAAAATGTAGGCTTTTAAGGAGTATCAGCAGGTAGCAGCTGATTTAAATTATATATACATATATAAAGCAGAACTCAGAAGCAATTATTTAAAGAGAGATGTAAGGTAAACACAAAACAGGAAAGCTCCTTCTACCTTGGAGCAATACATTTCAAGTGCCCCCAAGTCTGTTCACACCATTGTGTGATAATCTGTAAGGGAATCCAGAAATAATTCGTTTGGCTTTTGTAGTAACAGAACACCTGGTACTGTCCAGCTGAAATTGTCTCCTTACTTTCTTGCTGTCTCTGGCCATGTGGTTCAGTTGCTTCCATAGCTGTCCTGTGATGCCTGTATTTTTGACTCTCACGGTATTAACAGAAACACATACAACACTTGATTAAAAAAAAAAAAACAAAAAACAAACAAAAAAAAACCTTCAAACCCTGTTAGAGGACTTCATTTTAATTCTATTAATATCTGTTTGTCTCACACTGTGAATAAATTGTTAACACTTCCATGTTCCTCTAAACAAAACCAAAAATAAAGCAATGTCTTCCTGAAAAACACTTGAGACATAAAAGCTCATACACATATAAGAACAGCCAAGTTCTTGATGCAGCATGCTATGTTTTTGCTAAGGGGTCTACTATTCAGTATTCTGGCAGCTTAAAATGGTCATTTAAACAGTAAACCCTGTGATAAGGGATATGACATTTCACAAATTAGTTGGGGATCTGCGTACTTGAGGTACAGACACTGAGAAAAGGAGGACAGATGAGGAAAAAAACAATTATTCAGGCCCCCAACTTTCACTAACTCCTGAGTATCTCCATAACACTTCGAGTGAGATCATGAAGTTCCAAACAGGCTAAAAAAGAATCCCAGTGTTATAAACTTTTGTGTATTTAAAAGCTTTCTCCTTTCTCCACTGTGCTTCATGGGTGGCATGACTCCTGCCTCCAGGTTAGGGTAGAGCACAAAGGGAATCCAAGGGGAATAGTCTAGCAGCATTGCCGTAAGTATTATTATAGAAGAAGAGTACATTCACAAGCCAAGTACATGTTAGTTTCTTTGAACTGGCTTACATAAGCAGGAAAATCTGAATAATGGCCAGGAGACTTATGGGTCAAGAGTCTTCAGTTTTAGATCAGATGTAAAGATCTTCACAGGATTCTATAAGAGGGTCTTACAGCAGTTTTAACAGTTCAAGAAACACAGCTTTCCAATGCAAAAATCTGTACAAAACAAACCACTATTCCAGGAGAGCAGAGGCTTATAGAGGTCTTTTCCAATCTGAATGATTCTAAGATCATCTAGTCCAACCTTTAACCTAGTACTGAAGTCCACCACTAAACCATGCTACTAAGTTCTACATCTGCACACTTCTTGAAGACCTCCAAGGATGGTGATGCAACCACTTCCCTGGGCAGCCTATTCCAATGCTTCACAATCCCTTACGTAAAGAAATTTCACTGCCCACACAAAATCAGAATTATCTAACCTTCACTAAGCAATGCAGGCCTTCCCCTTATCTTTTTCCAACAGTCTATCTCCAACACATCTTCTTTCGTCCTGTTATCCACCTAGGAGAAGCTCTCTTTCATATTTTTCCCCTTACCTCTCTTTTCCCCCCTCTGTTCTGCTCTGGGTAAGTTTCTGCTTTAGCATGCATGGAATTATCAGTTTACCCTCTGGTAAAGGTGTAGTGCTCCAAGACTGCTCTAATAGGTTTTCACATGCTTTCTCAGCAAATATATCTGAATCTCAAGTCTGGTTAGTTTAAGAGGTCAGAAACTTTAAGTATGGACTGATCTTGCACAAGCCATACTTTGCTCAGCTCCAAGCATCTAGTGCAGCAATCTGGCAGACTTGACCACTGGAAACTAGGACCACAGATCAACAAGAACTCTTCATCGAACTCTTGACCTTTATGCTAGCTTGAAGATTATGCTCAGAGACAATCTTTCATGGCATTGAGCTTAACAATTTAGATCATCAGCAGGACTTTGCTGTCAAACCAGGGAAATTGTTACTTGACTGCTGTCGTGGTTCCGCTTGAGTAGGCAGCTGAGCTCAACCACAGCCGCTCTCTCACTCCCCCTCCTCAAAGAGGAACAGGGAGAAAATATGATGAAAAGGGCTCAAAGAGAAGATCATGCAGAAATTATTGTAACGGGCAAAACAGACTCCATATAAGGAGACAGTAAGATTTATTCCTTAGTACTAACAAGCTAGAGAAGTGAGAAACAAAGGAAAGAAACCAAAATCACCTTCCCTCCCCATCCACCCTCTTCCACCTCCCCCCGAGCAGCACAGGGGAACGGGGGAATGGGGGTTATGGTCAGTCTACAGCGCTTCTTCTCTGCCTCTCCTTCTTGGTCACTCTCGTCCCCTGTGCTGTGGGGTCCCTCCCACGGGATGCAGTCCTTGATGAACTGATCCGGCGTGGGCTTCCCACAGGCAGCAGCTCTTCCAGAACTGCTCCAGATATGGGTCCGTACCACGGGGTCCATCCCTCAGGAGCAAACTGCTCCAACCTGGCTCCCCCACGGGCAGCAGCTCCTGCCAGGTCACCTGCTCCTGCGTGGTCTCCTCTCCACGGGCTACAGGTCCGGCCCGGAATCTGCTCCGGCAGGGGTCTTCCACAGGCGGCAGCCTCCATCGGTGCAGGGCCGCCTGTTCCACCGTGGTCTCCTCCACAGGCTGCAGCGTGGAACCCTGCTCCACCGTGGTACTCCATGGGCTGCAGGGGGACATCCTGCTTCACCATGGTCCTCACCACAGGCTGCAGGGGACTTCTGCTCCGGCACCTGGAGCACCTCTCCCCCTCCTTCTTCACTGACGTTGGCACCTGCAAGGCTGTTCCACATTCCTCTCACTCTCCCAGCTGCTGTGTATCACAGCATTTTTTCCCTGTCTTAAATATGCTCTCACAGAGGCGCAAAACAACATCGCTTATTGGCTCGGCTCTGGTCAGCAGTGGGGCCCTTCCCAAACATGGGGCAGCTTCTAGATCCTTCTCACAGACACCACCCCTATGGACCCCTGCTACCAAAACCTTGCCACGTAAACCCACTACAACTGCTTGCCTGAATTACATTGACCTGAAACAACCTCAGAAATGGGATTTGCTAAGTTTGTGAATAGTTTGGAACTATTTGGAACTAATAGTTTGGCACCAGCCTGCACACAAGTATCAGGACCCCAGAAGTTAATAAACCAAGCATCTATGAATTAAATAGAGAGGAGCTGTATTTTTTAAACCTCTTTTCTAATCACAAAGTACTGTTACTAATAATTTTATAGAGAGTGAAAATTTGCACTGTACAATTAGAAACTCCACCTACTTCTTCAGGTCCTGCAGGATTCACTGTAAATACTTCCAGTTCATCCACATACAGCAATTTGGCCTCAGATAAATTTTCCTTAGTGAACACACTGCTGCTTTCTCAGTGTTTCCAGACGTGTACTGAAGGAAAGTTTTGTTGTCAGGGCACTGCCCACAAAGGTTACCTTGCTGAGCAAAAGCATGGGTGGATACAAAGCTTAAATCCTCCAATGTGCTGTATCCTCAACAAAGTGAAAGCAAAACAAAACACAATAGAAATGTGGAACAAAGTACATATGTAATGCATTTATCATTGCAGGCATGAGAAAAACCCCTAGGCTGAGATTTTTTCAGTCCTGACAAGGGTGTGGTAAAATGCAAAGTAGGAGGAGGGCGGGTATTTTATCAGGAATTTAGTCAGTGGTGCTGCTCCCTGGTGAAACAACTCAAATAGCTGCCCACTCTACTCCCCCACATCTGCTTTGAACTGTTAATCCACTTATGCAAGTGTCTCTGTGGCACAGACCCCTGTGTGTCTGTGTCTGTGGCACAGACACCTTGCAGACTGAGAGCTGCAGAAACAGTCAGATAATAAATGGAAAAAGTGAAAATATGATTGTGAAGAGGGAAAGAAAAGCATAAATACTGTTGTTAGGTATGCCTTTGAATGATGGAACAAATGAAACAATTCTCTCTGTCTCATAAAACCTGAGCACAAAGAGGAATCCTGTGAATCCCTCTGAGTACCTTCAGCATTGTCTGAAGGTATGCAGCATAATACAACTTATCCACAGAGCCAGCCATTGGAAGAATCCTCATTAAGCTACCTTGGTTATATAATGATTTAACCCACAAGCCTTGTAAGACAAGTATTTCAGCACATTATAGTCTCACACATTTCCAGCAGGTCCAGCACATTCCATGTTGTCATTCTTGCAGACAGTAAATGGGGAACAAAACCAATATTTTATACTCTCCAGTTTGTTTATTCTTAATGTTTGTGATTCCTCTTATAAAGCTTGGAAATAGCATTTCTTCCTCAACAGACTTTGTCTTTTTCCACTTGGCCAATAATATTTCTACTGTCACATGGTGGGAGCCAAGACAGCTTGTTTTGTTTGCATGCTGGCATCCCTGATCTGCCGTTCTTGCAGTTATTAAATGAACCAAGACTCATTAGCATCTCCAGTGCAGGATGCTGAGTACATATGACCACAGCCTATATTGCCCATTGCCAGGGAAACAAGCATTTTCTCCTTTATCCCAGCCTCTTATTTCCTTTAGCAGACAAAGGAGAGGGATCCATCTCACCTAACCTTAGTACCCACACCTGCACCTTAGACTTCTTTTGTTGTCATAAGAAGGAGACGCATATATATCATGCTCCATCTTCTCCTGAGAGAATGTCTAAAACAGCCATGCTGCTGAAACGCATGGCTCTTTTCATTCACAGTGGCAGTCAAAGGTGACTGCTCAGACGTACATGGCTATTTTGTACTCTCAGAGTTATGTGAGTTGAAGGCACGCCAAAGCATCCTGATCCCATAACCAACACAGAGCACTAGAAGAAAAACAAGAAGGGTAACCTGTAAAGAAAGCTGGTATTTTCTGTCTATGTCTTCTAAGGCATTAGACAGATGCCAAACGTAGCTGACACCTTGTAAGCTCTACATTTTCACTATTTTCAACACTAGAACTCAGCTGATGAATGAACAGAAATGGCTGAATTTGTACAACTATATTCCTAGCCCTTCACTGTCCCTTCTTACACAGCTATTTACACCATAGAAGGGTTGAAGTTTTTTAAAAGAAACATGTTGATACAGAAAGTTAATATTTTGTACTTCCCTGTGCTGGCGTGAAATGTAAGACAGCAAGATGCCAGGCTCTGTGGTTAAAATCTCTGCAGCTCTCCAGAAACGAGTCTGATCCAGCACACAGGATTCCCAGAGCCGTAGAAGTGCCTCGGCCACCAGCGACACTCCACCCCTTGCAATCCATCAGCCACAAGCCCAATCAAGGAGGGGGCAGCACAGAAGCACTGATTTCTATTTTGTCTTTTTTCCACCACCACTACCCCCATCTCATTTCCAGTTTAGCCAATTTTCCTGTTTATTGCTCCAATTCTATTCTGCTCATTGTGGGAGGAATCACTGTGGGTTCAGACAACTCATCTACATGCGTAGCTTCCAGTTTTATTTTCAGCATGGACAGCTTATGTCTCTGTCAACTACAGGTGACTGCTGCACACCAGAGAATGCTGCTGTTTCATAGTATCTTGCTTCAAACAAATAGATTCATTTCTAGTTTAGTGAATTGAAAGGGTCAGGCTGCATGGATTCAATCCAAGGAGGGACCAGGGTTGGTGACCTCATTTCGTTACATAGATGCAGGTGGAACTTCATCTATGCTGTTCCATAAAACAGCCCAAATGTAAATGAGGTGTGAACTGCTTTCACATCTCATTCAGGTAACATATGAGGCATAAAATGCATTTCACAGGCACGAGTACCAGAACAGTATGCTAAAGCTTATGACAATGAAGAATTCCTGTTTTTCACGCACAAGCACACTTCATCAGAGCACTGGATTAGCTCTGAAGTATGTGTGGAGAGGAGAAATATTATAAAGAAATGACACATTGGATGCTTTTATTAGCTCTCAAAATATTTTGGATAGTAATCAAAGTTCCCAGGGTCTACTATCATTATAAAGACTGATTCTTTCTTTCCTCTTCCCACAAAATAAGTCAATTAAGGCAATTTTGGCATCTTGCTAACGTCAAAAGTTTAAGGCGGATGAACATAGCTATGAAAGAAGCAGAAAATGAGGGAAAACTACAAAGTCTTCAAAACAAAATAAAAGTAACAAAGTATCCTAAATTAGAGAGACTTTGGGTTGAACTACACAACCCATAGAGAGAGATTCGAACCCTCAATATCAGGTGAACGCTGAAGGATATTTGCTGGCAGAGAGTCAGAGGAAAATCTGAAATGTATCTCGATGCCAGTGGCACAGTTGAAAAGTTCAGCAAAAGACACAGTCATGAGGAGAACTTCACATGCTAAGGGCAGCAGAAATTCAGACATCCAAGAGGAAAGCAAAGCAAAGAAAAGCAGAACTTCTTTTGCATCATAATGATAAAGCATTTCAAAAACTGTTCTGATTTTTTTTCAACCTCACCAAAAGTCACTTTAGAAATCTTCAGCACTTCTGTCTTTCGTCCCAGACGAAGTTAGAATGTACATGTTCACAATTTGAAGCACTGCTTTTCATTTTTTGTCAACTACAAAATAACTAAAATATCTAAAACAAATGCCATTTCACTCAATTAAGCACATTTCTGTTGACTGAAATGTCAGTATTTTTATAAACATTACAAAAGTATTTTAAAATAAGTATGTTTAATTTACCACTAGAACTTATTTCTTAGAAAGCACCACTTATTGGTAGTGCTCAAAGCCCCGTAAGAGCAGATCTTTCTCCTGCTCTATATGCTTTGGTTTACAGTCTCTTTTTTAAGTGCCCTTTTTTTAATTCTGGTAAGTCTCAAGTCAGGTATACACACCAATTCACTACTGATGAATAATGGTTTTGTAATAATTGAAATAATAACTCTAAGAACCAAATAATTTAGTTATTACTCAGGCAAAACATCTGCTAATTTGAGACTGAAAAGGAAATTTACTTGAATAAAAACTGCATAATCAGACCATAAATTGCTAAGAAATTAAAAGGAAACACATAAAGGACTCTGAGTTTTAAATGCTACAGATATGACCTGGAGGAACACTGTTAATGATTCAGGTAAGTCATTGCAAATATTTTTCTTCTTGTGCATCTCCCTCCAATTGAGGGTGAATTTGAGTGTTCTTAAAAATAAACACTCCCTCCTTTGCTCATCTATGTGGTCAATGTCAGCCCTCCAAGACCACATTCGCCCCTCAATTAAATTATTATGAATCTCTTGCCTGGTTGTCATTGCCTGGCTGTCATTGTTGTGTCAATGAAGGGTTAGCAGATGAAGGGTTAGAAGCCCAGACATGAGCACTAAGAAAAGAAACTTTAACTTACAAATTCAAGAAATTCAAGAAGGTACCAAAAAAAAAAAAAGGTGGAGGAGGGGTGAGATGACAGGGGGGGGGGAGGGAGGTGGCACAAAAGAGGTATCTTCTAGATCAGGGAAAATCAAACAGAGCAGCCCAGGCAGTGGAACATGATAGACATCTTAGGAGATTCACTCCAATTTCTAATATTTCTGTTAGCTCATTTACATTGTTATAGTGGAGAGACTAGTGAGAGCTGCAAAGCTCTCTTTCTGTCCCCTCAGTAACACCTTGGCATGCTTCTCCCTTACTGTGACCTGCTCATATTGCGGACCAGATCTATTTGCCAATATTGTTTCAAACGTATCAGACAAAACTGAAGACTCTGCCACATCCCTTTCACTCTTGCTTTAGTGATTGAACAAGTCCTGCTGCAATTCTCTTAGCATGTGCAAGCCCTGCAAGTGGCTCCACTTGTGGTTTAACCTGGCACAGGGATCTCAGCATGGCATCTTATTGCCAACAGAATGTGGGTCTGAATGGCTTTGAATTAGTTATGTTTTACATTAATTTTTCTAATGGCCTAGAAATTATACTTACGAGCATATAAGACTGCAGAATTAATGTCTGAGGACTATACTGTTGTCATGACTTCATGCATTACCATGATAGATCACCCTTCTGGAACACTTATGGATAAATATTGAAAAAGAGAACTGCTTATCCACTATTAGAGTAAGAGCAAAGATGCTATCATAATGCTCTGTTATTTGTATTTTATGAAAACCACAACATAGACAACCTTCCTACCTAATAAATCTATCAATGCAATAGAGTGCAAGTTTTTCAATGAACCATGACTTACTTACCTGCTGGCTTTTGATCATATTGTGTGAGGTGCTGATTTAGGAAGTCAATGAGTATCCAGGGCACTCAGCAGTCTCAAAGTACTGTGATCTCAGTAGGGGCACCTGTTCTGCGTCTCAGTCAGAGACCACTTTACCCATAACAAAGATGGTGATGGAGAAAAGTATTCTAGTTCTGCAGATATCTTGCCAGAATGCCTGGTTAGACTTTTTAAATGTTATCTGTTAATGCTGTTCAGGAACACTGCTATTATGTACATGGCTGACTTCCTCAGTTAAAAACAAATAAATAAATAAAGTAATAAAAATAAAGGCAAATTCCTTTGATTCTTAAGCCTAGACAGTTCTTAATTCTTTAAATTGTGATAAAACACAAAACACAAAACGTAAATGCTAAACACTCCTGTTAATCTCATTTTGTGATCTGCCACTGATATGTTTTGTCTCACCTGCATACCTCTCTTCTTGTCCTACATTTCCCCCCTTGAATCTCTGAGGTCCTGTTTCACCTTTAAAATAATAAAACTCTTTAATCATCAAGCTGTTCATACAAATATTTCTCTTGCACCAGTGTGGAGAATGACAATTTTCTTCATTCCCCTGTAAGGGATTTGCAACAAACTTCCACTAATCAAGACAAATGGAGGGAAATCACAAACTACCTGAGGCCAAGCATTTCATACTTAGGCACTTAATGACAAGCACATAAATCCCTATATAAGTAACCAAATAAACAATCCAATTTAGAAAACAAACACACCAGAACTTCCAGCTATTCCCATTGATTTCCCTAGTCACTTTGTTTTCTTCATTGCTGTTGAAAAACTGAGTACTTACACAACCCCTTAGTCTTGATATTCACCTTTTTAAATATTCATTTTAGGATCACTTCCCTGAGAAACTTCTGCCCCAACGTGAGACAAGAAAAAATATCGAAATGGGACTTTGGTTTGACAACTGTAAATTAAGCAGACAATTTCCTGTATACCGTCAAACACACTAATGAATGGTGCCACCACATTATGTATATTGACCTCAGGGAGTTAAGGTAACTGGCAAATAAAGTTGTTCCTAATGACTGGTAAATCAAAGCATGCCAGTCTGCAAAGTCTAAGATAGTCACTACATGATTTCACTCTTGCTTTGGAGCAGATAGCAAGCAAGAAAACTTACTATACCAAAAGTCTTCAATTTTTTTTCCAGATCAGAGAGTCTTCAGAATGCAATATATCAATAGGTCTGATCCTAGAATCCCTATTCAGCTGATCCCACATGAGGGAAAAATTTGAAATTCAGGCTCCCTAGATTTTTGCAGACAGCTGTTTCATGTTGTTTTGATTGTTAGCCTCCAAGAAAAGCAAAATCTGGAGATAGTCCAGGGAATATGGTAAGACATAGAAAGTATACAAGACTGATGGTTTACATTCACCCTTGTCCATGCTCCTGGCTATCTGAAATCAATTTCACTGATACCATCAAAGATGTCTCAGGTGTCTACATATTTTTTCAGCTTAAACTACTGTGACTGTGGCAATATTGACACACAGAGATGGTACCAGTATCCAACCGATCTTTGCAGCACTGCAAATACAGAATGCTGTTTATTCAGGAGTGTTATTAGCCATAGGTCCCTTAGCTCCAATTGTCAGAGAACATTCATTATCAGACTCTCATATGAAAATTGTGAGAAGGCAGCAAATATGACAAGGGAGTGTTCTGTTTTACTTATGCAACTGCCTCTTGGGACTAATTAAGACTTGCTTTTGTAATTCATAAGCTATAAATTCCTTCAGATGATTTTGGAAACACTGTGTGATCTCAGTGAGATTCTACTTTCTGCTGATCTGGCAAGTCAGCTAAACTTCCCAAAGCATGTAACAATCTGTCTGATTAACAGAGAGTGGAAAGCTGAACATGGTAACTGAATAACGGCGACTGTTTGTCAATTTGCTGTTTCCCTTCCTCACTCACTTAAGGATAATTGTACATGCTGCAGAAATCTGCACTCCATTCTCCTGGCAGACTTTTTTAATTAGCTTAATAACACCATCTTATTTAATGACTGACCGTAGCTAAGAGGTAGAACTAACTATGCCTGTATTGCAAAAAGTTCAACTTGAAGTAGGAAGACGGGATGCTGAAATGCAGTTATTCTCTTCTTTTGGGGGAAGCACAGATAAGTTTTAAGCCTCCCTTGCAATGTCTCCTTTCTTATGGGCAGGTAGGACCCACCACCAGGCACATTAAGTCTAGACCAGAGCACTGCATGGATACCTGCCAGCTATAGGTATATCAGGATCCGATCTCCTTACAGTTACCTACAGGGAACAATGGACCAGCAATATTGGTGTAGGGTGTGGGACCAGGCAAATTGGGTATGTAAATCTAGCTAATCAAAAGGACATTCTACCCTGCTCATGGCATGTCTCCTAGCTACAGGTTAGAGACACAATGCATAGAACGTAGTGGATGTACAGACAACCTACAGAAAAAGTACTGTGTTCGTATTTTTGTCGTTGTTGTTGTTTGTTTGTTTGTTTTGTTTTTTGCTTTTGTTTTTTGCTGGGGCTGCCATTTGGGACAAGGAAGAGGAAGCTAACTTTGGGAAAAAACGAGACAGAGCAGAGATAGGGCATCATCAGCAGAGAGGGGTGGCAGAGCAGTCTGTGGATATCCAAGCAGCTGGCCAAAATTCATCTGTGGGGAAAAGGAGTAGGTCTCTGAAAAAAAAATGACCAGATCTAGGCATAGCTGAACATAATGGGAAAGACTGAGAAACAGAAGAACCTGTACAAACAATATCTTAGTAAGATTTTTTTGTGGGGGACAGTCTAAGATTTGAAGAAAGAAACAATACCTGTTATTAGACCAGACTGATACAGCAGGGGAAAAAAAAAAAGGCAAGATCTTATGCTGCTTATTGATTTTTTCCAATTATATCAGTTAACCTAATAAAAGATATTATAATTCCCTCCAAACCGTCTCTCTCTTACACATCTAAGAGAATCACAAGCACAATAACTCTACTATCACACGGGTTTTAAAATACTATGTTGTTTGTTTCTTTTTATTTTCCTGTAAAAATATCTGGAATATATGGAGAGATGATGGATATTAAAGTTGTTCTCTTATGCCGACACCCTCCTTGCTAAATATTATTGAAAACAGAACTAATCAGAGTAGGATTTCTGCTTTTATTCAGCCCTTTTGGTTATAAAAGCTTTATTTAAAAAATAAAAATAAAATATTGACTAGGAAGAAGGAATATAAAGGGATAATGAAAGCAAATAGTTATTAAAATGTTTCCCTCTTCACTGATACAATAAAAACAAATTGTATTATGCTAACAAAGTCAAATTGTCAAATACAGAATTACTATTTGGTTTAATATACTGTTGCACCCTGCGTATTCAAAATGTCCCAAAGTGTCTTGTAACAGTAAAAACAGTCTTATTACCATATGCATCTGGTTTCATTACCAACCAAGCACTAAATTGAACAATTAACCATGTAATATATTTATCAGAGCATTCTGGTTTTGTTTTTTTTTTTTCTTCCTTCAGCCATACACAGGTCTATAATCCTGAAATTTTCATTTTGTTTGGGTTAGACTGTAATTCGGGGCATTTAAGCGCAAGAACTGATCCAAAACCACAGAATCGCAGAATTTCTAGATTGGAAGAGACCTCAAGATCATTGAGTCCAACCTCTGACCTAACACTAACAGTCCCCACTAAACCATATCCCTAAGCTCTACATCTAAACGTCTTTTAAAGACCTCCAGGGATGGGGACTCCACCACTTCCCTGGGCAGCCTGTTCCAATGTCTAACAACCCTTTCGGTAAAGAAGTTCTTCCTAACATCCAATCTAAAACTCCCCTGGCGCAACTTAAGCTCATTCCCCCTCGTCCTGTCACCAGGCACGTGGGAGAATAGACCAACCCCCACCTCGCTACAGCCTCCTTTGAGGTATCTGTAGAGAGCGATAAGGTCGCCCCTGAGCCTCCTCTTCTCCAGGCTGAACAAGCCCAGCTCCTTCAGCCACTCCTCGTAGGACTTGTTCTCCAGGCCCCTCACCAGCTTCGTCGCCCTTCTCTGGACCCGCTCAAGCACCTCGATGTCCTTCTTGTAGCGAGGGGCCTAAAACTGAACACAGTACTCGAGGTGCAGCCTCACCAGAGCTGAGTACAGGGGGACAATCACCTCCCTAGCCCTGCAGGTCACACTGTTTCTGATACAAGCCAGGATGCCGTTGGCCTTCTTGGCCACCTGAGCACACTGCTGGCTCATATTCAGCCGACTATCCACCATCGCTCCCAGGTCCTTCTCTGCCTGGCAGTTCTCCAACCACTCATCTCCCAGCCTGTAGCTCTGCTTGGGGTTATTGCGCCCCAGGTGGAGGACCCAGCACTTGGCCTTGTTGAACTTCATGCAGTTGACCTCAGCCCATCGGTGCAGCCTATCCAGATCCTCCTGCAGAGCCTTCCTACCCTCAAGCAGATCGACACACGCACCTAGCTTGGTGTCATCTGCAAACTTACTGAGGGTGCACTCAATGCCCTCGTCCAGATCATTGATGAAGATGTTAAAGAGGACCGGCCCCAGCACCGAGCCCTGGGGAACGCCACTAGTGACTGGCCTCCAACTGGACTTGACTCCATTCACCACGACTCCTTGGGCCTGGCTATCCAGCCAGTTTCCAACCCAACAAAGCATGCGCCAGTCCAAGCCTAGGTCAGCCAGTTTCTTGAGGAGAACGCTGTGGGAGACGGTGTCAAAAGCCTTGCTGAAGTCAAGGTAGACCACATCCACAGACTTTCCCTCATCCACCCAGCGCGTCACTTTCTCACAGAAGGAGATCAGATTCGTCAAGCAGGATCTGCCTTTCATAAACCCATGCTGACTGGGCCTGATCGCCTGCTTGCCCTGCAAGTGCTGTGTGATGATTCTCAAGAGGATCTGCTCCATGAGCTTCCCTGGTACTGAGGTCAAACTGACAGGCCTGTAGTTCCCTGGGTCTGCCCTCCGGCCCTTCTTGTAGATGGGTGTCACATTTGCTAGCCTCCAGTCAACTGGGACCTCCCCCGATAGCCAGGACTGCTGATAAATGATGGATAGTGGCTTGGCCAGCTCCTCTGCCAGTTCTCTCAGTAAACCACATCTGTGCATCAGATTTTATACTCTGTGGCTCTACTCCTGCCTGTTCATCAAGGAGTGTCCAGAAAGGCTCTTGGACACCCACACACATGCTTCCAGAGCGCTGCCAAGTGAGGTTTGTGATATGGCATGGGTCACTCTCCCACCAGGGAGGTTGCATATAGCTATTCTGGAGTCTAGAAGACTCCTATAGGTCTGTAAGTAGCAATACATTAAGCACTGCACAAGTTTGCTTGTTTACTGAATGGGCTATAACCTCCGTGCCTTTGAAGTATGTATTTAAAGCCAGCTATTCAGAAGAGACTTACTGTCATGTAAAGACAAAAATATTCAGACAGCTTTGCAGAAGAGTTTACTATGAGGATACCAATCAACTATAAAAAAACTTTTCCATTTCATTCCTTTAAGTAAGAAAGAGCTTTTTACAATCAGAACCTCCAATACACTAAAATACAACTTTCAGTGAAGCAATAAAAAATTCAGCTGAGACTAGCTGTAACATATACAATATCTAACTGAGTTTCATCTGAATGATTTAAGCCTTCTCTCACTGTGCAAAATGGAGTTCAGAAATCTCCGAGATAAAGGCTCTCAAGCTTGTCTTATTTCTGATGCTTCTAACTTTAGCTGCCTGATCACAGCCCTTGCTGAAGTGTTCTTCCAGTTCAAATTTGGCCATGAAATCATATGTTTTTTTCAGTTTAGTCACCAACCCAAACTCCTATTCAAGGAAAGAAACAAGTAGTTTGAGTCACACTGAATTTTTAATAAAAAGTTTTTAGAGTGGTAAACTCTAACCACCTAATGAAGTTAACTCCTAACCTCATTTAAATTCACATTCACCCCTTTGAACTAAATCCTGTCTTGCACCCACAGGCAATCCAACAACATGTTCTCCTGTGCAGATCTCACTTTCTGAGATCTGTTCACACCTGGAGCATGTTGAAAGATTCACCCCATCCAGTGCTTTTGTGGATCACAAGTATCGCCCCGATAAAAAAAGCAGAGGATAATACCAGCACGCTCTCTCCTCTACCACATAGCTAACTCTAGTGTTGAGGAAGTTATTTATAGCTGTGGGTACTTGCCACCAATAAGGCATTCTCCAGGTATCATTTTATCTCCATTTCAAAATACTGAAGTCTTAGCAATACACTTTGCAGATACTTGATCATGTTTAGCATGGATCTTTTATTGTACTGGATTATCTTGGCAAGATACTCTGCTGCTGTTCTTGCCAACGGCTTCCATATGCTACTAGCCTCCAAATGGTTTCCTTCCACAGCAGTATTACCTACTCACCTTTCTCTGATCTAGTACTCCTGCTTATCAGCATTACCAGGATTACACTGAAGCATAGATGTAAAGTTCTCCAAACATATTGAAGATGTCTTTCATGGATGGCACTATGTCTAAGGAGCACAGGCCAAAGAGAGCCAGGAGACCTGTAGCTCAGATTGCTTGTTGATGTTATTCCATGGCTGCCTACCAGTGCCACCGTAGCTTACCAAATACAGTGGAAGAGACCTTCTAGAGAGACTTTTATGTTCAACTTACCATCTCAACTTTAATTCAGCTGCTGGCACTACAAAGGTAGATAATTCACTTCTGAAGTGAATTTGAGTTAAAAAGCTTCCATGTAGCAGGTCATATGCTTCAACACAAACGTGTCTCTTGTGCCACAGGAAGGACTTTGATGTCTTGTGTGCCACTGGAATGACCTCAACATCATGCTTCCACCAGTAACACCTCTACTTCTCACGTTCCAGCAGTGGGACCTCAGCCTCTCGAGTGCCACCAGCTGGACTCAACACAGGCTAGACGCTCAGGACACTTGTGGCCAGCTGCCTTTTGTGAGGCCATAGTGACTCTGAGGTGACATCAAAAAGGTCTCTGGGTGCCCTGATGGCAGCACTTACAGAAGTAACCTGACTGTCATGGGAAGATGCTGATATGAAATGGCTGCTCCATGCTGACAGGAGCAATGTCTGTCAGGCTGGGGTCCAGACTGGGAGCTCAGCCTTTGGCCTGGGAACTGTGCCTGGGAGTCAGGGACATCCTTGACATGCAGTTGGACACCTGAGCACCGGAGATGTCCTGAAGAGACCATCAATGAGGACAGAAGAATCTGGGGAAAAACTTACCACCTGGGCACAAGGAAATTGGACCAAGAAAGTGGGAACATGCACAAGAAATCAAGAGTCGTTTAAAGAATATCAGGTACATTGTTACCTATTGGCTGTCTAAGGAAGACAATAGAAATGAACAGCATCTGTTGATTACCTGAAGTGGTGGTGTCCTACACCATCTTATGTCTCATTGGAATAAAAAGAGCCTGTTTTTTACCAAGAAGAGCTTTCTCTGAGAAAGTTTCTCATGCTGTACACACTCCTTCCTTTCTTTCTAATAGTTGTGTTGTTTTTCAGGGTTGTTTGTCATGATCTCTATCCACCCATGGGCCAGGTAACTCCCCTTTTGGATCGTGACAGTGCCTGGTAGCTGCCCCAGCCTCAGACACAGAGCCTGTGCTTGCAAAGTCAACTGGCAGCCTATGTCACACCTTCCCAGTTGCTCAGGCCTGTTTTAGTGGTCCTACTCTGGCTCAGGTCTGTGCCCAACCATCAGACTTACAGAGAGACTGGGGATGGAAGGAACCTGGAGGTCTTCTGCTTCAAGACCCCTGCTCAAGCAGGGCCACCTAGAGCTGGACAGCCACTGGGCAACACTGACAAGAGCCTGTCTGTGTCTTCTTTCCATGCTCCCTTCAGGGATTTCTAGACATTGATAAAATCATCCCAATCCTTCTTTTCTCCAGGATGAAGAAACCCATCTCAGTCTCTCGTTCTGAGAGAGATGCCCCAGACCTCCCACCAGCTTGGCTGCAGCTCACTGCACTCTCTCTCACTCAGGAGCCCAAAACTATACATAGTCCTCCAGGTGTGACCTCAGCAGGGCCAAGGAGAGGTGAAGGATCACCTCGAGCTGCTGGCAGTGCTTCTGCTAATGCATCCCAGGGAAGAGTGATTGCCAGTGAAAACTGAAGGAAAACAACTGTTGAGTACCTCAGCCTTCTCCATGTCAGTTGTCACTAGTTCTCCCGTCTTATTCATCTTATAAATCTGAAACATGGCATCAAACCATCCACTGAGAAAAAAAAAATAAATCACCATCTCAGCCAAAATCAGCACAAGTGATCACATAAATGATTTTCCTTGGCTCTAATTAGTCAATCTACAATGTTTCCAGAGATACTTAAGGAGGACAGAGATCACAGCTTGATGACATATGCATCCATCCACTCTGGGAACATGGAATAAGGCAGATAAGCATGGTCCATCGAAGACAGCACTGTAAGTCTTAGACAATATATCAAATAATTCCTTTCATAATCCTATCAAACTTCTTTTTAAAATCTTGGAAAAGGGGAGGGGGTTCAACCATGACAATTGAAAATCTTGTTCTAATTTCTCTTTTGCTTATCAAGAGCCACTTTAGATTTTTTGTTCATTTGCCATCATTGTTCATTGTCTTAATGTGCTTTTTATCTCTCTAGTGTTTACTGTCCTGATATGTATGGACAACAATCATCCCTACTCAGCCTTAATAACTGCTAATCTAAAGTGAACATGTCCCTTTAATCTTTATTTATAAGATAATGCTCTCCAGTCTTACAGCTACTCTAGTAGGATAGGATAGGATAGGATAGGATAG
Organism: Anas acuta; assembly: GCF_963932015.1. Taxonomy (NCBI): domain Eukaryota; kingdom Metazoa; phylum Chordata; class Aves; order Anseriformes; family Anatidae; genus Anas; species Anas acuta. Next base: position 67,150,794 of record NC_088980.1, read on the forward strand.
GATAGGATAGGATAGGATAGGATAGGATCGGATAGAAATCTTTTAGGTTGGAAAAGACCTTAAGATCATCAAGTCCAACCATCAAAATAACACAACCAAGTCCACCACTAAAACATTTTCCCAAATACTGCATACACACGTCTCTTAAATATCTCCAGGGTTGGAGACCTCACCACTGCCTTGGGCAGTCCCTCTCCATGAGGAAATCCTTCCGGACACCCAGCCCAAACCCCCCTGGTGCAGCCTGGGGCTGTCACCTCGTGTCCTGTTGCTTGTCATCTGAGCACAGAGAGTGACACGCTGCTCCTGGGTGCAGCCTCCTGTCAGGCAGCTGTGGAGAGTGGGGAGCTCTGCCCTCAGCCTCCTCCCCTCCAGACCAAGCAGCCCCAGGGCCCCCAGCCCCTCCTTGCACCTCTTGTTTTCTCCTCACCAGTTTTTGGTCCTCTTCTCTGCACACACTCAAGCAACCCAAATCTTGTGTGTGGTGAGGGGCCCAAAACTGAACACAGCACTTGAGGTGGGGTCTCACCAGCACTGTAGCCTTTCTATGTATCCTTTTCCAACTTGGATTTATCTTGAGCATGGCTGATCAGAAGAGCACTCAGACATCCCTTGCAGAGAAGTGCTAAAACTTCCACTTCTTTACCAGAAATCTCTCTCACAGTGCAATCCAGACTCACAGTGCCTTTCTCAAGGCAGGACCACAGGTGTCTCATTGCCATTCTGTAGTAAATAGCACACCTGGACCCTTGTTCTCTTTTTGGTCAAGGAACTGTTCTGCTTCTCTGTTTCTGGTATGAAGCTTAATATGGTCTTTTCTTTTTTTTTTTTTTTTTTTTAAATCTGGGATATATAGTGTTGAATTAATTCAGTCAGCTTGTTTCCTTCTACATTTCTCAGAATTATTCCTGGCATGAGCCTCAACTTGGTTTTCCTTGGTTTTCCTTTCCTTTCCTTTCCTTTCCTTTCCTTTCCTTTCCTTTCCTTTCCTTTCCTTTCCTTTCCTTTCCTTTCCTTTCCTTTCCTTTCCTTTCCTTTCCTTTCCTTTCCTTTCCTTTCCTTTCCTTTCCTTTCCTTTCCTTTCCTTTCCTTTCCAGAAATAACATGAAAAAAAGCTTCAGCATCCTTTTTTTCCACTCCCACCTCCTTTGTCAACTCATTGACCATGAACTTGGTCTTATATCAATTCCATACAGTTGTCAGGAAATGCAGCGTCTTTACAGACCTAAAATCTTAAATGCTGCCAGATGATTTGCTTTTGTTTCACTTATCCGATAAGCATGCTTTCACTAGACTGACCACTAGTACTGGGCTTCTCTTTCAGACCTTTTGCAGTTGCCTAGTGCAAAAAGATTAAGTCAAGGCACTCTTTCCTAAATCTTCATTCTTTCAGCTGTGATCTGACCCTCCAAATTACTTATTCAAGGTACAAAGGAAATCCACAGTCATGGTTGTAAAAATTCCTTTACCATGATTACTCTTTGCAGCAGACTCTCCCCAGTGCACTGCAGCTCTGGAGGACAGAATTTTTCCCAGTATCTTCACACCTGCTGCCTTCAGCAACTTCCAAACCAATCATTATGTCATATATTAAATAGCATTTCATCTCAAGTTCTGACAGATTTCTACAGCAAGGTTTAGATTTTATTCACTTAATAGACACCAGGGAAGACTGACTACAGTTTTGAAATCTCTGAGTGGCCAAAATGAAGTTATTTTTCCCCACTTCAGCCTTAAAATGAAAACAGAATTATTTTCTTAATAGCTTGACTCAGCTTGTTTTCTTTCACAAGCAGCAGCACTTTTGGTAGAGAGTCCACACTGAAATAATTTACTTTGGGAGAACAGATGGAAGTGGGGAGAGGATCAAAACTGAGTTGTATGCTTTGGCTTTTTGTGTGCATTCATCTGTGTTTTTTACTATTATCATTGACTATACAATGCTAGGACTAGTGATATTGTTTCAGAGAGGAAAATACAGTTGTAAAGGTAACAGTGCTTAGCAAACAGATCAGTTATAAACTAAACTGTTCTACAGTGTGTTTTATTATTTGAGCTGCAGGGTCAGATTCACAGTTACATTTCAGGATTTCAGAGAGCAATCTACAAGGAAATCAGGGAGAAAATAATTTACACATACTTGACCATGCCTCTGGTTTGAAAAGTGCCTCAGTTAGTCCTCTAACTTCTACAGAGTTGTCTGAAGACTTTTCTTCCATCAGCTGCCAACAGCTCCTGGGAGCCACAGCACAGAAAGGGACAGAAGAGGCACAGCAGGATCTCAGCCATGCAAGCAGGTAAAGAATGCAGTTCATCCTATGATGATCCTATTAATATTGTCCACTGGCTTTTCAGGAAAGATCATATTGAAAGGAATATAGATCTTTTGGCTACAGAAACAAGACTCCTCCTCTATTTTTACCTTGTTTCTAAACTAGTTGTAGAGATGAAGGCAGGCAGGTGAATGCATAATGTTGATAGTCTCTCAAATGTATGTCCACACTGTGAACTGTGTTCTTGGATTGAAAAGGCATACTTGGTTGTTATAGTAACTTGACTTTTGTAAAGCTGTCTTTGTGACAAAATAGAGGTCTTCTGCATTAGCAGAGAATCTTTTGAGAAAAGATGTAAAATTATATGTGCAAGATATATAATTTGAGAAGTTAGAAAAAATCTCCTCTTTGTCTTTCTAAGCAAATTAAGCCAGAAGACACTTTCCAAGTTAGTGACAAAAGCAACAAAGCACATTAGTCTAAAAATTTTTAAAGCTCCCCATGGATTCAAATGAAAGAGAGACTTCTGCTGTCTTTTCAGCAACAGAATTAGTTTATCTGTTAGGGGTGTTACAGTCTCACACACAACCAGATTCGATATTCTGCCAAGTTCACTGTCATGTTGCCTTTTTCTTAATAGACAGGGCAGCAGGGGGAGGGTTAAGCATTTTATCAAAAAGACTGATAACAAGGTCTCTTTGGTTGCCTTCCAAATGTCCTTTTTAAAGGACCAGATGCTTCTTTCCCCACTACATAATTTCTTTCTGAAAAAGGGAGCTTTAATACACCTAGGCAGACATGAGCATGTGTGAAAGTCTTGTCAACTGCTAACGAAGTGTCCTGATGCAGACATTAATTTGTACAGTGTACTTATTTTTCTGAGAAGATCAGAGTTTCACACATGTCCTGCTTATTTTTCTTTGACCTTTGAGGGCTAATTCACATGCGTGCTTGATTAATTTCATTATCCTATCCTATCTGCATGAAGTGCTCTGTTTGAGCATCTGTAATTAGCCATCTTTTTCATTGCTCTATTCCTATAGTCTGCCCATTATAAGATACGTAACGCTTCACTAATGTGCTAGAAATTTTAGGGGAGTTCTTAACTGTCAGCTTGATTTTCTGTTACTGTATATTCTTCTAGTAAACTCATCCATTCTCTGTCTTTCTAAACCCAGGAAATTTCAGAGAAACAGCCTTCTCATCCACATCTACCTAATATATAAAGTTCATTCATAGTACCACCACAGAATACATGCATACACATACACAGAGCATATGTCTCATAAACAATTTCTTCTCAGCATGCTTCCCTGTTGTCATATTTGGGTGTTAATTTCAAGCAAAATTCCATAGGCTAAACGTAATTCTCCAACTCAGATTTGCATACTCACAATCAACAGAGCGGGGAGTCAACACCTACTCTCCCACCTTACCTGTACAAAACACTTTGTGCTTCTCTTAAATACTTCTCAGTTTTTCAGTCAGTCGGACACATACAAACCAAGGAACAATGTATATGCATTTGTCCTGCAGCAATTGATGCAGATTTCTCCCATGTGAGCTGCAGAAGGAAAGATTTCCAGCTTGGCAGGAGAAAGAAACTCCATTTTGAACCACTCAGCAGAAGGGATGCAGTGGGACCACTTGTCCTAGTCCAGATCTTCACTGTACATTGAAACCAATATTAAAATCCCAAAAGAGAATTGTGGGCATTAATCACATATTTTCTACTGTCTGATCATGAGTAAGGGTAACAGCCCTCTTTATCACAACTTAACAAGAATCTTTCCAGAAAAATTATTTTCTCAAGACCTCTCAGAAGAAAGCAGCATAGATATCACTTACTGAAGTTACATCATGTTTAAGGAATCTCCATAACAATCTTTAAAGTTCATAATATTAGGATATAAAGAAGGTCCTCTCACTACCATAATAACCACTTTGGAAAATAAAAGGATTACTTATCCTTTAAAACCTTCTCGAGTAAAACCCTGTTCCTTCCACACAGATCTAACCCCTCATACAAGCCAGAAAGATACAAACATTTTTAGTGACATGATTTGCCAAGACTCTATAGTGAGTCTAAGATAACACAAGGAATAAGTAATGGGCCCTCTGATTCACACAGGTTCATGGCCCAGTCCATAGATCATGTAAACAAATATCTTTTGTATGTGCTTAGGAAGAAATACTAGTTTATGCAGAAAGTTCTTGTGACCTTCTGAAAAATGTCATAATTTGTGGCAAGGGCAGCACAGGAACTTAATGAAAGAGACTGTAAATAAATCTCTATTCCTCTGAAATAATGACTAATCAATCAGAAGATGGATTTTGCAGTTTAATATTTAAACAAAATGACTCATGCTCAAAAAATAAAATCCCTTGTCTAATACTTAATCAGCTCTTAGCAGAAAGAAGCATGCTATACAAGCTTTTTTGCATCAGACAATTTTTTACATCACAAATGAACTAGCCTTCCTCTGGATCAAAACAGGCATCATGTAATGATCGAAGACTGCATATTTACAGCACTGACTATATCTGCGGTCTCATAGGAGTGGCAGCTTTGCTTTAGTTTTGCCACCTATAAGATGGTCACAATGGTATTGATTTATTCATCTCTCACAAAATGCTAGGATTAGGTGCCCAGGGATACTAAATGCTTTGTTTTAGACTGTTTCCTACAGGCAATCCAGCAGTTAAGTTTGTAAATGCTTGTTTTGCTTTAGAGAAATCCATGTTTAACTAATTCTCATTTTGCTAGAGCTTCTTTTAAGCAGAAACCAGGTAAAATTTCTATTTATCTCTTTCTGCTTCCTACTTTTAATGTAACAACCTCTTACAAGAAAATGTTTATATAAATGACAGTGCTAGAGGAGCAGTATGCACTAATGGTTCTTGTATTCCTTCCTCTTGCAGTGGGAACTTACACACAGATGAAACATACACATAACCCCATGTCAAGTCACAGGGTCTTGTGAAGGTGCTGGCATAAATCACTATGACAGACAAACGACATGTTTCTCATTAATACCATTCACAAACTAGATGCTGCAGAGAGGTTCTTTCAAGGAAGGAAGGAAGGAAGGAACAGGGGATGGAGAAAAACCATGGAACCTGCAGAAAAAAAAAACACTAATCATCCCAAATCACAAGGATTTAGAGCCAGGGTTTATGTTTGTAAAGTCCTTTTCCCGTGCAGTTTCCTAAGTGCAATGCAAATCTCTATCCTCAGATTGAGTTTTAAAGAGGGCAAAATAAGTTGCCCTCTTATAAAATAAGCTTATCGCTGGCACTGCCCTGAGATCTTTGATACTGCTGCAGGCAGTGTTTCAGAAAATAGCATCACTTCAATTCAATTATGGCCCTCTTTTAGCTAGTCTACATAAATATCTCCATCACTAAATATAGATTATACTTATCTTTTAGGTCTGAATAGTGTCTCACGCTGTTTGTCACTCCAAGGCAGCATTAGTGCTGGTTTGTGTCTGTGCAGGAGGAGAATCAGTGCCCCTTTCTTTGACTTTGGGAATACCTGCTTCCATATCAAGATTTTCTAGCATAGCTGGCTGCAGTCTGAGGAGGAGGAACCTATGCTAATTCCCATCTTTACCAGACTCTTAGTTAAGCTTAAAACCTGAATGTTTTCCTTTCCTAATCTGATTCCACTTCTTTGTCAAAATGCTGTGTTTTTTAGATTTAAGCTTGTTGGCTGTGTTATGGCTTTGGATTGTTTTGTGTATGACAGAAAATTTGTTTTAGTGATTTGCTCAGTTATCCTTTTGTTTTCCCCTGGGCTGTAAATAAGGAGTACAAATGGTACATCTTTCTGACCTGCATGCCAGGGGCAGGCGGAAAAGGGTGGGATGAAACCCACACAGTAAAACAAGGCGAGTAAAAAACCTGATCTAGAGTATGGCACGTTTTTGTGCAGCTGGTGTCTTCAGCAACTAGATAAGGACAATTGTTTTCTTTTGTGAATCCCTGTAAATGTGATTTCACTGTCAGAAGCAAGCTGTTCTCTTTGGCACATTAAGAACTCAAAAACAGGAGAAAGACCAGCAGAGGGTAAGCATCCAGGAAGGGGAGAGGAGAACATTAACTCAGCTCTTTGCTACATGACATAGACTAAAGAAGAGATTGTTATTGCCATCTCACAAGTGAAACCCCATTCGTGATCTTCATATGATAAAATTGTATGCTGAAGGTTTTTTTAAGAAATTCTGTGTGGTGTAATTGCCTAAAGTAACTAGGAAAATAAAACTAATATTCATGTTTTAAAGAAAATGTACAGCATTGAAGAGGCTTTCAGGGTAGGGCATAGCTGCATTACCTGAGCGTTCCCTAGGCTTCCAATCTTAGATGTTACTGCACATGGGGAACCTGGTGTGGTAACTCTAAGGAGCAGTACAGCGCACAGAGCAGAGTGGAGACACTGTGGTTAGGCTCTGTGACAAGAGGAGGACTCAGTTGTTCTTGTGCACATAGATACCAATAATGTGCACTTTTGCTACCCTGAGCCAATGACCTGACATATTTTTGACAAAATGCTGTACTCTAGTGAACTTTTTCTCATTATAATATCATTACAATACCAAAACACACCTCCATCCCAAAAGTCACCTGCCTCCAAGGTGCGACCACCCCTCACTGAGCATGCGCTCTGAATTTCTTGGAGCCTATTCCTTTAAACAAAAGCAAGAAAACTTTTCACCAATCATAACTAAAATATGCTTGGCTAGAGTCACTCAAGCTCCACCTAAAAGATAGAAAACTATATAAAATGGCCTAAGATAGAGGGGATGTTAGGGAAGATACCATTGTCAGAGGAGATAGTTCCAGGATCCGTTGACAGACTGAGCCTCTCTCCACCCCAACTCCACTCCCCCTCCACCCCCCCACTGGGACACCTTTAGGTGAGATTTGAACACTTGGTTATTCTGGGTGTCTCTGTGGAAACTTAGAAATCTCTATAGTCTTTGTGCCTTTTAATGCATTAATTTCCAGGCTGTGCACCTGTGTATTTCATGCATGCTAGCTTGCTTTTGCAGACATTAAATTATTATCACCAGCAATCCAAAGAACTTGTGTACCTGTTGCTGTAATAAATTGCACGTAATAGCATTGACCCTAGCTGTGATACCTCTCATTTAGTGTGACTAGAGTAAGGGCGTGTTAAGTTGTTGGAGAATCTGTGATCATGATAGCTCAGTGATAAATCTGTGACCGTGATAGTTCAGTACCCCTGAATCTGACCAGACCCATAACAGTTAACCGGCTACACCCCTTTAACACAACATACTGCAAGTACCCCAACTCATTTGTGACTGGGCATGTGGTGTGATTTTCCAGAGGCTAAATTTTCTGCCACCAATCCACCAGAAATGAAGAGGTGAGGACAGAAAACAAATGCACTGAACAGCAGTGACTGACAGAGAGAAACTAAGCACTTTACAAACAGAGGCATCTATGATCTTGAATTGCATGGCCTGTGAACATGCAGTTTATGTTGGGGTCCTGAAGATTTTATACCCATTGATGGTGAGGTTTAGGTACACAACTCTCTTGACACCACAATATGCATCTCCTGAAAGGGCTTCTCAAACCTACTCTTCAAATAAGGTTTGAATGCTTCTCCATATTACATTACATAAGCACTGGTCACCTCTCCCTGAAGTGCTCCATTCCCTTCAAACTCAATTCTGTTGCTTGGACGTATTGACTTTCTGTTGTTGTTGTTGTTTTCTATTGTTTGTTTGTGTTTTATTTCATTGTTTTTGGTTTTGTTTGTTTTTATTTAAAAAAAAAAAGAAAAAAGAAAAAAGGAAAGCAAGAAGGAACAGACAAGGCCCTAGACTGTTATCTGTTGCATGTCAGAGTTTTAGATACTGTTAGTTTTTTAGACATTTTTTCTTCATGATCTTTACAAAAAGTTTAGGTTTACAAAAAGAATAGGTCCTGCAATCTTAATGAAAGGTCTTTAAAGTCCTGCTTTTTCTGATTTTCATGGGGGGAGTATTTCAAGAGTCTTCCTCTCATTCCCTCAAGTATATTTCTTGGTTTGTTTTCCTTTCCTGACAACAGTGATCAACCCTTCTTGGAGATTCAGAAAGAATTAGGTCATTGCTTAGGTCATAGGTTGTTCCTCTTAAAGCTTCAGAATAACACCAAAAGGGTAACAGTACTGACTGGAACATCATTCATGTCAAAACACCTGGGTAAATTATTGCCCTTGGCAAATTGGGGAATTTGTAAGTAATTAAGAAAGTAATCAGTCAGACTTGGAAATTACAAACAACATTGACCAGGTCATTGTGCAAGTGGAAAAGATATCTTTTTCTTAGCTGGTAGTCACTGAACGTTTTTATTTGCATGCACAAGGTCAGCAAGCATTAAGCGTGTTCATCTAATATTAAGTATTAGAGGCCCAAGTGTTTGGTATAGTGGCTCTAATTTTCTGTTTGCACTGATAGCCAAGAGGCAATGAGCTGAAAAACATATATGTATCACACATCAGTAGTCATTGTAAGGTGTAACACAAGGTGAGCTTCAGACACAAGTTCTGTAAATGTTCCCTGTTGGAGCTCAGGGCACTTAGTAAGACTTGGGGAGTTAGCATTCAGGTTACAGTAACCACAGACATTGAGGAGTAAAGGAGAGAGTTCCCACCTGTAAATCCTTTCGATCTCCAGATTCTTCTAACTGATCCATGACAAGCTAGAAAAGCTTTAGAGTTATTATCATTCTCCCTCATTCATAAAAACACAATTGAAGGTGGTATATATTATCCTAAAATGCATGAGATTTTATAAAGTATGCCCCATACTTATAACAAAGCTTCCAACTAGGAAATATATTGGCCCTTTCCTCCCTGTGGCATACCAATTTCTCAGGTCTATCAACAGCTCAGCAGTTCCATAAGGCAAATAAATGTCTGCTGTTGGGGACTTAAGTCCACTGATCTTTTTCATTTGTGAGCTAAGACAGATCTGAGGCCTGAGTTTAGCTTGATTTTCCTGATGGATGATACAAGGTCCATGCCCCAAAACAAGTTTCAGAAAATCCTCTGTCAGGCTCAGCAAATCAGTGTTTCCAATACTGAAACATAAGCATTTCAAGGTATGCAGCAAAATGAAGGTTGTATGTGGAAGAAAGATCAACACTACCTCCTAATATCTATAAAATAAAGAGAAAACCAGGTATTTCTGCAGTTATTTTACTCATTTATTGCCTGAGTTCTATTTACTGCTAAAAAGCAACACATGAGGGATAGAGAGCAAAATGTTAATCACACAGGCATCAGAGCTGCTCTCCATTTTAATGGATTAGCAGAACACAATGAACAGGACCACACACTACTGACTGCTTTATACAAAGCAATAGTGACTTTCACATTTATGCAAGAATAATGACTGGAAATGAGAGCAGTGGATCAACTACTATTCAGTGGGACACCGAGGTATTAATCTCTTATTACACTAGCTAAGCTAAGCAATGTTTACACAGGCAGTAAGCGTTTGTGCTCCAGGACATGAACAAGCTGCTGATGAGATTCAGAAAATTTCTACAGAAGGGCTCATCCTAAATTGACTATGAAAACACCTCTTGAACCTTTCACACAGACATCTATGTCTGCACACCCTAAAAGAACCTATGTCTCTCTCACTGTAACAAATCAGCTACTTATGAATCATCATTTTTCTTATTCTGAGTGATTCAGTGAGACCTTATCCTGGTAGAATCAAAAGGATGTTTATGCACTTCCATGCCAATCCATCAGTCTGATGGGTCAGTATCCAATTGTCTGTGCCCTGCATTTTTAGAAACGTGCAAGTCCTTTCTCCTAACAACTCACAGATCCTACAACAGATCACTTAAAAGGTCTTGGAGAGTGGTGCCAGGCTCAAGAGAACACCAATCTCACTTGACATTCATTTGCAGTTCTTAAGTCAGTTTTACAGCACTCTGTCAAGTTTTGCAATTAAAGTCTACAAAAACAAGGTGCCCTTACTGAAGATGTAACCCACTCAGTGCGTAAGGGACACAGGGTGATAAAGTATGTCGAGTAAATGGCCCCACAACAGACTTTTAAGTAGATAAGCCTAACTATTATAGCAAGCCTGTCTATCTACTGAAAATAAATAATGATACTTGTCTACACAAATTGTATGTGCTCTCCACATAAGCAAAATGTATTTTATTTGTCAGGTCTACAGAAATTGAGTAGAAAATCTGTTCTCTTCTCCTACTCCCATCTTGTGACCCCTTTCCTCTTCCTCTCCCCAACACAAGCTTTCTTAGAATCAATTCTCTCTTACACTGTGTACAAAAAAGTGAACATCTTTCTCTAGAAAACCTCTATCCCTCTCTCATATGTTTTCTTTGCTTTAAATTTTCAACTCTTTCCACTTGGGACCCTTCCTCTCTTTCAGCCCTTAAAGGCGTTCCTCTTTATTACTTGATCTCCAACATTGGTCAGGTATTATTTTCCATTTCCCAAATTTCAAAACAACTGAGTCTGATTCTTCTTTTCTTCACCTTTCTATGAACCTCCTTCCCAATCTGTTATTTGCCTAACACAGGAGATAGCAACTGCCATTTCTTGATGCTGTGTTTCCTTCTTGATTTTTCTGCATTTTTTTTCTGTTTCCTAGTTTGTGTGCTTCACCCATCTCTTCAGAAATTCAATTCCAGAGGAGGGGAAACCTGAGAAGAGGAGAACAACAGCATGAGGAAAAGAGGCTGATTATAGGCCTGCCTTCAATACATGCAACAAACCCCCAAGAAACCCGTCACTGGTAGACTAGGGATGGAGATATTTCACAAACCAGAAAAAAACTCAAGAGTGCTCAATCCTCATCCAAAAGGCCAGGTAGGTTTATTTACAGCTGTGTCAAGCAGGTACCAGATCGAAGCTCATTTTACCAATGAAAACCATCTCTTCTGTTAAGTACTAGAAGCTTCATTTTAAATAGTGAGACCTTTGGAAAATCACAGAATCATTGAATGACCTGGGTTGAAAAGGACCTTAAAGATCATCTAGCTTCAAACCCCCTTGCTCTGGGCAGGGTTGCCAACCACTAGAACAGGCTGCCCAGAGTCACATCAAGCGTGGCCTTGAATGTCTCTAGGGATGGGGCATCCACAACCTCCCTGGGCAACCCGTTCCAGTGCCTCACCACCCTCTGAGTGAAAAATGTTCTCCTAATATCCAACCTAAATCTCCCCGTCTTAGTTTAAAACCATTCCCCCTTGTCCTATCACTACCAACATATGTAAGCAGGTGTTCCCCCTCCTGTTTATATGCTCCCTTCAAGTACTGGAAGACCCCAATCTTCTAGAGCCTTCTCTTCTACAAGCTAAACAAGCCCAGTTCCCTCAGCCTTTCTGCATAGCTCATCTTGGTGCTCCAGCTCATCTTAGTGGCCCTTCTCTGGACCTGTTCTAAGAGCTCCACATCCTTCTTGTGCTGGGGGCCCCAGGCCTGCACACAGTATTCCAGGTGGGGTCTCACAAGAGCAGTGTAGATGGGGACAATCACCTCCCTCTACAAGCTGGCCACCCCTTTTTTAATGCAGCCCAGGATGCAGTTGGCCTTCTGGGTTGCAAGTATGCACTGCCGGCTCATGTCCAGCTTCTCATCCATCAGGACCCCCAAGTCCTCTGCAGGGCTGCTCTCAAGTTCTTCTTCTTCTGGTCTATTTAAATACCTGGGATTGCCCCAGCCCAAGGGCAACACCTCACACTTGGCCTTGTTTAACCTCATTAGGTTCTCATCGGCCCACTTCTCCAGCCACCCCAGGTCCCTCTGGATGGCATCCCTTCCCTCTGTTGTATCAACTGCACTGCTCAGCTTGGTGTCATCTGCAAACTTGCTGCGGGTGCACTTGATTCCATCATCTATGTTATTGATAAAGATGTTGAAGAGCACAGGACACAAGACTGACCCCTGAGGGACACCACTTGTGACTGGACTCCACCCAGGCATAGAACCATTGACCACAACCCTTTGGCTGTGACCAGCCAACCAATTCTTTATCCACCTAACAGTCCATCCTTCAAATCCATACCTCTCCAATTTAGAGAGAAGAATGCAGTGAGGGACCACATCAAAGGCTTAGCTCAAGTCCAGGTAGATGATATCCATCGCCCTTCCTTTGTCCACTGATGCCATCACTCCATCATACAAGGCCGCCAGATTGGTTAGGCAAGATCTGCCTTTGCTGAAGCTGTGCTGCCTGCCTCAAATCACCTCTTTATCTCATGCATGCCTTAATATGTCTTCCAGGAGGATCTGCTCCTGTGATCTTCCCAGGCACAGAGGTGACGCTCACTGGCCTGTAGTTCCCTGGGTCTCCCTTTCTCCCTTTCTCAAAAATGGGAATAATGTTTCCCTTTTTCCAGTGACCGAGGACTTCACCCAACAACCATGATTTTTCAAATATGATGGAGAGTGGCTCGGCAACCACATCAGCCATCTCTCTCAGCACCCTGGGATGTATACCATCTGGCCCCATGGACTTGTACATCCAATTTCATTAGGCGGTCTTGGACTTGTTCCACTGTCACAGTGGGATGGAATCAACTCCTCTCACCCTCTCTTCAAGGTTCAGGGTCTTGACAGACATAGGAATGTTGACCAACAGAGAAGACTGAGGCAAAGCACTTATTCAGTACCTCAGCTTTTTCCATGTCTGAGGAAGCCAGTTCTCCCTTCTCATTTATCAGGGGAAACACTCTCCTTGGCCTGTCTCCTCCAGCCTATGTATCTGTAGAACCCCTCTTGTTATTCTTCACATCCCTTGCCAAGTTCAGCTCCATCTGTATCTTGGCTTTCCTGATCCCATCTCTACACATCCGGATGACACCCCTGTATTCCTCCCAGGCTACAAAACCCTGCTTCCACTTCCTGTACATTTCCCTCTTTTCTCCTAGTTTAAGCTGCAGATCATTGCTGAGCCATGCCGGTCACCCACATCCTCTACTCAATTTCTTTCACTGGGGGACTGAGAGCTCTTGCACTCTCAGGTGTCCTTAAAGAGCTGCCATCTCTGTTCTGTTTCTATGCCCTTAAGGACAGTTTACCAGGGGATCCCAGACAGTAGTTCCTTCAGCAGACAGAAGTTCATTCTCCTGAAGTTCAGGGTCTTGACTCTGCTTTTTGCCAGACCCATATTCCTCAAGATCACAAACTCCACCAGGGTATGGTCACCACAGTCCAGGCAGCCTCCAATCTTAACTTCTCTAATGCTCTCTTCCACATTGGTGAGCACCAGGTCTAGTAAGGCTTCACCTTGGGTTGGTCCATCTATTACCTGAACCAGGAAGGCATCCTCAACAGACTCCAGGCATCTCCTGGATTGTCTGGAACCCACTGTGCTGCTATCCCAGCAGATATCTGGGTGCTTGAAATCTCCCATCAGGACAAGAGCTTGTGAGCATGACAGTTCTTGCAGCAGAAGCAGCAGGCCTCATCAACAGACTCTCCTTGATCAGGCGGCCTGTTGCAGACCCCAACCACTAGATTTCCTTTACTTGACCTATCCTTGATTTTCACCCACAAACTCTCAACCTGGTCATGGCTGTTTCTCAGGCACAGCTCTTCACAATCTATTCAATTCCTAACATAAAGGGCAATTCCACCTCCCCTCCCTCCTCGCCTGTCCCTTCTGAACAGTTTGTAACTATCAACAGCCACACTGCAGTCATGAGAATCATCCCACCAGGTTTCCATGATGGCAACATCATCATAGTTTCCTACTAGCATGGTGGTCTCCATGCTAGTTGTTTGTTACCCATACTGCATGCATTACTGTAAATACACCCCAGCTGGGCCACCTTTTGGGACAGAGAAGCCCTAATACTCTCTTGACCATACTCAGGTGTTTCCATAGTTACCAACCTCTCACTAAACCTTGTGTCCTTCCTGCAAATAGCCAAGGACATAGTTTTCCCTATCAGAAAACACTACAGAAAATGCAAATTCTGCATTGCAAGTAAATGTTACGTATTTGGAACTAATTGATTTTTTTTTCCTTCAGCCAGATGGCACAGAAACACATTCCAATAAATTTATTGTGGTTTAATAACACCTTATTTCACAAGAAATCTTGTTGGCTTTAACAGGAGTATTCAGTTACAGCCTAACTCCAAATATGCTGAAATCATAGTGAACTGTTTCATTGATTTAATGTTTTGAATCAACCCACAGTAAAATGACGTTCAGTATGAATAGGAGTATCAGAATTTGGCCTGTGATGAGAGGGCTATGGAAAGCAGCATGGGGAAAAAAAAAAAAAAAAAAAAAAGAACTTTTTCTGGTCTGGCTAAGGCAGGGCAAGATGAGAACAAGAGTCTGGTTTCAGGAAAGGAACCTACAGTACACGTTTTACAGTTTGTAAAATGTTTTACGTGTTTTAAGGACACAGCTGCATGACTAAATAGGAGGATTCCTTAAGACAGAAAATGGACATAGTCATAGATGTTCACATCTATCAGATGTACTGATGCTATTTGAGAAGGCTGCAAAAAAGACCAAGTCACCTGTTGCTTGAGCTGTATTCACAGTGCATTAATCCTGTGCTTCAAACACTTCCCTCACTGTGTACAGAAACCTGGAAAAATTCTTCCCTCTCTATTCAATTTGTGTTCTGGGGATATTTTTGCCACATTTCTCAAAAGTACAGAAGACCTGCCATAGTCAGAAGAAGGACGTGCTAGCTCCCTTCACTGGCTGCACGTTATTAGTGATGCAGGGCTGAGGTACAAGGTGAAACCATACATCAGACAATTAGGGTGAAACCAACCACTGAATTAAAGACAGGAAGGGATGTTTCCTTCCCTTCCTTCCAGGTTGGTATTGACAAGGATCCAACAGGGCTGGGGAAGTCATTGTCTTGCCTCCATATTATGAGATACCCCTAGCTTTCACTGAGTACACCTAACAGTACCACAGGCATCTAGGATACTGACCATACTCACTGCCTTTCTTCTTTCCCCATTGTGGCACAACACAGTTTGAGATTCTTTTACACTTATGGCCTTATGGATACAGTGATGCATTTTGGAGGTCCCCAGGTACTGCCTAGGGGAAACATTCCCGACCATTTCTGAACTGGAAAATCAAGGAATTAGATGTAGGCACAACTGTTTTTTCTTGGTTCTGTTAGATCTATGTCCACTCCAGGCAGGACTGCAGAACAGGAGGTGGGCAGGGTGAGATGCTGCAGTTTTAAGTAGCTTTGAAGCCTGTGTTTTGCTGGGCTTTATCAGAAGAGTTTCTTACCCATTGTATTCAGTCTAGCTGACAAAATGAAACCATGGTTAAAAAATAAATCAGCTCCAGCTGTCAGGAGCATTGTTATGCACACTCACATCTTGACAGTTTTTCACAGCTTTTCAGTGTAGGAGGAGAGTGCTTGCCACTAGAGCTGTAAATATAGCTTTTAGAGACAGTTCCTGCTACTTTTTGGTCTACATGCACTTGAGAAACAAAATGGGATATACACATATTGAATTTATGAAAACAACATTTTACAAATATGAAACAATAAGGAAATTAGAGCTCAGAAATCACAGAAAATTAGAACTCAATCTAAACAAAGGAAAAAACACTAGAAGAGGCAATGGCATTCAATATAGAGAGCTGTTTAAAGCAAGGATAATTGCTTTGCAAGGAGGTTTTAATTCAAAAGAATAATGAAAAAGAAAACAAAGAGGTAATAATTGTCCATCTATCTCAGCACAAATAGTTGTTTCACGCTGCATGTGAAGATTTCAGCTGTGACATCATTTGCCAAACATATAATATTCCTACTATTAATATGAATTGGCTTGCAATGAGGAATAAGACCTGAAGTATAAGTTAGCATATAATTAAATATACAGCTTCTGCTAGAGACTGCAAGACCAGCAACATTTCAGTGACGTGTATATGTAACAGCCAACAAGAGGTTACAGAAATGTCAAACACAGCATTTTTTACATGAGTTGCTCCAAGCACCTAGTGCCAATGCAAGCTGCCCATCCAAGGCTGGGAAGAAAGGATAATGCAAACCACAGACATCTGTCTATCTTGGTGACATGCACCACTCTTGGCTGGGAAAGAACAGCCTGGGTGCCCATCAAATCCAACGCTGTAAGCAATAACAGTAAGATAAAACAGTGGAGGCACACTTTGTAATGTTGGCTTAGGAAAATGAAGATTTTGAAAATTCAGTGAGATTATCTTGAGGTCTCTTCCAACCTAGAAATTCTGTGATTCTGTGATTCTGTGATTACTGACTCACCCTTCAATGAACATTAAATAGCTGTCTGCTGTTGTTGGCAATATGCAAATCAATACTTTAGAGGTTAAATGCCTCGTAGCAGACCTGTTTTACCAAGTCTAATCCTACTGCCAAAATATCTTCACTTGCATTTTGAATTAAATACATGTAACACTTTAAGAGGACTGGTATGTGTGACCTAATATTATTCATGCTTATGGCATACTGATTTCTTAGAAAAACAACACTACTGAAATCTGAGGCCCAAGTTCAACAAATCCTCAGTTCTGCAGTTAAAATGCAACTCCTCTTTTGTGTCAGGCAGGTTCTTGACTGTAAGTCTTGCTACTGCTCTTCGTTTAAATCTTGACACCCAAGTAGTCTTAAAAATATATATAATAAATAATATTGACATCACGACAGTGTCATTCTCTTCAATCATACTGTTTCCTCTTGAGAACAAAATGACACTGAGAAGCATGAGAGCTGTGGGGGTTGTGACAGTTGTAGAAAATCCTTCTACTTGATTCTACCCCAAAAGGTATCAAAGGAAACTGTCCACTGAATATTGCTGGTATAGTCTGCTGTAAGTTTTACAACATTGCTGAAGTATTCTGCAGTGGAAGTGATGAACACAGAAGTGTTCCTATTACAGTCTCTCGTGTTGTGAATGCTTACTGTTGTTTTTTGTTTTTTTTTGGTAGGTTGGTTGGTTGTTGTTTTTTTAAGGTTCTTGAAACATTAAATGAAAGTATATGGATGGCTCTTTGGGGTTACCCCGAAGTCCCATCTGATCTGGAACCTGGCCTCAGATGGTTGCCTGAAGAAGATGCTTAGGGAAACAGAGCTGTAAAACACAATGAGCAGTAAGGTGATCCTTGCCCTTGCATAGCCTCCTACCTCCCAGTTTTTCAAGTGAAGATAGATTTTAAATGGGTGTTTAGAACAGCCAAATCACACAGTTGTGAAATCCCACCTGTGCTGTTTTGACAATACAGTTTGCGACCTCCATTCTAACCCCAGCATGGGTAAGAAATATGGCACAGTGATTTAACACTGCACATTTTCTCAGTGAATCAGCATGCGTATCTAGGACAACCTTGTCTTGATCCTCAAAGCTGTAATACTAGGAGCAGGATACTTAGCACCCACATGTAATGCATTGCCCATTCTTGGCTCATATATCCTTTCCTCTTTGCATAAGGCAGCATCATTTTACACTTCCATTTATTAACCCTGTTTTGAAAGGGGGGATTTTATGGTGTTATTTTTTATGGCTTTTAAAACTGTGGCAAGAACATAAGACCCCTGCACCTTCGCCCTGCACCTCTAGGCTTCCTCATTGCCTTGAGTAGGATTGCTTTCACAGATCTCTATGTGGGTTTGCTACTTACTGAGTAAGAGAAAAAACAACATTCTGCATATTACAGGGACTCAAAGGCATTGTACTGCAGTCAGAATTGGATTAAATCAGAGTTCAATTGTTTTCATGGTGCCTTGGCTCTTTGCCTTCTGGGTGACCAATTATTTAAACAAAGCACAATAATGATTTATGTCATTCAAAGTTCCTGCCTTCAATCCCAAGACTTCAAAAGACAATTTATTGCCTTTGGTTATAGAACATTAGTAGATGTCCAGTTAATAGGAGCAGGGGAAAAAATGCAACGCATGCACACAAGGTGGTAAGAGATTAAATGTTTACACAAATAGTGCTGGACCAGCAAATTATCATAGGCCTTCTGTGAGAATTTGGGATATCGATGTGAACTGGAATAAACCCTGAAATGCCATATTTAGCCAGACTGAAGAAAATGAAGCATTGTGAAAAATAAACTTAGAGATGCTCACACCTCCTACAGTTTCACCATATGTGAGTGAGCCTACCACAACAGCCGAAATACTGTGGCTTTGCTAATTAGCTGCCCTTCTGTAGCATGCTGTTTAATCAGAACAACAGCCATAGAAGTCCCTCCCAGCCTCACAGCAATGGTGTTTCAGCAAAAGCTGTAGTGAGACATGCTATTACATGCACCTTTCTTAATTCATCTTGTTAAAAGCATAAATTGAAGAGAGAACTAGTTCACCATCTATATTCTCTGGGGAGCCATGTTGTCTTAATTTAATTGTACGTGTGAAGGATAAAGAACTCGGGTTTCAGTGAGACCTCAGATGGTGACAACTAACAGCAGTAGCCAAGGCTAAGGCTGCAGCCAAGACATCAGGAAGAGCTACGGTGTCCATCTGTCTCAATGGAGCTCAACAAAGCCTGCTTAGCTTACTCTCCTCTAGAGTGAGGGAGAGGTTCTCATATGGAGACAGCAGCAAATAAACCTGAAAAACAACATCAGGTGTGACCAGCAGAAGAGCTGCCAGGAAAGCAAGAAAAAAAAAATAACTTCATGTAGCTACAAATTTCTTTGTTCTCTGAGAGAGCTACTTCAAAGCCCCACAGCAGAAATCTCGAGAATTACCCCCAAAATGAGAACAAGCTGGGCACTTTCCAGAGCCTGGACCTATGCTTCTCTCTCATCTTCTCCACCACTGAAGCTGGCAGCTGCTGTGTGCCAAGGCCCCACATGACCCCACAAGGAACCACATTGGTTATAGCACGACAAGGCAGATAATGCAATCACATTTTATACTTCTGAAGCCAGCTATATGACAGCCAACTCTTTAAGTAGAGTGCAGAAGCTTTGCTAACAGGGATGTTTAAAGCTGGTGTTGTTTTTTTTTGTTTGTTTGTTATTGTGGTTTTTGTTGTTGTTGTTGTTGTTGTTTTGTTTTTTTTTTTGGAAATGGGTCTGCTTTGACTCATGTTGTATACACCAGATTTGCTTTTATGCTGTTCTCAGTATCTCCCTCAAGCCCCCAAACTTCCTCAGATTATGCTTTGCCTTTCGATGTGGAGTGTGATTGTTCATCCAATTACCACAGGTAGGGGGAAAAGAAAAGACCCAAATCCACAAAGCGGAATAATTACTAGAAAAAGATATCTGAGGATTCCAAAAGGCTTCAGGGAGAGTTGTGGGAAGCAGAAAACTCAAATACCATGCATGATGGTATGAACGATCTGCAGGAAATAATCTCCCCAGTAAGTCATCGTTGCCAGTTTTCTCTCATGATGTTGTATTTGGCATGACTTCCTACTCTGAGTTCCTCTGAAACAGAAAACTCCAGATATGAACAAGGATTAGCTGAAGTACATTACCAGAAACCTGATGCACTTTAGGCCGTGTCAAGCTCTGGAGTGCTGTAGCTGTTGTTATACCCACACAGAGAGCAAGGCTGTGGCTCCTTACTGCAGGCAGAAGGGAAGAGGAGGCAGAGGTAAGGAAGAGGTGG
Source organism: Anas acuta (assembly GCF_963932015.1). NCBI lineage: Eukaryota > Metazoa > Chordata > Aves > Anseriformes > Anatidae > Anas > Anas acuta. Next base: position 67,170,679 of record NC_088980.1, read on the forward strand.
GAATCAGTGCCAAGAATTTAAGCAGAGGTGGCTGCCAGCATGTCTTCTGCACAGGGCCTCAAGTGGTCTGTATAGATGACACCACTTGGTAAGCACATTTGCAGTCATCTTTCACCTCTAGGGGAATCTAAGGAGGAGGAAGATGGGGAGATCCCAAAGCAGCAAATCCCCTTTTTCTTCTCCCCTGAAGACAGCTGTAAGGTGAAGTGCAAGTGCTGATAATGGTAAATCTAGTTCAAGCACGGAACTGAAAAGAGGTTTGGAAAATCATCACTTCAGAAGCTGAGGTTTCAGGCAGTTACTATGTCAAAGTCAGCACACCATTTGTCTTAACATCTAAAACTTAAAATCATGACCCTCTCCAGAGCAGTGTTTCTCTATTCTCTCTTTTCCAGCCTTCTTTCTGATGAAAGGATGAAACCAGCTAGCCCGGCCCAGCTCTTTCACAAGTAGGCAGCACATCTGCTTTCCTCTCTCTCTCCTGACAACCCCCAGCAGCCTTCCTGGAGCCTTTGGCCCCTTCTGTCTCCAGCAATGCCCAGTTTCCTCACTGCTTCATGACACAGGCATAACTGTGACACGTACCTGAGGGGAGCCACAGAACACTTCACAAGAAAGACCAGAAAAAAAAAAAGAAAAAAAAAAAAAAGACAGTTTTCAGAAGGAACTGGTTTTGATGTCAAAATGCAAGTGGGGAGCTTGTTTTTGTAGCTGAATGTAGGAAAGTGAGGTGTTGCCATAAGTTACCCTCCAAACTCAGGCTCTATGCCAAGCTTTACCCAGTGTTTTCCAGGTGTGTTGGAGAAATATGTATCTTCTGTGTCTCTGCCTGCCAACTGCATCATTATCTGGGAAAAAGGTAGGGCCTTGCAATAGCCACTAACACTTGTTTACTTAACATTTTCTTTCCTAGCAGCAACTGGTGCATTACACGTAGGATTCAAAAGGTGGAGATAACTGGTCAAATTCTAGAAAACAACATCCAAACACAGTCTCTCAATATATTAAGGAATATTTTAACCAGAGAAGGAAGAAGCATAAAAAAAAGCCACCTCCTTATCTCTAATAGTACCATAATCTTCCCTGGCTCCAGCCACTCCATCTGTACAGCTGAAGTGTTTTAGATAAAGCCACATCCTGTGAACATGATAAAGGCAAAGCTACTCCTCTGAGGATGGGGAGTAAGTGGATAAACCAGCCATTACCATATCACCACTACTATCATGACTGGCACATCTCAATTTACCTATATCATGCAACTACTTCAAACATAATAAGACACTATTACTTTTCACTTCACTGTCTCTCCAGCTGAAAAGGTTATTTTCGTTACAGTCTAGATGCTACTTCACTTAGCCCATCCTATGAGGGATGTAACATGCAAAAGTGGAGATTATTACTGAGATAACTCCTCTGTCAGTCCTTGTAGGGATCTGCCCTGATCTAGTCCAAAAATAAGATTACCCAGAGGCTTCAATGAACTATACTTAATAGATGTCTGGTATTAACTGCACCCTCATAAGAGAGATAATATCTTTTCCCCAGACACATATCATTCACATCCTCACGTAAATCTAGTGTTTGTTGAGTGGGCCCATTTATATCATCTTGCAAAATGTCAGACAGATCAGTTCTTGCTCCAGTTTCTAATTTCCTGGTATAATGGATACGTACTTCCACCGTTGCCAGGCAGCAGGTCTCAGGCAGTAGCCTCAACAGCATTATTCTTTCTGATTTCCATATTAATTATTGACAGATAAAAAGGTATTAATTAAGAATGGCCAGAAAAAGCATACCTCATTGCTAACCCACTTCATTGCAGGGGACTGCGTGGCATAGCTAAAGATGGCAAGTAATCTTTTGGGGAAATCTGAAGAACCGATTGAGGCAGAAATATACAGAGGAACTTGCAGGGGTTAGGAACATCTTTTTCCCTGGTGTGAGCAAGTTTGAGAGCAGGTTTAACTCCAGCAACAACCTTGTCCTTTCTCCTTTCCATCTGTCTTACTAGCATGGACTCAAGACATTCACTGTAGTTAGAAATAGCCACAGCCAGGACAAATGACAGAGTGACATCTATATCTAGATGGCCCTTCAGAGCAGCTCAGGTAGCTGAGGAAGGGCCAAAATCAGCAGGTTCAGCTCCTCCTACAGAAATACTTTTAAAGCATCATCTAAACATGGGCAAAAATCTTTGCAAAATTCAAGACAGACACAGCCCCTCTGAGTCAGTGTTTCTGAGGAGGCTCTGAATGTGACTCCTGAACTTTGTTCATGATGAGACGCACGGTGCTTCTATTGGTGTTCAGGCATGCCTTTAATCACCTCATGCACAAGAGACCTCCCTGCCCATAGGAATTTGAATTCCCAAGGAAGGCTTTGCAATGCTGAGGTGCATGAGAGGAAAGGGGAGACAAGCTGCCATGCTGACTAGCAGCAGATGAGAGTACCACAGTCCTTACAGCTAAATAAATAGCAAAGCATCTCTGGAGGCTGAAGATAAGAGTTCCCCCAGAGGACACAATCTCAGCTCCCTGTAGAAGAAAGAGCCCGGTCATGCACATACATGCATGGTATGTATAATGGTAGTTATATAACCTGCACCTTGGAGAAAGAGCATCAAAGCCAAGGAATATTGAGTCCAACATTTGCTACTGATAAACACTTGAAAGGTGACCAGTCTCAAGAACTTTACTCCATTAGAGTGAAAAAAAATAATACGTATCTTATTTCTGACACTCTTTGCTGAATACAAAATGGTGAGAGTGAAAAATTCTCACAGTATCAATACAAATGAGAACAACTATTTCACAGTACCTCATAAATATACAACGAGTGAAGTTTCCCTGTTGATATGATTTCAAAGAGTGGTCATCCATCTATACGAACACTCATTTGCACACACACGTACATCAAAGGACTCTCGCAATTGTTGGCAACTTTTGCAATGCCTGCCTACCCCAAAACCTTCTCCTGAGTTGGTGTCATAACCCATTGCCAGGAAAACTGCTTAGATGCCATGTATTTCCAACAGGTGAGATCAAAGGGAACCAAGCTGGAAAAATGGAGATTTCTCCATCTACCATTCACACAACTGCTTTTATATGCAGAAGAAACAGAAAGCCAAATATACTAGAAACTCAGCTTCTCACAAGCACTAGCCAACCACCTATTGAGGGAAATCAGAAAAAAAAAAAAAAAAAAAAAGCTCCCTCTGATTCTGCACAAGAGAAATGCTGGAGATTATGTACTCCCAATGTAAGGGTGTGCCTGCTGATGCTTATTTTGCCCTTCTCTGTCCAGCTTCTTAACTATTCCCAGGTGCAGGAAGCCAGTGATTATTGATTTCCAGTCTATATTTCAGGCTCTGATTATTCAGTGAGGTCTTAGAGGGTAACTAAAGTAATGGTTTGTTGCTGTTCAACAGCTGGAAAAACTTAGTTGCCAGCCCAACCTTGCCTAGTTTGTTCTGCCAATGTGATTTATGCATTTTCCTGTTTGTGGCCTCCAGAGTTCAACCTCTCCTCTACAGTACCAAAAGTCTTCAATTCCCATTCATATTAACAGGAGTTGGGGGACACTGAATACTCAAGAAAGGTTCCTGGCACAAAGAGAAGGTCTTTCTTGTGACAAAGAAAGACATAAACATGGTACTGGTGGGTTGAAAGCTTCTTCTGTTTCCTTCTTGAGAGAAAGTACTCTTTTTCATGCCACTTCTTTCATTTCTTTTCATTTCAAACTGCACCTACTTTTTTTTTTCAGATGTCTTCAGTGTCTTCACCTGCGTTCAACTCAAATCATTTCAATATTCAAATTTTTTTTTAGATCCATATCCTTGAAGTCTGTAGAGGCCCATTCAAAAGCCTGAGGTATCCTTGTTACTAAACATGGCTTTACAAATGAGCACTGGTACCCAATAGGTCTTCTCAGGAAAACTGCTATTACATGTGCATCATATTAGGATTAATAATAATAATAATAATAATAATAATAATTAATAAATAAATAAATAAATAAAACCCCTTAGTCAGAAGCTTATCTAGGCTTGAATTAATAGCCCGCACATTCAACTTCCTGTTTGTTCTGTGTGCCCTTGCTGCAAATGTTCCCAATCTCATGCTGTTTCTGTAATTGTGTTGAAAAAGGCCATCAGATTCAGAGCACTGTTTTCCATATTTCTGAACTACATTTATAGACGAAGGCACTCCAGGGTACAGTGCACGCTTATCTTTCTGCACTTTAAAACATGGCAGGGGTACTGCAGTTCTGGACTAAAGATGCATTAGCAGAGTCATGCAGTGACAAATTGCATAACACCTGCTTTTAGTAGGCTTAACTCTAGTCTGCTATTAGTCCCTCACTTTCACGAGCATTCTATTTTACATGAGAAAGAATAGAATAAAACTTGGTCAAGGTGGAATTGTAAATTGTAAATAAATGCCAGTATATTAACTTGGAAAAGCTTTAGGGAATGTCAGTGTCAATAACCAGGAAGGTCCAAAAGCCTAAAAATGCAAAATTTGCATAAACAAGACCAGTGATGCTGTATGATACATGGCCTGTACCATTCCACACAACACCATGGGACAGAGGTTTGCATCCATCACAAAGATCAGGATGCTGAACCACAAAGCCCAAACCCCATCCATTTTCAACACAGCAAGGCAGCCAAACCAAATGATGTTTTCACTGCACAAATGTGATGCACATGGTTTCACTGCACAAATGTGATGCACATGGTACATGGGTACATGGTTTCTGTGCTTCTGACCCATGGGAAAACAAGCTGTAATGTAGGTTGGTGTGGCATACATACCAGGAGGCTGAGGCAGCTAGTTTAGGTAATGTGGGGGGAGCAGGACTGTACCTGTTCACTGAGGCACTGATTGTCCATGTTATTCAAACAGCCCCTCTCTTAAACCATCTGCAGGTCTTAATTAACTGAGAGAGCCCTGCTGCATTGCTGGGCATTGCTGCTGTTTCTGTGAGTGAAGCGAGGTGGGGTCTCCTCCAGAGATGGTGCCAGGTCCAGTGGGAGAGTCAAGGGACGATCTCAGGAAAGCAAAAGTCCATTTCCAATCCTTACACAGATCCATTTTACAGCACTACACACACTTACAGACCCCTCATCTTCCCCTTACCCCAGCTATAAGAAGGAGATGTCTATAAAGCATCCTCTGGTCTTCTGACAAAAGATAACTTAAAGAGGGAATTGCAGATCTGAAAACAGAGAGGACAGATGTCCTCCCCTCCACTCTACTCTGCCTAAAGAGCTCCACTGCCTTAGCACATAGACAACTGCTGCTGGCTGCAGGAATGCTGTTAGGCAAGGAGGAGGGGATAGCACTGGGAGCAAGGCAATGGCCTGGAACTAGAAGAAGGTGGTTTTAGCTCCAAGCCCACTGCAGATTTCTTACAGGATTTGATTTAGCCGTTTAATCTTTCTGCACCTCAGTTATCCCATTAGAGGAATCATGAGATAACTCTTTTAATGTGCATGGGTGTTGTAGGTACATTTAAGTTGCTGAAGAGCTCTTATACTAAGATGATTTAGGCTATAAAAGTATGTAAGTGTATTAGGAATTCTGTAGCTAGCTGAGTCTTATTTCATATATGCCATATGGAGTTCTTAATCCACAGATAAATTCATTTTAATCCCCGAATCTAGTCAATGGCACCAGTTTACTTCATGATCAACACACACTCACAAATCTATCTGTCCCAAGCCATCTGGATATTACTGAATTAAGAGAAGCCAAGAAATAGGGGAAATTAAATAAAAATAATGAATAAATAAAAATACTAGATTTTAACCATTCATAATTCACCAGTATTTCAGCTGATGTATTTAAACTTCCCGTAAACTGATCCATGCATAAATTCTCACATGCCAAATGTCATTAATGTCAACCTAGTTAGTTCAGAGGCCAGGGTATGGAAACTGTACTTTAAAAGAGTAAAGTTAGCTTCAAACTGAACTATGAACAAAAGAAATCTTTAGTAATGCACAAACTAAGCATGTGGTTTTTTACTGCAGTACATCTCAGTTTCACAAAAGCAGCAAAGATTTTGAGGAATGCATATTCTGGAGCAAAGGGGATATAAATTACAGGAATATAACTAGCAAAAACACTGAAGTAAAGAACCACATCATATTAGATACGAAGTGTCCCGTCATAGATCAAACTTCAGCCTGAACACAGTGAACTTATTGAAATGAGTACATCAGTCTTGTAGTATGACTAATGCAATCATCTTGTTCATGTGATCTGATGAGAGCTTTCTGCATGTGAGATTTAAGGTGAGAATTTAATAACATCATTGAGCTAGAGCTAATGCCATCTGGTACTTTAAATCTTTCAGATGGGAAGTTATTAACAGATAAAAACCTTTTGTTGAGTTCAGTTAGTGATTCAGAAAGGTAAATTTGCTGAAATGGCACGACTGAAATGAAAGGTAATGTTAACATTCATTCTTTTGCAATAAAGAATGAGTTTAGGAGCTCAGGAAGGCTGATGCATAGAACCCTAGATAAAGCCAAGCATAGCTTGGGCAGATGCTGTTTCATACTTACTCCTTTACCTCCATGTTCCAATTTAAACCTCACCAGGAAACAAAATTTAAGTGCTAATAAATAAACAAATAAATCTATTTCACAACTGTGTATTTTTTAGTTAGGCAGTCAACTAAATAACTTTCTAGGCCTTGTAGCTGTTTTCATCCTTTGATGCAGACAAATACCCATGTGGTAACAGTAGAAAACAACAGATCATACTTCATCTGGAAGCCTAAATAGCCTTTAACTATGAAGAATAAGAGAATTGGGCTCATATTTCCTAAATCGTTGTTTCTAAAGAGTCATGTCTTCCTGCAACCTGAATTTAATGGCAAGGCATCATTAGAATATAAGAGGAAATAATTTGTCTTTTTAAAGAGGATGAAATAGCACCACCATTAGTATTTTTAAAATGAGCAAGGATTTTTTTAAATGAATGATTGAGTTGTCCTGCAAGGAGACATTTAGGTCTGCACAGAGTGCCAATAGCTAAAGCAAATAAAATAGAGCCCCTGGAAGCGTTAATGACTGAGGGCATGGTTTGGATAACAACACAAAAAAGCAGGGCATGACAGAGATAAAACAATAATGAACCAAGGGCTCTTCTGGAACCTTTCCATCATTTTAATAATCTTTAAGATCTTTCTATAAGTTTTTGAAGTACCTCCACTTTGAATCCTTGCAACCAACTTGCAAGAAGACAGTTTAATAGATAGAAAGAATTGCTGAGACAGATATTGGGAAAAAGGTCTTTGCAAATTTGCATTATATTAATGCTGATTTTATTTAATCGGTCGATTTCTAAGAAATGCAGGCTCTTCAACACATTTGACACAAGAAAAGCATTTGATGAAATGCCACATGAGGAAGTATTCATTAAGCAGAAGATAGGGATTAGTGCAAGGAAAAAGGAAAAAAAGGAGCATAAAAAGGAAGTTCTTGAGTGAAATGGAGCTGACTGCTGCTGTACTTTAAGAATCAGCAGGAACCAGTTATGTCTCATATTTTCATACAATGATTTCAGTTAAAAACAGGACTGAGCTACAACATTCACTGAAGGATGTCATCTGTAAAGATGAGTATCAGGATATTGTGTGGGAAGAACCTGAGACATTTGAGAACAGGAATAGCAGAAATGGAATCAAATTGCATAGTACAAAAGTGGCATCATCTTGCACTTAGAGACTACTAACAAGAAGTTTTTTCTCTAAGCTGAGAACTCATTAGTTGGAGATGACAGAAGAGGAAAAAGGCTTGGGGGTATTCACAGAGGACAGGATGACTGAGCCATGATGGAAAGTGTAAATACAGTCCTTAGTTGTTTTCAGGTAAAATGTTTCTGGTAGTAATAAGGAAGTATCAGTGACATTGTACAGCCCAAAAATGCCATGGACATGCATCTGCAATATGGTTCTCGGCAGTGATATTTAAAGTAAAAAAGAAAGATAATTTGAATCTAGAGTAGGTCATTAGGATTAGCAGTTTTCTCCAAAGGATGAGAACAACAGCAAAACAAAGGATTTAAGAAGATATGAATGCTGTCCACAAATAGCAGAGAATAAATGCCTACTAGTGCAAATTATGACTTATGCTAAATGACAGCATGGGCCCAAAAAAACATTGATTTGTCATGATCAGAGATTGAGATGGAGATCAGAAGAGAAGAGAGGCAGAAGAAGCACCTTACATGAAAATGTTAACGAGAAACTATATAGGAAGAACTCCTAGTTTTAAAGTGCAGCATGATCCCTTTCCTGAAATGATATTATGACAAGAGCCTGAAAAACAGTGGACTTGGCTCAGCCTTGAAGGTCCCTTCCAGTCCCATTTGTCTGTGTACTGCTTTAAAAAAGAAAAAAGAAAGAATTTGCCCCACTCTTTCCTCTCCCATATGCAGTCCCAGCTCAAATAATACTAGTTCAGCTTCGCTGCATTTCTGAAATCTATTGGTGTGTAAGAACTCTAAAGGATTTTGCTTTTCCTTTGCACACAGCCCTTCCAGTCCTTCTGTCTGAACCACCAGTTGAATAATGTCATGAGTACTTAAAGCAACCTGATAAGGTCCTGGTATAAATCAAACAGCTGGAATTGAGACTAATCCAGCTAAAAATATGCCCAGTACCAGAAAATGAAACACCACAGCTAGAATGGATGTACTTTGGCTTTTAGAGGTTTTTGTGGTTTTGTTGTCATTTATTTTAAAGGTAGAAACCTGTTGCAACAACAAATTAGTCCATCCACAAAGCAGCAATGTATCACCTGCTTCTATCAATACTACAACAATGTATCTTACAACAATTTCTGTGATGCTACATGTACTGAATCTTCTCATGTATTAGTATTTAAATGGATAATGGCTAAAGAACTGTTGATGAATGACTTGGAAGATATTGTGAGAAGAGTTTTATGTTTTAGAAAACCTCTGATGCAGAGGTATTCAGCCTAATATTATTTTGTGTAATGACCGCCTAGTCTTCCTCTCCTAGCAATACTTAGCAATACAGCAGAAGGCTTATTTTTCAGTCTGACATGGTCATAATGGCATTTGATATTACAAATTGCTCACTCAGATGAATAATGAAATACATACAAGTAAAATGGATTCCTGGGTGCTGTGATTCACCATGCTACACGAGTTCTTTTTTGTGGTTTCCTGATACTTTTTCATACTATATTTCTTTGCCTTATCCCTTTCATTTTGCACTGCAGAGTGTCTTCCATTTGCAATCATTTTGGTTAATATTTTACTGTGTACTAAACATCCACAAAATTTGTTATACTTTTACACAGCTTTGCAGACCTCTTTTTTTTTTTTTTTTTTTTTTTTTTTTTGGTATTAGTTTCTCCCATATTTTATAAGCCTTTGCCCAGACCCAAGATGTCTAGGTTAAACAATCATTATTCTCATACATCTCATTATTATTGCTCCATTCATCTTGGTTGGTTTTGATTCCTTACTGTTTTAAATCTGGCTGATTTTTTTATGTTGGTTCATTATGACTATGTCCACTTAAGGTCTTTATTTTCTATAAAAAATCCACTGGAGTCAATAACCAAAGTGTTATCAAGAGGATATAAGGAACCTCAAGGCCAAAAACGTGTCTAACTTGCACCCTCATAAACAAGACATATGTTACATAAACAAGACATAAACAAGAAATTGTGAAACTGTGTGAACAAGGAATGAGGGGATGGCATTTTAAGTGACCTTGTGGAAACTTTCCTTCAGCCTCTACTGCAGATATAAAAACACTCATCTAGCAATGAGAACTGTGCATTTGCTTTGTTTTTCCATCAGACTGAAACTCCCACTTAAACACAGAAGGGTAAATTCTCAGGTTCCTCCAGAATTTCAGCCCAATTCCAGGACTTCAGCTGAGCAGAGTTTTACCAGACCATGACTCCCCATAGAAGTCAGGCGTAACAACCTGTTTTTAAACCTGGACCTGCTGAGCAGGCTACTGCTCACCCACCGTGGCTACAGTCACTGGGAGTCAATCTCTAACATGGTTCAAAGGGCAGCCTGTCCATTGCAGGAGGAACAGCAAAATAAAATACACTGGTGTGGTCCCAGTATACAAGAAGAAAATATTTGAAAAAGGATAACGGCCATCTACTGCTAGGTTTCTGAGTACTGGCAGAAGCTTGGCTCAGGGGAAATTACCTGAAACCCTTCTCTTACCACGCCAAAAAATGAAGCCAAGACAAAAGTTTCCCTTACAGCACATTCAGTTTAGGTCCCAAACCCAGTCTATGAACGAGGAATGCTCTATTCATCATAAAGCATCATCATCTTCATCATAATTTCTGCTGCTCCTCAGCCTCCCTGTTCCTCTGGACGTGTGTTTTATTCCAGTTTGAATGGAGGAGCCCCAAAGACACAAAACAAGGAACAGAAAGAGATGACAGAGAAATAAACCTCCTTTGTCAAGTTAACTTGCTGATATGCTCAATAACATAGTTCTTTTTAGAAGTAAAAACACACACACTATTAATGCAGTTTCACAGCAGCTGGCCATTCTTTTAAGTCGTCAACCCACTGAGAAAGCAGATATTTAAGTCTTTAAGCACCTTTCTGTAGAACTATACTGAAACCTGAATCAATTGACTTCTCAACAGCTGTTTGATTTCCCAACAGGAATAATTTTATAGGCTACCTTCCTACTTTCGCTTCTCACTACTGAATCAACTCATACAAGATCATTACCATGTTCAGTGTTTTCTGCCATGTATGCAAAGCAAACATAAAGGAGTCCTTACTTCATATAAGCAATCCTGTAATATATTGGATACTTCTCTTCTGGTCCAGTGATGTGCATATGAATGTTGTTCATTTCAAGGATACTTCCTTCAATTATTGTAGTGCTCTTTAAAAAGCAGGGAACAATTAGTGTGCTTAAGGTTGTGTGTTTTCTTAAGCTCTTTACATAAGTAAGGTGTGCAACAGGATGCAAATTTTTGGACCTATGCACTACATTTATGTGCAAGGTTTTGGTACTGCAGGGATGCCCTCTGTAAGCAAGGCCCAGCAGCCACCCCATGTCAGATAAGAGTCAGCTCCAGGCAGCTCCAAAAGGAACCCACCGCTGAGCAGAACTGAGACAGTGAGAAATGTCGTTTGCATCTCTGAGAGCAGATTTAAGGGGAAAAAAAGGGAAAGGAAAGGAAAGGAAAGGAAAGGAAAGGAAAGGAAAGGAAAGGAAAGGAAAGGAAAGGAAAGGAAAGGAAAGGAAAGGAAAGGAAAGGAAAGGAAAGGAAAGGAAAGGAAAGGAAAGGAAAGGAAAGGAAAGGAAAGGAAAGGAAAGGAAAGGAAAGGAAAGGAAAGGAAAGGAAAGGAAAGGAAAGGAAAGGAAAGGAAAGGAAAGGAAAGGAAAGGAAAGGAAAGGAAAGGAAAGGAAAGGAAAGGAAAGGAAAGGAAAGGAAAGGAAAGGAAAGGAAAGGAAAGGAAAGGAAAGGAAAGGAAGCTAATAGAGCAAGGATTGAAAACCCAAACCTGCTCTGCAGCCCCCGAAGTCAGTGCAGAAGGAGGGCAGGAGGTGTTCCAGGAACGCAGCAGCAGTTCTCCTGCGGCCTGTGAAGAGGCTCCTGGTGGAGCAGGTGGATGTGGCCTGGAGTTAGGCTGCAGTCCATAGAGAGCCCCCGCAGGAGAAGGCCCTGGGCCGGAGCTGCAGCCTTTGGAGAGGAGCCCACACAGGAGCAGGGGGTGTGGGGGGAGCTGCCACCCATGGGTGACCCATGCTGGAGCAGGTTGCTCCTGACAAATGGACCCCATGGTACGGAGCCATGTGGGAGCAGTTGTTGAAGAGCTGCTGCCTGTGGGCAGCCCCTGCAGGATCAGTTTGGGAAGGACGGCATCCCGTAGGAGGATGGCTCCACATGGAGCAGGGGCAGAGAGTGACTGTGAAGGAGCAGCAGAGACAAAGCATCAGGGACTGATTGCTGTCCCCATTCCCTGTTCCCCTGTGCCACTCAGGGGGAGGAGGTGGAAGAGGGTGGGTGAGAGGTAGGTAGTTTTAGTTTGCTTGTGGTTTCTCACTGTTCTAGGCAATAAATTACACTAATCTCGCAATCTCTAGTCTGTTTTGCTCATGACAGTAATTGTCAAACAATCTCCCTGTCCTTATCTTGACCCATGAGCCCTTTTTCATCATGTTTCGTCCCCCTGTTCTTTTGAGGAGGGGGAGTGATAAAGCGGCATGGTGGAGCTGAGCTACCTGCTGGTGTGAAACCTCCAAAACCTAACAGACTGGAAGTACATCAGAGTCAAAAACAAACAAACAAACAGAAAAAACACTCATTTTCCTCATTTTCTATGAATCGCAGCAGAAGTTCCTCATTGGTGTTCAAAGTCCATTGTAATCACTGAAGCTACTTAATGATCGTATCAACAGAGCCCATATTTTAAAGCTGCCTTCTTCATTTGAGAGACACCCAGAACTGGAAATTGGACTCGTGTTACTTATTCTTTTCAGTGATCTTTTCATATAATCTTTACACAGAGTTTTGAAAGCTCTTCTAATTAGACCAGAAGCATTTCAAGCCAGGCAACGTGTTGCTATGTTCCTGCTGTAGACGTAGAAAGAAATAGCTATCCAGGCTTAAATGTGTGGCTACTGCTGTCTTAAACTGGAAGGATGGTTTCAGTGAGGTCTTAAGCCAGAAATCTGATTTTCTACTTGTTTTTATAACACAGCAAAATGAGCAGTCATGAGGCAAGCCCATGAAAGGTTAGAAATGAGAAATTCTAAGGGCTATTAAACTTTCTAAAAATGTTCCCACTGGATCAGCATAGACTTACGCAGTACCTCTATTTCTGTAATTGTGATATAGTGGGAGCATTCACAGTGTTCAGTGCTTTATTCAGTGAACTCTTAACAGTTTGGTAGTAACCTTGGCTGACAGAAAAGCAAGGAAGGACATCGCAGCACCGGCACTCCTGAAGCAGGATTTCAGCTTATTTTGTATAAAAATTATTCTTGTACATTTTTCATGATACTTATTTTACAGACTCTAGTTTTGCCTTAAGTTTTTTGTTGCTCATTTTGGTGGTTATGTTATTTTTAAGAGGGGACTGTTTGCTTTTAAGTCAATTGAAAAAAAGCAGGCACTGAAAGAGAGACAAGATAACTTTTTTTCCTCAGTCTATGCGTAAAATCAGAGCAGCTCAAAGCAGTATTAATTTGCCCAACACACAACACAAGCATAAATAACCAAGTGAGGAAATAAAATGCAAAAGGTCAGGTTATTCATAGTCAGTCTGCTGAAATCCAGCACTATGCATGAAAACGAGAATGGCCAGGTCATATTTTACACTTGTAAAGTTTGGTTTTACACCACAAAATGAGAATTTGAGTTCAAAGGAAAGGAATGAGTCTACGACCAGTGTTAAGAAGATAGAAAATATCTGTACTGGGCAGTAAGAGACACCTTCTAATCATCAGAGCTTTGAATGCACTTTCAGGCAGGACCTGCATCCATAACTTATGCCCTGAATGGCATGTATAATTGCTGTTGACAATATAAAATTTATTCTAGGTTTATACTGGGGTTACTAAGAGCAGAGGTCAGTCTTTCAATGTGAAATAGGTCCCCTGAGAGACACTACAGGGTAGCAGAGAGTGACAATTTGCATCATAAGAGCTTCGATGACACTGACATCAGTAAGTGCCCTGTCAGCATTCTGAAAGAAAAGTGGGCACAAAGTATTCAGATTTTCATTCAGTGCCTTAAATACTTAGCACTGGAGAAAAAAGTTGAGTCCAGGCATCAAGGAAACCATACAGTTGAGTCTTTCTGTCCCAGGGCCTGCTGTACCATCACCAAACTATAAAAATGCCGACATAAGCCCTCATGGGACCAACACCTTTTGCAAGGAGCACTAATGCAAATCCTATCTGTTAAAGCACTCTAATGCACTTTTCACAGATGCTCCAAGATTATTGGAAGGAAACTTGGAGGAGTTACTCAGCCTCATATCTCTATAGAGATAAAAAATATGCAAAACATTAAATTAATTTGACAGCCTCCTTGAGTTCAAGAAAGGATGGGAAAGAGTAGCAAGAATTAGCATTGCCCTTACAAGTAGCAGCAGCCATCTTCTGCTTTGTTTCAGTACAGAATTTACACCTCTGCAGGAGCACAAAGGAGCCATAAAGCCGTGCTGGCTGCCAAGCCAGAGATTCCCCTTGCACAGGGAGTTCACACACCGCAAAGCCAGAAACACCAACTCCATGTCATTCTTTCCTCCCTGCAGAGGTGATGGAGGCAAATGTCAGCAGCAGCTCACAACTGCAATTCTCCAGCTGCTGGAGCAGCTGCATGGGGCCAGTGCCAATCTGGAAAATATTAGAATAATCTTAAAGCTGCTTTGAATTATTCCAAGAGCTGAAACAGATTGCTTAACTTTCCACAGCAGACCATGCTTGCCCCTCTCAGACCCACTATCAGGATTTCCTTTTCCACAGCTCAAATCCTTCCTTGCATAGAAAGAAAACCATAGGTACAGGTTATCTCCTCCAGAAGACAGAGTTATAAGGCTGCTGACTGAGTTTGGTACAGGACCTGATCAAGGGTGGAGAGAAGATTACCCAGGTGTGCTGCTACCAGCATATTTTCTTGTTTCATGAGTAGATATTTAGTCAGTGACTGACAGTGCTTCAGGCACTTTAACCGACTGCTGCCCTCATTTAGTGCCGAGTCTGCCCAGATCCTTTGCTTCTGCCAATCAAACCTCAAGTTTGCCTTCCAAAGTTTGTCTTGGAGTAAAATCTATATTTTTTTGCCACACTGACTCAGAAAGCCATCCGACAGAGCTCTCCTGATCAGCAGGAGGGGACCAAGATATTTCCTGGAATGAAGCTCTTCATTAAAGGACTTTCTCTACCAGAGAAGCACAGTGTAGTTATTACAGCATGCAATTAGAAGTCAAAGGACTGAAGTTTAAATAAAATACCCATCTGACTCAATTATTAACTTTCTTAGCTATTAATTTGCAATATGTACTGACTCATCTCCATCACAGGCTTAATCACTGAATATACCTGACACACTATAACATATTGAAAAGCTGATTACTTGGTTTTGTGGAGGTAGCCATTTTAGTAAACAGAATGAGGGAGCCAGTAGATTATCAGCTAAAAAAAAAATAAAATCATCTGTGGTATAACTTTCCTCTTTCATGGACTTGGAATAAGTTTTCACATGTAACAATAAGTCGCCCTCTATTACTGAACAATACTACTATTTGAATTAATCTTGTAATAGTCCTAAAAGCAAATCTGGTTATTGTCAGACAAATTCATGAACATTTGAACCCAGGATTCTTCCCCTAGAACAGAAAAATGGTTCCTACTGAAAGCCTTCCCTTACTTGTAAAAATAATAATAATAATTAAAGAAGGAAAAGAAAGTCCTCAGATGAAAGGACCAAAAAAGCACCTGCAAGAGACAGAACCTTTTACTTGATAGGGTATTATAATCATTGGAAGTAACACACTCCTGTTTTGACCTTACAAGCAATCCCAATTTTATTTAATGAAATTGATGTACATTTAATGAAATTAATGTACAAGCCCAGTTTAATTTAATGAGACATTTAAGGACAACCTGTAAAAAACAAAAACAAAAACAAAAACAAACAAACAAACAAACAAAACAACAACAACAAAAAAAAACTAACTAAAGAATCAGAATGGTTCAGGTTGGAAGGGACCTCTGGAGGTCACCTTGTCCAGCCCCCATAGAGCCACCCAGAGCAGGCTGCCCAGGACCACATCCAGTTACAAGAGAACATAAATGAGAAGTTACTACAATAGCACATGCACCTGAAAGACATTAGTGAGGAGATTCATATTTCCATTTTAAGGCAACAGTTCAATAGTGCATTTTAAGAAGGCAGTGTATTTAATATTATTCTAAAGAAACCGTGAGCTTAATTATGTATTACAGACGTAGGAACAAAACTTATACTATGGTCCTCTCTGCTATGTGCTACACAAACATGCATACACATTTGCCCTCAAAGAATTTGCAATCCAAACAGAGAGAACTTATAAAAAGTAGAATTATGCAGGCTGGAGAGATTAGCTGTTTCCACCCAAACAGTTCAACAAAGATTCAAAGTTTCCAAGGTGTGAATGACTCCTGTGCCCAGATACAAAAATTTCTACCCACTGAGCCTCTCTTAAGACCCTGGATATTGTAGAATGCTACAGTGAAAGTAAAAAAGAATGCAAGACTCAAATTCTGAGCAAAAGTGTGCTCTAATATTACTGCAACATTAAAATACCCAATGCCAAACCTCATGGGTGGGAAAAGATATATCACAATTTTGCTTCCAAAAATTTTCCAAAGTTCTACTTATTTCTGACATTTCATGTGATGTGTTGCAGATTTTCCTTGCTATTCAAAACACTCTAATAGCAGGGATGAGTTTTGAAAAAAAAAAAAAAAGTCTTCTAAGGAAGGACCTACTCATCTACTCATGACATGTCCATGGCAATAAAAGCAGCACAAAATGCCAAATACTGATTATAGAGAAAGAACAAAAGATTACCTTTTCACTATGAGCATAAGTAAACAGCACATTTACTATGGAATTGCTGAAAATGCTATGCAAAATCAGGAGAAGTAATGCCAGGAGCTTGGGGACAGGGTAACAAAAATGAAACAAAAATGTAACAAAAATTTCTTGTGATATATGTCATGCAACCTATTGGTTTAGCCAAGAAGTCAAAGGGACTCTAAATTCCAGAGAGCTCCTCTGTCCATGCAAAGGGCCACAGCTCCACTGAAGTCCTCAAAGCTAAGACACTCATAGGATCATAGAATATCCTGAGTTGGAAGGGACCTACAAGATCATCAAGTCCAACTCCTGGCACCACACAGGTCAACCCAAAAATTCAGACCATGTGACTAAGTGTACAGTCCAAATGCTTAAACTCCGACAGGCTTGGTGCAGTGACTACTTCCCTGGGGAGACTGTTCCAGTGTGCGACAACCCTCTCAGTGAAAAACCTCTTCCTGATGTATAGCCTGAACCTCTCTGCTGCAGCTTGACACCAGTCCTGCGGGTTCTATCACTGGTCACTTTCTCTTAACTCTGCTCGAACTCTGTCTTGATGTGTGTGCCAAACACATAAAGCAGTTAGCAAATAACAAGCTACAGTAAAGAGGACAATACTACATCCTGTGTCTGGTGTGAAAGCACCAATGAAAAGTAATGCACGTGAGGAAAAAAAGATTGCTAATATTAAAGACTGGGCTCTGAACTAGCTATTACCACTCCAGAAAGAGATGTTGGAGTTATAGCAGATAGCATTATGAACATGTCAGCTCACTGCTCAGTAGCTGTTTAAAAAGCAACCAAAATGTTAAAAATTATTAGGAAAAAAAATAGAGAACAACCCCCAAAGCAATCATTCTGCCTGTATCTTTATTACTGTGTTGAATTCTGTTCTCCTCATCTCAGAAAGAATGTAAATAGAAGAAACACAGAGAGAAGTGATAAAGACGATCAAAGGTTTGGCACAGCATTTAAACAAGGAACAACCAATACATTGTGATTCCTCAGTCTGATAATGGAGATGAAGAATGAGAGGGGTTGGCAAAATCAGAAAGGGTATAGAGAGAAGAGGAGACAACTGTTCATTTTCTGTTCTAGTATAAGAACTAGTAGGCATTAAACAAAGTTCTCAGACTGAAGATGTACTTTCTAAAAAAATAACTAAATGTATAGCCTGGCTGTATAAGTTGCTATGAAGCTTGTAGAATTTGGCTACGATGTTACAAACTTACAATTGCAAAAGCCAGCCACAAAAATTCATGGAGGGGAAAAAGAAGTCCATCAAAGGCTGCAACACATGAAAACAGCATACCAGGATGAGGACTTCAAGCCACTGGAGGCTAGGAGCGTATACCAGCAAAGTACTGAATGCCTGCCCAGTACTTTACATATCAACCTGTAACCATTGCCCAACATGAGATGTGGTGACATATGGACCAGTACAGCCATTACTGTACTCTGCTCAACCTCTTTCAATAACAGAACATGAGAGGGAAGCAGGGATTTCTTGCAAACACAAGGTTTCCTTAGGCAGAAGGGTGCTTAACATGCTTAATTTTAAGCTCATACTTAGGTCTTATTAAATTTAATAGAACTGAGGTACAGGCATAAATCCTCTCTTAAACTGAGGTGTTTTCTGGGATCAGAGGTTTTGTTATTACTATTCGTATCAAGCTCTTTGCACAACTGCCTTCACCTTCTCTTCTCATTTCCCCAGGATAAAGCTAAATGTGCATAGTGCTTCAACAATTCATTACGGGCAGACTGAGCACAAACTTCTGTGATTTAATTATGTCAAAGCTCTATTGTCAGAGTTGCTTGTTACTATTGCATGGTAGCTTGTCAAACAAAGATTTTATCTCTTATAGTTCTACCCACAATTCTTAATACTCACTTTTTTGTTATTATTTTACTATCACACTCTAATTGAGCAGATGCAAACATCCAAAGGGATTTTCTTTAAAAAAAATAAATAATTATGATAAGAATCAATGAGTCTAATGTATTTTTATTTAAAATATTCACTGATTATGCTCCATTCAGAAGATAAAGAACAAGAAAAAAGCAAGGACCTAAAGGAATTTGTGTGTTCAGCAATGCTAATGACTAAGACTCTGGTCATGTTGTCTAGATGTAATAATATATCCTATAGACTTTTGGACTAATCAAATGAAAGTAGGGGATTTATGTTCCAGTGTGTTTTAAGAAGAGGGCTTAGAAGATTCCCAGAGTAATTTCATTTGACATTCAAAGGTATTTGACTGCAGTTTCTGAACATTTCTACAACATTTGTATTCAGCATGTGGCAATCTGAATTGTGTGATGTTTTGAAGCTGATTAATACATGGTATTGGTCTTTTCCATCTTCTTTCTTGTTCTGCAGTGCTGATTGCTTTCACATCACTAAGGCAAAAACATTGTGAGTACATTCAAAATTGCCAGCATTACAAAAATCTCAGAGTCATTGGCATATTGGGAACTATTATGTAGTATTTGGGGACCTGAAATTTAAGGGGAAGAAATTGAAACCTTATTTTATACTAATGGCAAGCAATTTTCTGCCACTGCAAATTTTGCTAGGATGGTGTGAAAGCTGCTGCTAATATATTTTCAGAGGACAAAATGCTGATGTAAATACCTTTGTGGGATTGTATTATTCTGATGATTTTATTTTTACTAATATGATATGGCACAGCTGACACAAAGGCAATTTTAACCCTTTCCACTCATCTAATTCCTTTTCTTCCAGCTCACTTTTCCATCATTTTACAGGTGCTGTGTATATGCTATCCTACTGTATTATTCAGCTGCAGAGAAAACTAGTATCTTCAGCAATTTCTGATAGCTAAAGGATGAGGCACTTTTACAGCATGGTGACAGAGTCAGGCTACCAGCTGTTGCCTGACTCAATGATGTGACAAAAGCCAAGAGTGGACAGTGCAGACATTCAACAATGCTGAACCCACTGCCATGGAGCATCTCAGACTTGCAGCCATGACATCAATTTTGACAGGACAGGGATTTTTTAGCTCTCTAGGAAAAGCACCATTTGTACTTAAGTGGATGCTCCAGTTCACATGCCATCTATTTTTGCACTCAGGATTTCTAGCCAATATTTGTTCTAGCACTTCCCTGACAGTGGTTGAGGAAGCAGTAAAAGCCATTTTGTTCAAAACCTATACAGATATTTCATGATAAATGCCCTCACCTTCTCACTACAACTGCTGCCAGCCCTTATTGTAGTGGGACTTAAACTAGGACCTCAGCAAGTGTAGGGTACAGGGCTGGATTTGTCCTCACCTGATTAACACGGTTCTTGCAAGTGAGAACTGTCCAATCCTGACTTGCTTTAGGGTCTTAAAAAAAAAAAAAAAAAAAAAAAGCCTAATCACTGATGCAGTCTTTGCAGCATTGAGTACTGGCAGTATAGTGGTACAGAGGTACAGAGTGGGATCAGTGTGGCTTACTAAATCCAGCTATAAGAGATCAAGATGCTGAAGATGGGGTACCTGGTGATTCACTGCTCTTGAGGCCTCACAGCAAATGTTCGCACACATCTTATTAGTTTCTGTGCTGTCTCTTGCCCACCTTCCATCTAAAAATCAGAACAGGGGTCACTGAGCAATGCTCCTGACAAGGTCCCTGCATCAGCCTGTGCAGTAGTCCTCTCGCTGGCAGCTCCACCTGAGTGATGGCGAGTGCTGTACAGGAGCATCCTCTAGCACTGACTTCAAGAGAGGCGTTGACAGCTGGGAAAGGTCTGCTCTAAAACTTTTTAATAACCAGCTCCTCAGAAAAGAGAGAGAGCATGCTCTGAGTTGGTAGACAGTGAGAGAGAAGGTCAGGAAACCTTCTCAGATAAGAAACTTGTATTTTGAAGATTTGGGAAGGGTAGGACAGTCTTTCTCACTTTGCAGAGCCATTAGCTTAGGGTTCTTCGTCATGAAAGCAAAATAAACAAAAAAGCTTTTAATAAATGGAGTAAGTCAGCGCCTTTGTTACCAAATCTGTATCCAGCTATTGTCTGGAGCTAAATGCAATTAAAACAGGGATTATTCTTTAACAGCTGTTCTTGTGGTGATACGTATGTGTAGTCAAACTCAGCCATGCTTTCAGAAGCGGATCCATTTTTTATCCATTTTTTACCTTGTTATAATAAGAAGCAAATGATTTACAGTGAATTATTTATTTGATTAATTTCATCCTTTTTTCTTTTCTATCAATGAATTGTCCACAGACAGCATGTTGAATTCTTGAATTCATTTTTAATTTAAATAATATATTTGATGATTAATTCTGGGTATGTAAATTATTCATCAGCTGCTAATTCATAACTCAAAATTTGTTACGTAGCATGCTATTATGAGACTCAGAAGACACGTGCACTCTTTCCTTCTCCCTCTTTGGCATGCTATACCTAGTACTGTATTATGAAAAATCTGTGAATTTTACTATTAAGTATACCGTATTTAAAGTATATATATATATATATATATATATATATATATATATATATATATATATATATATAGTCTTAGCGTTAAAATTTGAATTAAAAAAAAAAAAATAACACCTCCCAGTGCTAAGCTTTATAATTTGAACCCTAACTTGAGTTTAAAAGAAACTTAAAATCAAAAACCAGGACTGGAAAAAAATCCTCCAGAAATTTAGAATATAATACTGTGTTATAATTCTGTGTTATAATGGGCTGGAGAATGATTTGGATAAGTTCAGTGCTGGATACTTTTATACAACTTCTCAAACCAGATGTCTGCAGTGATTTGTTTCCCTAGGAATGCATCATCCCATTGCCATCTTTTCAGACAATTTCTAACCTGTTTCTGGAAACACAGACAAAAGCAATTGCAAGCACAGAAATTCATCTTAGTCATGGAAGATGTGTGATACTATAATATACATCACCTCATTCTAAGCTGCCTTTTTTGTCTCATCGTATACAACTTAAAGCACCATGCCACAAAACAAAACAAAACAAAAACAAAACAAAACAAAAACTGCTATCTGAAGAACATTTCTTCTGAGGTAAGAATGGGTTCAAAATTTTAATAATTTATTTGGTGACAATTTCCTGGTGTGCAGCAACTCATTACTTGCAAACTGCAAATATTCACAAGTTGCCATGCTGCAATATGGCACGCTTTCTGTGATGTACGGGCATCTAAGCCTTCAGATCCCACAAACAGCCCTGCAGACTTATGGAGCTACAACATTCACATTTATATGACTGTTAGTACAGAACTCTGTCTCACCAGGTGAAGTAGTTTTTAAGCCTTAGGCTATTTTTAATATTCTGGATGTTTTTAAGTCATAAGAAAGGATGCTCTGTTAATTTCCCATTTTAGTCAGCAGGAGAGAAGGCAGACGATATAATAAACACACAATCAATTGCACATATGATGACTTGTAAACTTGTCTGTAAATTCTACCACAAACTATTAACAAGCAGCTGCAATGATGAGGGGGAGAAAAAAATAAAAAATAATAAAAAAAAGAATTATATACCAGTTCATCATGATAGAAGCTGAGCACTAATACAGATTATTTTTAGCTGGTTCCTATGGAAACATGACTTCTGGGATCACACTATATATGTGTTTCTAAATAACTTTTGAACCTACTGGCTAATTTCAACTACCTCTGACAGAATTGTGGAGTGCTCACGGTAGGTAAAGTCCTCCAGTTTGTGCATAGCAGTAGGGTATCTGAGTGACTGCCCACACTAGAGAGCAGCTGATGGATGAGCTCAGCCTCTATTGGTGAGCAGAGCATCTACTGTCTGAGGCATAGGAAAAAGGTGATGAAAGAAGATGGCATGTACTCCATTTGTAGAAAAGATGTCCTTTGGAGCTAATAAGCTGCTCTGAAATACAAATCTACTGGAAACTAGACTTCATTGGCCCAGGTGCTTACAGAGGTTCTAGTTTGAAAAGTACACAATATTCCACTCTCCCAGAATTAATTTACATCTTGAAAAAGGAAGTTGACCTTAACACCATGCTTTTATTTCAGACATAAAATTAGAAAACTCAAGCCTGTTGTTGCCTTTAACATATTAAACTGCTGAGGATGCCTGATTCTTGATATTGCAAGTGCAAATGCAGAGATTTAACTTTAAAACATACCACTGCAATGTCCTGTTTAAACAGGTTGTGACAGGCCTGGTGCTTACAACTCCTCAAGGACTCTTCTCTATATCCTTTAAATTCTGTTCATGGCCTGGATGGTCTGTAAGTTGCCCTCACTGAGCCCATCAACTTCAATAGTTCTTTCCCTTCAGAGCCCCGATCTTCCCAGTCTCACAAGGGTAAAAGAGCCTGGAAAGCAATTCAGTCATGTTCAGTCACACTTCAGAGAATATGCAGGCTGGACAAAGTTTCCATCTTCTTCTTTTAAGGGAAAGAAGGGACAGAAGTGGTGCCAAAGGAAGTATCTCCATGCTCACTTCCCACCTCCTGGCCTGGCAGGACCAGAAAAATGGCAAACAAAACAACTAATTTTTCTGATGAATGTATTCCCCTCCAGTGGATCACTCCAAGCAAGTCCCACTGCACAACCCACGGAGAGCAAGGTTCTACTCATGCCTCTCTCCCACCAGTTTTCCCAGCAGATCGTGAAAGAAGATACATGGTGATAAGTGAGTCTTCCTTCTGCCCACTTGCTCTTCTACATCTGCAAGGTGAATCCCAGCCACAAGCCTGAGAAGTGGCTTTCCCATGAGGACGGGCAGACTCCTGAAGGTCCGGAGCAGCCCCTTAGGACCAGCTCTCATGTCCAATGCTGGATCCAAATCTCCTCTTGCAAGGTGGCCAATATTCAAATAATAAAAAATAAAATAAAAAATAAAATAAAAAAATAAAAAAAAAAGGTCAGCTCCAGGAACCCATTTCCTTGGTGGCATTCACACACCAGATTAAATCTCATCGCATGGGGCCGATTTTACCTTTCATACCAGTTATCCTGACCGTGGCTGATAAGCCACCACTGTCCTGTCTGACTCCTGAAGGATGCATTGTTAGCACCAGGCTAAGAGATCAAAGACCTACAAGGCTGTGCTGCACATCACATCCCACAGCAACCGTGCTGGGAATACATGTACCTAAGTTAAGTATTCTGGATCAGCCTCCAGACTCACCTCTTTTCTCCACCGACCACGCAGAATACAATCAGGTGCTCTGAATGGCAACTAAATGAAATGCCTGCAGCAACCAGAAGAAGGCTGTTAATACCACCTACTTCAGTTCCCTCTCCCTGCTCCCCACAATCCTTTTTAACCCTGCAAGGTTTTGAAACAACTGACATATATAATGGCAGCAACTCAGCTAAAACTCAAACCCCTGGAAGTTTTAGCAAATGGGATGTGACTTCCACTTTCAGTAGCTTTTATAATATATGTGTTACTATTCCAGTGCATTTTATTCCAGTGAATGTCACCCAAATCAAATGTTTTTTATACAATTACAAAAAAAAAAAAAAAAAAAAAAAAAAAAAAAGAGAGAGAGAGAGAGAGAGGTTAAGATTCTATCCACAAGGACAGGAGCAGTAATGAGGGAATTTTCTCCGGCATTACATTTAATTTAGAAGTGCCAAGATTAGTATGTAAGCTCTTCTGGACACTCTGAGAGTTGGTATCTTGCTCTGTGGGTGTGTACACGTCTGTCTTCTGTGTGGCTCTCACACCTGCAGCTGATAATCATATGCAGTTTCAAATGAGTTGAGAAAATGAAAATTACCTTCAAAAAGAAGGAAAATGCATTTGACATACCTCCCATTCCAGCACTTGCAAGACTCACTATAATTACCACTGTGAGCTTGCAGGCAGATGGCAAACGCGGCAGCAATTCAGTCAGCAGGATGCTGCAGAAATGCTCTCACTAACATTTTGCTCAAGATGTTTCAACACACAAATCTAAAAACTGGCAACCATGACAGAATTCCTGTGATTATCAGTGAGCCTTAAATAATGAGCACATTCTCCACTGGCCTTCCACATCTCTCTGTACCCGCAGCAGGACACCTGTGCTGTTCCCTACCTAGCTGTATGTGGTCTGCCCAATTAATGTTTTTACAGACGCTAAGATAGAAGGACCAGTGATCATTAACAGATGAGATTGAAAAGGGCCAGATTCCTCTCTGAAGGTGGAAAAAAAAAATCACACACATGCCAGGAGAATAATTTTAAGGCTCACAGTCTCGGGCAGCAAGAGCGTCCAGGCAACCTGGAGGTTGTGAGTACACATCACACTGAGCTTTTCATATGGCAAAGTGGGGAAGGAGAGAGGGAAAGGAGAGCTTTGGGAAGATAAGTCTGGCAGAGAAAGAAAAAAAAATAGTCATAGACTAAATATCCTTCTGCCTTAAGGCAGAAGGGTTATCTTTGTTCAGTTTTTTAATCCATCTGACTCCTTAGCTAGGGGATTTGGGAATATCTCTTTGCACACTAAATCTCTTCTCATGGAACTGTGCAATAATTTGAGAGGTTGTAAAGGAAAGGGCACTTATATGTCTGAAAAGCATTAAAAAACTAATTCTAGAGTCCTACTGCAATGACAGCAGCAGAGGGAAGAGGGTTAGCTATGTTCTTTCTCTTCTGTCACAAAACCTGTCACTTAACCTTGTGGGATTTTTTATTTTGTTTGCCACATGGGATGTGTTTTTACAGAGCCCCTTTCTCTGTAGTTACAGCACTGGAAAAGCAAAGGTGTGACTCTTCAGCTGCACTCCCAGAGCAGTCTAATTTAGGCTGCCACAGGACTGAACACTTAACAATGTTTCCGTAGCTGAGCCTTTGGTATGTAAGGATGAAGTGATTGGACCAACTATCGCTATGCAGAATGAATTTTGCTTGCTCAAATTACTTTAGGCCATGTTATTTGCACCCCGATTTCTTTGCATAAGTTAAAGACACGACCAAAGAGTTCATACTACAAAGGTATGAACTTCCAAGTATATGCTGGTTGTTCATGCTTGTAGACTGTTAAGGCTTATTTTAACCTATAAAAAGAGAGGGATTTTTAAATGATCTAATACATAAAACTAAGAACAAGATTAATGAAGTGGATGGCACTTCCTAAAGAAAGAATATTTCCCCCATGCCCTTGGCTCAGAATAAGAGCAGAGCCAGGGCCAGTCATTGCTCCTACCAGCAAGATTGGCACTGAAGGCATAGCACCTATTGTTTGCAGCATGCAGCATCTCAGCTGCAGCAAAAGAAAGCAAAAGAAAGCAAATGTGGTCCATGACATATAAAGAGTAGAGAACAGTCAAGCTTTTATACTTGTACTAAGATTCACAGAAAATTAGAAATGTTTCTTCTTGTACATTTAGCTGATAAGTGTGAATAAAGGTTTTCATGCTGCAAAGGAGAAGGCTGCTGCTGAGTGCTCCCACTCCCCTGACCTTGTGGCTGTGAAAGCTGTAGGGAAACACAGCAGCAATTCCACTTGGATAAGCCATGACACACAACTGACCATAAAGTGCCTTATCACTGGTGCAAGTACTGTTTTTGACCAATCTTGGCAATACATTTTACATTTAAATGCACCTTCTATTGCAAGTATATGTCATAAATAACAAAATTCTGCTTTCATGCTACCTAGATCTCAAGGTGGTTGCCACTTCTATTTTATTGCAGATGAATGAGATGAGGTCCACGCTGTCCCTTATCCCATTAAATTTATCTTGGTAAAACCAAAGTGTTTTATTTCTATTTCAGTATTACCAAAGTGTGATAGATTCTGTGGGGTTTTAAAAAAATAAGTTTATTAATGAAAGCAATATTTAGCAGCTTGAAAAAGATATCTGCAACTTGGCCTCAAATAGCATGCGGTAATCACTTTTGTTCCATATAAGTGGGGTTTGAATCCCCTCTAGCTGGGTATGAACAAACACACACTTTCCAGGTGACACACCCTGGCTACCTCTGCTAGAATCACCAGCTTTTAAAAGAAAGCACAGAAGTGGCATTTTGTATTGAGAATGGCCCTGTGGGCATCTATACAGTCTACACAGATATGAGGATTAGGAATTTCGGTGCTTTGATGCGTGGGCATTCAAACTTGCCAGGAGAAAGCAGCTGTTAGTTTAGGTCGGTCTGAGCTATGCTGAAATAAGTAACATGAATAAAACAAAGTAACAAAACAAAGAGGACATATTCACTGAATATATATTTTCATAACCTAGATAGTTGTAGGTTATGTTGTAAGTTAGAGCATCATATTTCTGATATAAACAGCATCAAATTAGTATATGTGGTGTACAGAAGCTACGCCTCAGCCAGAGGTCACAACAACAGCACAAGAAAAATAATCTGGGGTTGGGGAGAGCTTCAGCATTTTAAAAAGCTTTGCATAATACTGTGACAAGAACTACAGCAAATAAAATACACAGATCAAGCATCCAGAGGCGCACACACAGCATTCAGATCAGAGCATGGGTGTTCAGCAGGGACAAAAGCTGCTGATCAAAGCACAACATCTTCCCACCAGTGAACAGCAGCCTTCCCTTGCTAAAAGCCCGTTACCACAACACAAGACAACAGAAAGCACGCACTTTGAGCAGGAGCAAACTTTGAAGAAGATAGACATGCAGAAAAGCACCACATATTGGAACAATTAATATTGAGAAACAAATTTTATACCCTGCTCATCCTTTCATGCCATCAAACAGGCAGCCCACAGAGGACAAGTCAAAAACACTGTGAAAGGTCTCAGGGAATGATTACGAACAGGCCAAAAAGCAAGACAACTTTAATTTTTTTTTACATAACATAGATCTACACCTTCTCCAAACCAGTCCCAACTGCTGATATATTTTTCATCAGTCTTGCAGTACAGCCCATCACTACTGACAGTCAGTGCTTTTCCTGACTGGCATGAGGGATGCTCAGAATCAGAATTTTTCCACTCCTAGGGGCCGTAACAGGGCATACATCTTCACACACATCCAGATAATGCACCTTCCCGTTTTGATCTAATGCAATATCCTTTCAGTACCAACCAGATTTTGCTAATGAATGTTTTAGCATTCTCAGTTTTCATGTACCGTTAATGATAAAAATTACATTTATGGCATTTTATATTTTCTTTGAGCTTTCAGTTAATTAATAAATGAATTAATCCTAGCAATATAAGTAGGTTGCTATTTAGATTACAATTTTTAAGTGGATAACCTGAGGCAGATCAAGGTTAAGAACCTTGCCTATGATATGATAGCAGAGGAAGTAAAGGAGTCCAGGCTAAAACAAAATTAAGTGCTGTTTTTTTAAAAGATTAAAGGATACCAACAGATGTGTTGGAGGAGCTTCTTTTTAGGGGAGCTCAAGTTCCACAGGGAAGTTTTCCAGGGAGGGGTGGGTGGGATGTAAACACAGATACTTTTAAACCCTATTTTCAGCAGTGAATTAAGGTTATGCTGAATTTGGCTTAAATAATACAGGCAGAAATCCTCCCTGAATACCATGAAAAGCCACCAAAGAAATACTGAAAAGTTGGTCAGGATTAATTTGTTCTATAACTTCTGAAAACGTGATTTAAAACATCCACAGACAGTCATACGCCTTTGGGAGACTAAGAGGCAAGATAAGTTTGCTTCAGCCTATTTAAAAGCTTTTGGAAAGAAGCAGAAGCTTTGCAATGCTCCATGAAGACATAAAACTTGCAAAAATACATGCAAGTCAGAAAGTTTCCCAGAAAAATACTTAAATATCCAGGCCAACATGATTTCAGGCAACAGATACACTTACAACACACAAGGTCTCCTCACACAGAAATAATCACACGGTACATGAAAAGTCATTTTGAAAACTATTGTGTCTGTCTAACAACAAACAGGGTCTTAAAGATTTCCATGTGGAAACTTATTAAGACACCACATCCCTTCCGGAGTTTTCCAAGAAGTGAAGCAATTCCTTATTCATTCTGATGGAAAAAAGGAACCCTTCTGTCCACCCTATATATATATATTTATTATTTTTTTTTAATAAAATATACAAAATGTGGGATCCCCAGCTGCAGTGGAAGCCACACAGTGCTGCCTTCCAGGGTACCATTAGACATTCATCAATGCTGCTTACCAGGGGCTAATTCTGCAGCTGCATATGTTTCCAAAACTGGTTTACACCAGCTCATTATCGGATTGTGTATTTAAATCTCAATTAAAGATGTGTTTTGTGGACTCATACAAACAGCCATTTGAGCTCATCCAGAACTAATGAGAATTGCTGCAGACAAGTAATGCTAGGCTCTGGCACTGTAGCTGGGGAAGTTTCTGTCTCACATATTTTCACTCTGTGAATCTCCATCAGATACCGTAACTCCATTTCTCTGAATTTTAAGGCCTACAGTCACTTAGATGCTTTGCATGGAGAAGCAATTATATGTTGTCATCTACTTCACATTGCATTCCTTATGAAAGTAATACTTTTATTTTCAGGCTATATTCAGTAGATGTATGGCATATTTTCAGGGTCCAATAAGCATGTTTGTTTACAGACATGGAAGAAAAAAATGAAAATAAAATTAAAAATTAAATTAGGGGCCATGTTCCTATTCTTGCCAAGTTACCCCCTTAATGGGAAACTTCAGTAAAATCAGTTGTTAACTTGCCTGAACTGGTAAACCATCCCAACCCCAACCCCTCAAAAAAAAAAAAAAAAAAAAAAAAAAAAAAAAGAGAGAGAGAGAGAGAGAGAAGCTGTGGATGCCCCATTCCTGAATGTGTTCAAGACCAGGCTGGATGGGGTTTTGGGCAACCTGTTGTAATGGGAGATGTCCCTGCCCATGGAAGGGGGTTTGGAACTAGATGGTCTCCAAGGTACCTTCCAACCCAACCCATTCTGTGATTAATTTTTTATTAAAAAATTAAGATGAAGAACCGCTTTTGAAACAGATTCTCTGCAGGAAAACTGTTTCAAAGTGTTACAGTAAGGAACATTATTACCAATTACCTCCATTTTGGTAACATAAATCAGCACAACTTAACAGAGGTGTCTCACTGCTTGTCTACCTTTGCATACTCTGTTTTAAAAACTGTAATTCCAGGCAGAAGAGAGATAAGGTTAAGCAAAGAAATCAGCACACTCTTTCATATAATTTAAACTACAGAAATGAAATCGCAGTGAAGTTCATGGCTTCTAAAGTAGCTGCTAGAAGAATAGATTCCCTCTTCTTGCATTGTGCTCATGGTAAAAAGAAAAAGAAAGAAAAAAACAACAACAACAACAAAAAAACAACGAAGTTATCCAGCATTCTATTAAAAGTAATGGGAGTTTTAGCTGAGCAGTGATAAAATTTAGAAAATTTATCTCAGTATCTCGTTATACTACATCCTATTTATGATTTCCCTCCAATCAGTTCCTATGGCGAAACACAATGGCTTGCTTGCGCCCCTTGCTTAGCTTATTTCCTATTGCCATCCAAGGTAAAAGGTCACTAATGCACAGGAATTTTAGACTCTAGTTAGACATTCACCTAACATGTGAGTTATCATGCAAATGTCATCCTTTACCTGAAGGCAAATTCCTGCCTCTTAATATTTAAATCCCATCTAGTTTTCACCAATTTCTAAACACCACATGTCATAACACAATTTAGAACACATTGAAGGACAAAACATCTCCCTCTCTGTCCCTTTTCCTGTCAAATAATATAACTTTTTATTGTGTTTTACCAAAGCAAAATGTTCTTCTCAATTCAGACAGTAAGGAAATCTCAGTTGAGCTGTTAGAGAAAATGTAAAGTCAATGAAAACAAGATCCCTTCTTGGGAAAAGAAGTTCACACTAAAGAGAGAACTGAAGACAGCCACTATCATATCTCACTTTTGGAGACCTCACCCATACTGGCAGGTCTTGCCTAGTACATGCTGCATCTGAGACAGGACAGCACAGCTTGCGGGTGTGCTGGAGAGTGTGCATGGTTCCCTGGCTGGAAAGGGTACAGAGGACAGGTGAACAGGCATCTGTGCCATGCCATGCTCACACGCTTTGTTCCAAGCTTGCTCCAATGGCTAGTGCCATTCCATTCCTGCCCTCTCCATGTTTCTGACTGTGTTTTGCTTGGTTGTGCTGGTTTCCTGATGCTCTGACTGGCTTCCAGTTATGCAGCCTTTACTTTTATGTTTCAGCTGCCTCCAACTCTGTCTCAATTCAATTTATAAGCCAGTTTTTGTATAGCACCTGTGAAATTTCAGAAGTGCATTTACTTGTGATTGTTGGTTTGTACTTCAAGCAAGAGAAGCAAATTA
Source organism: Anas acuta (assembly GCF_963932015.1). Classification (NCBI taxonomy): domain Eukaryota; kingdom Metazoa; phylum Chordata; class Aves; order Anseriformes; family Anatidae; genus Anas; species Anas acuta. The sequence continues at coordinate 67,201,558 of NC_088980.1, forward strand.
AAATTGGATGTCATTGCAATGACTCAGAGGTACATGAAAGCAAAACTTGAGCTAAGGCTCAAGTTCAAGCTTAATCACTTGAAAGAGCCATGAATGACTGAACAAATTAATATCATAAACTTTAGGAAAGAAGACTCCTTCCTCCCAAAATAATTTTCTGAATAGTAGACAGTGATAAAGAAGAGTATTTATGCTGGTGTTCTACACATTTATTTTTTATTATTATTTTAACAGAAAATTACTGACAAAGGCAGCTGTGATGCATAGATAACTACCACTAAAATTTGTTCTCAACTATTAGAATCAATGTGTGCCATCACCTGGATGTGAGAAAATAATTTATATTCCTATTGCTTCTGACTGAAATGTCTTGGAAAAATACAGAAAATAAGGAACTTCCCACTTTTACCCCTTTTAGAGAATTTTGCATTTACTAGAAATAATCACTTTGATTGAAGACCAAGAAAAACTCACATTGGTCACGCAGGAACATATAAAGCACATTAGCTGTTTTACCAGCTCCTATGCTCCCCCTGCATCAGAGTTGCAGGGCAGCTGGAAAAAGAAACAAGACAGTGGGCAAAAACAACTGGCTGAGAACTGGAAGCTAGAATAACCCAGAGACACACACACTCAAGGAAAAAGTCTTATCAGGTTTTAAAACATAGAGAATATTAACCAGATCCCCCAAAAAAGTCTGGAAAGGAATACAATATTCCTTAGCACGAGACATGACAATTCACCAAACTAACCTGACAGAATATTGTAATACTTTTGTCTCAGGTGCAGGGAGAAGAAGAATTAATTTAAAGTATGCCAAATAATTCACCACGATATTAAGTTATGCCAGCCGGAAATGGGATATAAAACTCTGGGATTTCTCTCAAGATCAGATTTATAGAAAGAATTTCATATTTTGATAGGCCATTTAAAAGCAAACATCTCACAGCTGACCCCAGATGCTTTATCTTTTTGTATCAAATGCTTATTAAAGTTCCCCATCATAAATATATTTTTGTTTTTCTATCTTTTTATTTCTAAGGGCAAACACAGATGGTGCAGAGCAGCATAGCACAAGAGATGCTCAGGCAAACTGAGAATGAGCAGCATGGCACAGGGCTGTCCCACACAGAGGTACAGCTCAGGTCCTGTAGGCTGTAAGACTTCTGCCTCCATGCAGCACTGCCTTTGCTAGTAAGCCCACTATCCATGAATGTTGACTCACTCATGTGGCAGGCACTGCACTTGTTTGGTAGTTCTTCCTCAAAGTCCAACACAAACCCAATGGATACAAGTTGCATCAACAAAAATTTTGGTTAGATATAAGGAAAAAAAATCTTCACTGTGGGCCAGCACTGAAACCAAAGCCCAGAAAGGTTGTGTAATATCCATCCTTGGAGGTTTTTAAAACTCAATTAGACAAGAATTCTAATAACCTGGTTTAGCTTTGAACTTCGCCCTCATCTGAGTAGGAGGTTGGATGAGAGGGCCTAGAGGTCCCTTCCAAACTAAATTCAGGAATGCTAAATGGCACTAGATGTACTGATGCAGAGCACTGTGAAAAGACATTCAAGTAAGATTTGCAAAATCTGTCAATCTCTGGATATCAAACCTACACTTGCAGGCCAAACCAATGCACAGAAATAAGTTTATCAGCCTTCCCTTGCACCATCAGAATGACAGGTATTGCACCGAGCACGTCTCTCCATATCCTTCAACTCACCTGTAGCATGCTATGACAGTACTCCCACAGGTCTGAAACAAGGAAATCCCTTCCCCTTTACACTTTCCCCACTCTTTCCCCCCAGTACCTCCAAGAATTTTACAAACCTTCTCCACTGCTAAGTTTCCACATTTCCATTGCATTTACTTTGGCTCCAAACGTCTAACATGAAGTATAGAAGCATCTAGCAATCTTGACAGGTGTTAAAACCCTGCACATAATTTTTATCTGGTGTAACAAGAAACCATAAGGGATTACGCAGCTGACCCAATTTGAGGCATTTAACATAACAGAGTTTTACAAAGCACTTCTGTTATAATCTACAGAGGACTGATTCTGTCCCCAGTGAAAATCAATAACCCTGTTACTGGAGGCAGAACCAGACCAAATACGTCAGCACCGCCCATCCATATTCTAAATAAGTTGTACAAGGAAACATTAGTTTCTAATCTTGGTTCTTCAGCATCTAAATGAGCTTCATCACCATAGCAACAGATGGCTTCACAATCTTTAATGCCTTTATTTTCACAAGTCCTCTGAGAAATAGAGGAGGACAGCTGTCCCTGTTTCACAACTGCGTAGCTGCGATGCAGAGAGGCAAAGTGATCTGCCCCAAATCCTGCAAGATACCTACTGAGAGCAGGATGTCAGGCATCGAGTCTCCCAAGCTTCCTCCTAGTGCTCCATCCTACCTCACTCTTGCTTCTAAAAGTACTTCCCATGTCTACAGCTAAATGAGCATAACCTTTAAAAATCTGGCTTTTATAGTTAAATGTTCAAGTCTTCTAAAAGCTTGGCCTACCCTTTCATAGACTGGGCTGCATTTTTTTTTAATTATTATTTTTATTTCTGCAGAGGTTTGAGCTATGGATTAGGTCCAAAGGCCATTGGAAAACAGATTTGGCCAATTCATTAAGCCAGAAAGCATTGGTGCTATGTAAATCTCTCAAGTTTCATAACGTTTTAAGAGGCTGCAAAGGAATCTAATTTTGTACTTCCTTTCTGGCTTTTGCTCTGTCCATAGGGTGCATTCTAGGGAACACGTACATTAGGGAAGCCAGCAAAAATAAAAACTTGTCTAGTTCTCCTAGCTGTGTCAGACAACAGTGAGTTATCCCAGGCAGGCATAAGCTCTGCAGAAAGCTGTTTCAGCACAATTTGTTAGCAGGTCAGGACGGGTTTCTAAATCCATTTTACAGTGTTTTTTTCCCTCAAAGTTCAGATATTTTCTTGATTCCCTTTTATTTATAATGGTTTATAGGTAAAACACACTTAACTCATGATTTGTTTCTTTATTTTATGAGAACAAATAATAAAGCAAAATTCATTTCTCCATATAATCTTTTTAGTTTACAATTAGCATCAGAGTTGTATGCAAAATATCTCAATCTTAAAATGTCTCTACTTATCACAGCAGTCTACACTGTTTATATTTATGAGGCAATTTGCACAAATGTCTTTAGATTGATGCACTGATCACATTTATTTCATTTTTCTGCATCTCATATGTTGTGTTCCTCTTCTCTTTATATTGCCTTTTTCCAGGAACCTGCTCCATTCATCTCTTCGGAAGAACGGCTTTAAGAGAGGCAGATGGCAGCACCTAAAAAGTGAAATACTGAAACTGTCTCTACATGACATAAGTGTCCTCCTGAGTACTGGTGAGTATTATATGTATTAAAAGGCATGTCTTACTTCAGAAGTAGAAGCTATTACTTTTAATTGTACTTCTCAGCATGAAAAACTTAGAAAAAACATGTTTTTTTCTCTTCAAAGTCAGGTCTGTATATTAAAAAGGGAAACACTCCAATACACACTAAAAAACAGGCCATAGTTGTCCTAGGAATACACAGCAGCACTGCTAAACATGACTGTGTAAAGAAGATACGTTAAGTGTGAAGTTGCCTTAAGTTTATTTTGGCTGTCTTAACTCTGATGAGATTAGAGCTGCAGAATCAAATGCAAATGCAGTTCACTGTTTCACTACAATAAACCTGGTGCTTCTTTAAGCTACCAAAACATGTCAATGCTTCATGGTATCACCCTGTTTTGAATGTTATCACTTGGTTCTTATGCAGAAGGGGTTAAAATACAGAACAGATGTTTTAATCTAAAGAGAAATCACAGAGCTGTACCACCCAAGAGAATTGATGTTATGCAGCTCAGCTCAGGCAATGCAATTGACCTCTGAGGTCCAAACACGCCTTGGTGAGCCCTACAAGCCAATCTGGCAGCTGCCAGAAAAAGAGTGTCAACAGAGCACCAAGTGAAGCAGATGACATTTTATTTGGGGCTGTCTAGTTGTCTCCCTTTAGAGGTGAAGATGACCTCTGGAATGCAGCATTGCTGGATGCAAGTGATCCAGCAGAAGGGAGGACACAAAGGTTCTTCAAGGATGCAAAGCAGCAGAAGGACTTGTGCCTGAAGCAGAAGTCCAAATGAAAAATATGAGGATGCCATAGTGAAAACACACATGGGAAATCAAAGAAATTCAAGAAAGGACTTACATCTGTGGCACAGGCCTGTTACACAAAATTGACTTCTCAATGAATACCCCAACAATAGGGATTAGTGTTGCTTTTGCATCACAATTTGAATGTCCACACGTTTATACAAAGAAAGTGTAAAAAGTCCTTTACTAAGTTACCCAGAACTAACCAGTAACTGCTTATTGTGGTGTCACATACCTTCCCACTAAGAAAAGAAAAGCAATTCCAAACATGTGAGGTGCACAGAGATGTGGTGACCAGGCGTGTATTCAGCAGCCTTTGCCTGCAGTGGAACGAAATGGGTTTTGTGGGTCAGTTTTCATCTAAAAAAAAAAAAAAAAAAAAAAAAAGTATTCTTAATAACACATGGATATCCATTTCAATAGCTGCTGGCAAGGATTTACTCTGTAAATTACTTCCTGTGTGAGGTGAGCATGGCTGGAATGGCATATTTCCAACCTCAATTCATTCTGCATAGAAAAGCAAACTTCCCTTAGATTGCTACTTGCATTCCCTTGACATAGTCTCACTAGAAAATAGTAGAATTAAATTAAAAACTGCTTATATCAAACCAATTTTTCTTGCATATTCTACTTGTCCAGAGATATGTCTGAGTCTGGGCTAGAGTTCAATGGACATGAATTTAAAGATTGTCTAGTGACAAGCAAACACTAACCTATATTATCCTTAATTTAAAGAGGTATTGGAAAATGGCATCAAAGTGCTTATTTGAAAGACATTGGAATCAGCTTCATATTCATATTTTGTACTATTTAATTAAGGAACAATACTGCTGAATTGTGGGTTGTCACCCTCTGACACAGTGCTCAACAGAAAATTGAAAACCACAATGCCTGCCCACACTGTTAAAACCTGATGTCAAACACATTAGAGATTTGTTGATATATAAAGTAACAGATAAAGAAAAACAACAAATAAAAGAATACAATTGGGAGCCCTGGGAACTGCCCTACTTCATGAAAATAGTACTGTGCATTTCAATGAAGAGAAACAATAGCTGTAAATAGCAATAGTGTCTCAGGAGGTTGCCCTTAATTATATGAGGCTGCCATTGCAGACATATTTTATGAAGGAACAAGCAACAGATTCTCAAAAACACACAGGAAAAAGATATAAAGGGCACTGAATCTGCCCTCTTTCCTGAAATGGACAGGGAGAACACAGCTGGAGCAGGCTGAGATTTTGAACATGGCACAGCCAAAACAGATGGGTTTGCCATCTCCCGATAGCCAAAGTGCCACTGGTGGAGGATATCTCATATGTTGGAAGGAACAAAGTAGGGCATCTCAAAAGTTGACCAAATACTGTGAGCAGAGCTATCTATCAGTTTAACTAATACCTTTGGTTAATAGATGGCAATGAGCAGCACATTGCCAAATTCCTTGGTACATCTACCTTCTCACCAGAGATATGTATCTCAAAAGACCAGTGTGTATGGCAATGTGGACAACAAGAACAGACAGAAACAGAGGAAATTTAGAGCTAGTACCGTGGAAAAGCCTGGGCAGGCAAAGATTCAGATGTTGTACTAGCTAATATGAATTCATGGTCTTTGTTGTGTTCCATGGCCTGAATTCACATTCATATTGATGAAGACAGGAAAAAACTTGGTCCAGTTTTTTCCTTTATCATGTTCCTCACATCAAAAGGCAACCCTGACAACTTCTGATCAAAACAAAATGAAGGTTTTGCAATTAATATTCCCTTCACACTAATGCACATATGCGCTCAACATGCCCTCTGCTCTCTCCATCGTTCATGTAGTCACACTTTGCATGCTATTAAGCAGGTGATGCAATAACATCTGAATGCCAGTAATACCTTGAGTCCAACTTACTGGACTTGCCTGCAAAGCTAAACACGCATCCCTACTTACAGCAGATGGACAGAACTATTTCCAGTGAGCTCCATGGAGAGAGCTCCCATGGCCAAGAAAAGGCTGAAGGAGATTTCTTAATGGGCTTTATTGGTGACTTTGTTCTTGCTATCAGACAGTTTTCCTGTCTGCTTTCCTCATTAAGCCAGCAATAGGATAACTCAGCAAATGCTCAGACACCTGAGATTTTAAGAATTCTGCAAACATCTATGAAGATTACAAACATATCGAAGATATACTGGGAAGATACTACCGAGGATAAGCTTCATTACAAGTTCAGTGGTTGAGAGGAAGCAGGTAATAAAATATCTCTAACAAGGTAACATGCTTTCTTGGTATTTCATAGGAACAGACATAACTGATTTTAGAGATGGGCTGAAAGATTCACATAACTGAGCACACTTACAGTAAAATTAATACATATATTTCAACCTTATTACAGCTGCTGCTTAGCAGTCAAAGTGGTAAAAATCCATGCTTCTATGGCTCCAGAGTGACTTCACATGCTGGACTGCCTCCAGTCCTGACTAGTAGATCACAGCGTTTGCTTCATGTCAATAAAATGTACAAAGACAAGTGAGATACACTATGTGAAGAGACTATAAAGACAATTAAAAGAACCAATTGTCCATAAGTTTTTCAAGCCATGATGAAAAAGAGGTATCGACAGCCTGGAAATAACAAAAACAGAAAGAACACGCTTAATACGCTCCAGAGGAAAGTACTAGAATGAACTTGTGGCTCCTGTTTTGGAATCAGCCCAGTTTTGCCAGTATTGATTAGCTATCAGCCACTGTCTTCCAGTTAATCAAAATATTTTACCAATGAGGATGAATTTTCATACATTTTGTTGAGAATTCATTTTAGATAAAATAAATCCAACAGCGATGCAGTAAACCTTTCCCTTGTGATGAGAAGCTTCCTGTGAACCCAAGCAGCACAAAACTCAGACCAAGCTTCTCTGTATTGATGGATCAGCTTGAGCTCAGTACAGGATGACTTCATACACTGCTGCGTCAGGCCTCTTAGAAACAGTAGGCTTGATATCTCAAGTATTTCTTCATAGTGATTCATTTTTATTAGGCAGTGGAATATACTCCTGAGAAAAGATATGGCGGCCTTATTGTTGAGAGAATATAAAACCAGGACAGCACAATACTAGAAACTGTCCTCCAGAGAATAAAACCTGTAACAGCCTTGTTGACAACTGAATAAGGCTTTTCCATCTTTAATATCTTCGGCAATGCATACACCCTTAGGAAAGCTGAAAAGATTCATACCTAACAAATCACAATATTATTTCAGATTTGGGACAAAAACAAACAAACAAACAAATAAAAACACCTTTTGGCTATCCTAAAAGACAAAGTGAGGTCTTTCAGAGGTAACTGTTAGCACTATCATTATGCACTTAAGTTCTAATCAGGGGTGCTGCTCTCTTTTAATATAAAATATAAACAAAACTACAGAATGCTAGATTTTCCTAAACTACTACCTGTCATATTTTTCCTTCCTTTATTCACATTTCTCCTCTTTTCCACTGTAAACAGTGGACTCAAGGAAATACTGTTACATTACCTATATTCCCAGTTTAATTCACAGCAGTTATCCCTCTCAGGAATTGCCGAGTTCTGAATAATAAGATCTTGGTGAACTTTCAGCAATAAACCAGAGAACAAGGTGTTCCTCTAAAGCAACAGCAGAAGAGATTTCCTTACAATTTTCAGAAACAACTGGAAAGAAAGATTTATGAAGTACAGCACTGTAAGCCACAATCAGTCACTCTCCAGCATGAAAGGCTTGAAGAAAGAAGGTGCTGATCTAGGACCCCAGGGGTCTTATTGACATTTAGGTTTCACAAAAGATAAAGCTGTTCTAGAATTTAGGCTGTCCAAAGCTTTGAGAAAGAAACAGACAAAGACTGTTAAACAACATGGCCAACCCAATATTCAGAAATAAAAAGAGATGTCAAGAACCCCATCTGCCCTTCTCAGAAAATGAGCCAAACATTGTTCTCTACTTTTCTGAATTCCCCTTTCTATGAGCTTGCTTTTAAAAAAAGGGGGGGTGGGGGGTAAAGGAATGGTTTAATACAAATGCACAGAATTTGCAAGGAAACGGTTTAATCTAAAGAAAAGCAGTGCTCAAAAAGACCAGGAACATTTCAATTTCTCCTTTAGAAAAGTATCATAAACAATTCAAGTAACTCCCACAGTATTTAACTTCAAGTAAAAAGCACATGCAGAAAAAAAATCTGTGAATGATTATTAGGATTCCTAACAGAAACAGCTGGTGGTTTTACACCAAGGCTAGGCCCTCCATCTCCATCCACCAGACAGTGTGAGACAAGACCAAGACATGTAGACCATGCCCAGAAAAGAACGTCTAAATACAAGTGTGAAATAACTGCAGACTTCGCCATTACAAAAAAAAAAAAAAAAAAGTAGTAGTAAGAACAGCATAGGAATGAGCATGCTAGCTTGACCCCTCTCTTCCCAGGTAAATTGAATGCTACCAATGCAGGACATTCCCCACAAACTTAGCCACATCCACACTTAGCCACAGCCACAAGGCACAAGAGTGGCAACAGGTTTTCCTAAAGCCGCAGATGAATTGGAGTGCATTGTACATAAAACTGTCATTAAATTGAGTCAGAATCTGTGAAATACTCCCTAGATAAGTGACTTGAGAGGCAAATGATGATGTAGGACCAAGGCAACGCTCCTTTCTTTTTCTTTCCCCCCAAAAAGCTCCTTCCTCATGGCCATCGGTTCAACATGAGCTCCTTGTGTTCATCTCCTTAGCTGTTTTTTTTTTTCTTTTGAAGCTCTGCCCATTCACTTATTATAATAATGAATAATTTACTAAAAAGAAAAATCAAAGAAAACTTAAATCTGCCTTAATATTGGCATGTCAAATGATGTTTAACAGTTGCCTAGCACCACAGATTTCAATAGAACATTTCTTCATCCCCATCAGAGTAAGTTAGAGAAGCAGCAGCAACACAATGAAACATTTGCAGAATTTTCTAAGTGGCTTACTTCTTCTAAGAGCTACAGTACTTAACTATAATAGGAATGATTATACATGGATTTAGCTCAATTAAGCATCACCTTGGTAATGCTTTCTTTTGTTATCCAAACAGTTTTGCATATGTTCATCAGGATGACTGAAATTTACCCAGGAAGCCAAGTCTATTTTCTGGCTTTATAGTGGAGACAAGTTTCAAGAAATATTTTTAAAAACTGAAACAGACTTAATTTAATATCTATTTGTATACTAATTAAAATAAAAGACATTACAAGTACTTATTGGCAAAAGGAGAATACAGAATGGGGCCTCTATACTTTGGGCACTCATCTATAAGATGCACATGGGACAAGTGGTTCAGGGTTGTTCTGCCCGGTCCATAGCTGGGCTAGATACTTGCTCTCTCTCCAGGCATATTTACAGCCAGAGATAACAGCTGTAAAGAAACCACCAAGTCATTTCAGATTTGATAAAAACTAACTACCAAAAACTTTTAGACAGCTCTATCCTACCAGTTCCTTCAAGTGTCGCATGAGTCACCAGGAAGACTTATCTCCTCAACTGGATATTGAATTAAGCTCATATAAGCAGGAACAAAAGAGGAAACTATAACCATATGAGACCTGCAATACTTAGCCTCTTGGTCTCTGAAAAGACAGGTCCCATCTATCAACAGAAGCCACTTGCATTACCTAGAACAAACCCTGATCAGAGGGATTATTTGTAGGCATGAATCCATGCAGCAATAAACAGTTTAAAATACTTCAATGGTGTGGTTATAAGACCTTCAACAATTTTTATTTCCCTGGCCTTTTCTTAGAAAGTTTCTAGGAGATGTACCTCTCTGGAACACAAATAAAGGAACAAAAACTGCAGGTTTGTACAAATACACTGTGGATATTATCCATACAAACTAGAAAGGGAAACAAGTACTGTTAAAGGGTAAAAACAATATTATGGTTAATCAAACAGGAAAAAAAAAAAAAAAAAAAAAGTTTCTTCTTCAAGAAGAGACACAGATTTACCATAAATTGGACCATAAACCCATTCATGCATAATTTGTATTGTAAATTCTTCACATAAACCAAATTAACAGAATAACCCCCATTTTGCAATCACAAAGATGAACTTGATGCACTAAAATGAAAAGCAAACAAAGCCAGCAGCAGCCAAAGCTAGGAAGCATGGTTTCTAGGAAATTTTAACTCAAAGTACAGCTTTTCACTCTCCGTTCATTTTCCAACAATATTTGCTTCAAGGCGGCATGCATAAGACCCACCTTCTCCAACCAGCTACCTACTCTCACAAAACTATTAAGAACTCATTATTTTTGAATATTCTACCTCTTCATCAAATGTCCTCAAAATTAATTGAGTCACAAGGTAGTTGGGAAGGAAATGAAATATAAGACATAGCAGCAGACAGCACAGTCAGGCAGCTTTCAGTTAGTTTTCAGTAGTTTTTTAAGGAATTAAATGAAAAATTACAAGCACTATACTTATTTACCAAACCACAGAAAACTGAGGGACTATGGCTTGAGTTAACATTGTTCATTCAATACACCAGGTTCACTTAAGAAAGGTAGAAAAAAGTCTCCTGTTCACAGTCTCATACTGCAAATAGTAAACAGCTGAGCCCACATGATTACCTTCACTCCTTTCTTGTCTTTCAGATCAATCACAGAATATCATCTCCCATTCCTGCACAACTGGCTAGGTTCTCCTGCTGGCTTTGTGCAGCAGCAGCTCTAGCAGACAAAGAAAATCATCCCTGCTAACAACATAGGACCAAAGAAAATCGTGGTTTTCCCTTGCTCATGAAACACCTGAGATCCAATCAGCAAAGCAGAGAAGGGGAAATCTCAGGGAGCTGGCTGTTGGGGCTGTCACTAAGGGAAAATACAGCCTCTTCTAATTCATGGGATCTGGCTAGGTATCCAAAAGTTTCGTTTACTAATATTGGTGATCCCATACCTGGTTCTTTTACCCTTGCACCTCTTCTGCAGACCACTGGATTTTGCTGCTTCCCTTTTACTTTTTCTTTTATTACAGTTATGTTCAACGTGTCTGCTTTAAAGAGCAGAGATTTGAAACAATTTGTGCTATGTCCTGCTTATTAGTGTCTTTTAAGTCATACAATATGCACAGTGAGCTTAATTATAAGACAATGACAGGAAATTTAATTTTTTCCAAAAAGTAATAAATGTTAAAAATAAAAATGTGATGTTTAACTGGCAAATTGAATTTTTAAAAAATGTGAATTATTAACTGAAATGTCACTCAACTTGTAGTAGTCTAAAGGATAATGACTGTATTATTTTTTACAATTCCATTTACTATTAGTCTTGCATCAGCTAATAAAGTAAAATAAACAGCAAGCATCTCATAACCATCAACAACCCTTCCTTAAGGAAAGAAGTGCACAAACAAGGAAGATTAACACTAGTGTATAGGAATAGGCACACTGAGCAGACAACCATGCTTGAGAGACCCTCTGACCTGTATGAACAGCCCACCTCAGAGAAGCTGGTCAGGCCAATATACCTCAAATGGAAAATGGACCATAACAGAAGGTGCAAAGGGCACCTGAGCACCAGTCGAGGATATGAGAGATTTCACTGCACGTAACAGCAATGTTGTTGCTCAGTAGGTCACTTCTGTCAAAACTCAGAGTGCAAAAGAACTTCTGCTACTAACAGTAAAAAAAAAAATAAAAATAATTAATTAATTAAAAATGAAAAAAAAATAAAAAAGAGAGAGAGAGAGAGAGAAGTTTGTTTGTTTTCAGGAAAAAATGTCTGGGGAGTCTTTGTTCCCAGAGCTGAACCTCTTGGCTTCCTTCCCTGAGCTCCACAGGAAAAAGATTTATTACGAGGACACCTTTGCAGGGACAGTCACAAATTCATTACAAGAAGTTTGCAAGAAATACCTCTATCATAGCACTGTCTGTAAACTAATGGTACAAGGCAACAGTCGTGTTGAAAAGAAAGATGACAAAGAAAACGCTAAAATAGCTTCAAAAAACAGAAACAAAAATCCTGTACTGCCTCTCTGCAACTGAAATTCCTCCAAGTCTGATAAGGCACTAAAAATCTGACCATTACTGTCCTCACAAAAGTGTGACAAAACTCCTGATGCACTTTGCCCCTTGTCAGGTCTCACAGAGAGACGGACAAAACTGCTGTTCTGCTCATGTCAAGGCAGCTCAGAGCTCAGTGAGCAGATCTCTGATTAAAAAAAAAAAAAAAAAAAAAAAAATTGAAATACATAATCTGTGCTTGGTTACTGAAGTCAGCCAGACTAAAAAAAAAAAAAAAAAAAGTATGCAGTTGGCCACAACAAAATAACTTCCTATTTTATTAAAATTATTAGAAGAGAAAATACTCCTCAAGATAATGTTATCTATAAGCTCTTCAAACAGTAATAACACAGATCAAGGAATATGACTTTTACTATCTTCCCCTTGGATAAAGCCAACGTAGATCTTATTGCTTACTCTGTTCTTAATAAAGAAAAGTTGGTAAACGTCTCAGCATCATCAAATAGGTTTCAGACACGCAATTCTGTCCAAGATTATCTAGATTTTCTCAGGGGAAAGCACTGAAAGTGCCTGCACCAATACTGGCAGGGTCTAATTTTAATAAATTAGATATTTCTCCTTTGTGTGTGCTCTTACTCTAATAAAACAGATATGGAAAATAATGAAAATATCCAGAGAAACAAAATTTTCTTTGATGATGATTCATTGAAAGCAAAATCAAATCTGTTATTAGCTATTTGAATCTAAATGCTATGATGAATGCCTGGGATTTCCACAGTACTTTGCATCTTCAGAGTACTGTAATTAATTATTCTTATGCTGTGTGGCATTGTTTCACACAACGCTCTTCCAAAGTCCAACTAGACGTTAATTCTAATGGCTCCTTTCCTCAGCTGCCATAATATGACAAAACTCTCTGGCATATATTTAACATACATAAAGAACAGTGTTTTACTGAACCCTGCAATGACATAAACAGTACTTTTATTTTAGTTGCTTGATACTTTTGATTAAAACCTTTTAAAATACTTTAAAGGGTTTTTGGTGTGTTTTTGTCTTTTTTTTTTTTAAATAAAAAAAGCTCCAGAGGGAGCCCATGCACAAAGAATATATATATAATAGCTTCCAGATTAATAGTATAGCTGTGTGCAGAAATTTCTTTGAACTTACTTTTGATGTTTCAAAACTATAGGTAACTATAAATTTCAACAGGGAATAATCCTCCGAAGAATGTTTACATAGCAGGGCTTATGTTGTTTTATTCGGTTTACACGTCAATAAATACAAAGCCTGTTGTAATGGAAACAATCTCCAATTAATATCAAAGATATTAAAGTTTTGTCTCAGATTAAGAAGAGCTCAGGATACCCATGGTTAGTTATCCACAGGAGACCAGAGACACACAAAGGAAATATTAAAATAACAGTAAGACAGAGGGGGCTAAAGAGGAATGGGTACATCGTGACATCCCAGGACAAGTATTCAGAAAGCCATGCAAAACCAGCCTGCTAAAGAACACATCAAGGTAAATTGGGTGCATGATAGATTTCTTTTCCATTTCTTCTCTGAAGAGAATTGTTGCATGAAATATACTTCATATCCCATTCTTATTTACATGTGACTCAGCTGTTTTCACTGGAGCTCATCTTATTTCTCTTGCCCCTTCTGACACTGCAAATCAAGCCCTCTCCTAAAAGCTCTTCCACTCCAGCTTTTATCCCTCATTTGGAATTAAAGAACCAGCCTCTCTACTGGGATTTCACTTCAAGTCTTTCCCTCCACAGCATGCAGAGAATTTGAGCCAGTTTTGTGACTTAATAAAAAGATTAACCCAAAAGGGAAAGGGAGAGAATAGAAAAACAGTGAAAAGTGCCAGAGATTTCAACTAAACCCAAAATCACACTCCCCTTAGTGTGATTAGAGGTGGTGAGAGGGAACTTGAGACAGGCAGAGGCATATGGTGACCTCCCATCAGGGCTTTGCTTTCCTTCTGGATGGCACCAACAGTTTGAGCCCTGGCAAAAGGGATGTCCAGATCTCTGTTGTTGTCAGCTGCTTGTCTTCATAGGTTTATTACTTTAATATTGGATTGATAAACTATTTGCAGACTGCTTTCAGATCCTCCAGGACCGCAAAACCTTAGGCATCTTCTACAGTCCACAAAAGCCCCTCTCATTTTCTCTATACAATTTGTCTCTTGCAGTTATTTTTTTATTCTTAAACATCATTGCCATCCCCAAATGGCTGGCTCACAGATTTCCATTAAAGCCACCAATGGAAGCCCCCTTCCAGGCTCTGCCACAGAATATGGTTCATCCCCCAAAGAGGGAGGTTTGACACATTGACTTCCCTTGGCAGCAAGGAAGCTTGCCACTACTTCTGTCCCTGGCACCAAGGAGACTGAAGTACAGAGAACTGAAAGTTTTACTTGATAATATCCTCCACTGACATTTCACAACCATCCCTTCTCCATTCCCTTCTTCACCAGCATTCATCTTCTGTTCACATGAGTAGTTTACCTTATTGTATACTGGCAAAAGAAATAAAAGTACTGTAAAACTGTGACAAGTCTACCAACCCTACAGAGGACAGGCTCCTAATACAAATCCTGACATAAATCAGAAAAAGAAAATGCTAAAAGAGAAAACTTGCATTATATTCATTTTAAATCTTAAACAAATAAACAAAAAACACTTGCATAACATTCCTTATCTTGACCATTGCAAGCATCATCATCTTCATTCTACAGACAGGAAAACCAAAGCAAGAGCTGAAGTAGATGACTTGCCCCAGACTATAACACACCTCAGGGAACAGATCAGAAGAACTTCAGAGTTCCTGCCTCCAGCCCCCAGCCTGAGCACTGCTGATCCTACTAAGATTTTGGCTTCCTCCACTTCAGATTGCCCACTATTGTTTTGCTTTGGCTAGAAACTGCAAATCCCCCAGCAACTGGACTCTCTCTCTATATATATATATGTATATATATATGTATATGTATATATATATACATATGTATATATATAAATACACATATATACAAACACAATTCTCTGTATAGGTTCCTTTCCTGCTATTAAATATTCTTCCAGCCTTAAACACTTCAGTTTTAGAGGTATTATGGAATATCACATAGTTAGGGCAAAAGCAACAGTTTCCCAAAAAGACTTGGAATTTTAAATGCTGTGCTTTTTGCTAAGAGCAGAGATGCACAAACATACAGATGAAGTAAAATAACCCTATTGCTCTGGTTTGTCTCAAAAAGCTATGGGGAAAAAAAAAGAAAATACATGAATGAAGAATGGAAATATTCACTGTGTTTGACAGAGGAAGCACGATTAAAATGCACTGAAGCTGAAATAACAACTGAACGCTATCAAGACTAACTCTCACTAACTCATACCACAAGTGTTACATTTGTAATGCAGGTAAGAGTATATAAAAACCACGTTGTCTCAAAGCATATCTTATAAAGTGTGGCCATTATCATTAAGATATCCCCTGGAATGTCTCACAAGACTAGGAGAGGCAGAAGAGCATACCAATGTATCTCCAGTAATCAGAAGAAATTTAGTCCTGCCAGCAGAGGTGCTCCAAGATAACCATCACTTCTCTGTTTACTTGTACATTACTCCCTTGATACACCCTCCTTACACACACTCAATCTTTTTTCCAGCAAAATAGTTTTCCATGGGAAGATACCAAAAAGTGAGCTGTTTATGGGACTGTGGCAATTGCAGAGAATTCCAATTTTTCCTTGACATCCAGTGAAGCTTTCTTGGGTTTCCTGGATTTTTGGCTGAACAATTAAGGACCTCTATGAAGTCAAGGAGTCAGCACTTGTATGAAAAAGGACTCTACCAGGACACTGTCTCAGAGGCAGGGATCCCAACTCCTCAGGTGCCCTGGGGAAGTTAATACATTAGTGAGGAAACAACTGTGCTCCAACAAATGGTGCATCACCACACATCTGAATCAAGGGACACATCAGCCAGGCTGAGAATGCTTCTCTTGCTCTAAAAGTTGCAGTCATTAAAAAAAAAAATAATAATAATAATGTGTAAAGAAAGAATTAAAACAGAAAATGATTTAAAATGTAGGCTATTTTTTAAGTAATGGCAAATTATAAATTTATTTTTAAGATTTATTTTTAAGTGCTCCTTTTCTTGTTTTTATTATTTCACGAGACATTTCAGTGCTTTACTTTGATTTAGAATAAAATGTTGTGTTTTACTGGAGAGTTTCCTACAGGACAAGCATTCATCCAGCTGCATTTTTCAGAGTCAGTGGGAATCCTAAGATGCCACCTTAGTTCAGCATTCACTACATTGTTTTACAAATGAACATGGCAACGGTAATTAGCATTGGCAATTGCAAAATGGCAGTAGTAATTAAACCAACAAAAGTGTAGGCTGCATATCAGGAAATATTTTTCAACAAGGAAGTCTATTATATTTCAAAATTTGCCTCCCAAGACAAGGAACAAAACCCCCTCCACTGGAATCAATTAAGTGAGTCAAAGCACTTGAAAATACACCATGGGGAACAATCCCGTGCCAACTAAAAGGATAGGCAGGATGAGATTCCTCACATCTCTCAGATGTGGGAGCATCCCATCCTTGAGGACCCCCATTAGCTAGGAGAGCAGCCCACCAAGCGTGCCCAGAGATATACCCAGGCCAGAGATATACCCAGGCGGCAGCAGCAGCTCATGTGGCCACCAGCCCTCTCACATTGCAATGCAGGAAGCAAAAGAGGCTGCAAGGCTCTCCCCAACACTAAGGAAAGGTTTCCCCAACAGCTACACCATGACTAGGAACTCAGGCAGCTCCTTCAGCAGCTGCCTGGCTCTGGCTATCGATATGGATATTGTGAAGGAAACATTCCTTAAAGAGTTATGCAGCCAGGTGTAGCCTGGGTCTCTTGCCTGTGCCTGTTCAACAGAAGATGAGAGTATTGCCCTGTATTTTAAGCCTGAAGGGGTCTCAGCATCTTTCTCCCAGGTTTCAGCAACACACTGCAGAACACAAATTTCAAGGCCTCGTCCTGCATCGTGTTCCTGCGGCCCCTGTTAGAGGGGCAGCGAGCAGCAGCAGAGGCAAGTCCAGGCTTCCTGGGAGCATTTCAGCTCCCTGTATTTCAGTGCAGCGCCTACTGCACTATCCGCATGCCTCTCGAGGTGCCAGCATGAACATCAAACAGGTCTGTTACAGCTTTTTGATTAAACTTTCAGGCTAGAATCAGTTAACCTCCTCCCAGCAACAGACTGCTCTCCCAAGTTTGCATCAAGGAGAAGAAACACTCTGCAATTTGATACTCCCCCAATCAATGACATTTACATGCCTTTATTAACAGGCTCCTTCTGATTATTATTTTTTTTTTTTATAGCTTGCACTAGTCTCCATAAAACCCCCAGCCAAATGCTGGTCTTCATTTATCTTCCACTCCGTTCTTCCAAACACCACAGGAAATTTCTCAGTCAAAAGATAACCTGCGTCTCCTTTATTTTTTTTTCCACCCCCTTCATTTCTACATGGTTTCCGAACACCTGCTCTTAATGTTGTACTGCAAAACACTAGGCAATTAAAAACTTAGAGAACAAGTAAAAACAAAGCTTATCTGTGTGCAGGGAATTATACATTAGACAGTAATAGCTACACTGCAGCCATGAGTAAGCTGTTAATTTATGTGTGTGTTCAGTGCTAAACTACAAAAGCCAAAGATTACTGGGATTTTTATGTTTAGACTTTAAATTCAAAAGTGAAGAAATTTGAAAGTGAAGTACCCATGGCAACCTTAATTCTATTCATCTTGCCCTCTGATGCAGCACTTGCTTGGTGATTACATATTCCTGAATAAAGCTACATCCCTCAGATGACATAAAGCAAGGTTAAAGTATTCTTAAAATTAATAAAGTCCTTCAGTATACGTTTAACTTTTACAGCTAGAGACATTCAAAACAGATTTTGAAAAAAAAAAATGAACTTCCTTAGGTTTAGGTAGGAAAAAAATAGTAAAATGCCAGCAAAAAAATTTCAACTCTTTTTTTTTTTACCCTTTTTAACTTTGTTTTTTCACATTGCTCTCAGTCTCTCGATGTGAGAAATTAGTAACACACTAGTCATTTCAGTTGGGATGTTGAGTTTCTGCATCTCTGCTTATGCTCCAGTGAGAGCTGAAAAGTACCATTTGCCATGACTATTTGGTTTTGTGTTTTGTTGGTTTTTTGTGTTTTTTTTTTCTCCCCTATTTTTCCCCACTGAATGTTTTTACAATGATTTGTATAGACAAGTATCATATCATATGATGATGTTTAAGGTAAGGAGAACTACACTGTAAGTTTCCAGGCATTTTACTATTTATTTTTAACCTAGTTTTCTAATAGGATTCTTATACATTCATGCTGTCCATCCAGTGAATGTGTGAATTTGCAAGTCCTCCCCCACCTTTTGAGTTCCATAGCTAATTTCACCCAAACTTGAAAAAGGAGGGTATAGTCTCCAGCATAACTGAGTTCCTACAGGTTTATTGGAAAAACAGGCAGACTAGAGGAGACAGACACGAATTAACATGGCTGGTGACACCCCAGAAGAAAGGGGAGCAGAGCAGAGCCATCTCCCTTTCTGCTTTACAGCAGCCAGATGGCATTAATATACCAGCAATGCCAAGCTGCAGGTTGGCCAGGGGATTGCTGTTGGTGTGGACAGGAGGGACAAATTGCATATTTTGCCACTGGCAGTGCTGTCTAGTGCTCCTGATAAGCAAAGTTTGCCAACTGGACCTCAACACCGTTTCTTCAGAAAACTCCAGTAACTCTGAGGACAGAGAGTGACAGCCTGGAAACATACGACTTAGGGGCACCATACTCTATGGGAGGATTCGAGTAGTCTTGGAGTGAAGGGCAGCAGAATGAGACTTCAAAAGTGGCCAGCTAATGTACTTTGAAAAAGGGCTGCAGGGGAACAGACTGCAGAGCTACTGCAGTGTTCATCCCAGCTGACACACGTGGCAATGGGAGAACTGCTCACAGCACTTTCTGCTAAAGCTGAACGAAGAGCCACATTACTCCAGAAAAAGCACATTACTTTTCACAGTGACTCACTTCTTTACAATGTAAAGGTGACATGGCAGCACCTTGCAAACACAGAAAAGTCCAACTACTGGTTTTGCTGAGCTACAAAAAGCACTGACAAGCTTCTCAGTTCTGTCCACACTGCCCCAGCCAGAAGGCACCAGGTGAGCTCTAAGCCACAAATAGTCCAAGGCATCTCTTACAGGTAGCCTGTCCCAGCACCCTGAAGAGGGGGACCTGAGGTACTTCTGTAGATTCGTGTTGTTGCAGAAGGAGCACTAGCAGTTTCTGAAGCAAGAAGGAACAGTCATCTTGCTTCAAAAACCCAGGGAAAATGAAAAGAACCTGACCCAAAACACCCAGAATTTCTGAGATCACAGCATGTTTTCTGTAGTTGCTCTGTAGAGGTGATGCACAGGTACATCCTAACCTGAAATAATGGAGAACCATAACCAAATGCTATACACTCTCTTTCAACCTCACCTTCTCTCAAAATAAAACCCAAAAGCACCCGTAGCACCACCAAAAAGCATCATCTCTTCCTATATATCACAAATTAAACTGGATAACGAACAGAATAACAAGACTCCACCTTCTTCCTTCCTACTCAAATATATATATATATATAGCATTAACTTTGACGGTGATAAAATGTATTGATAGTAAAAATACTCCTCACCGAAACTGTGGTTACAGTCTGGGAAGCTGGAACTGAGAACTACTCCTTGACCACCCAGTACTCCACAAGACTCTGATCACAGTTTGGGGCACATGGTGGCATTGACCAGGAGTCTCAAAGAGCACTTCAATGGATCCATTCCTTGGAAAAGACTATTTGATACTGGAAAGTTTCTGAGAAGGACCTTACACAGTTAAAGAAATTACAGTACTACAGTATCTAGATAGGTCACATATGAGTTTACACTTTCCTGCTTCTGTCCTCTCCGGTTAAAGCTATGAGCTCTTCCTGCATTGCAGGACACTATGCACACACCTTACCCTACACCAGAAAGCAAATGAGACTGTGGAATACACAGAGAATTCCATCCCCTTCTTTCAGGTCAGTGTCATTCAGTGACTCTGAGTTTGTGTGAAGCCACAGTATCTTCCAAGAGAAGTACAGGTAGAAAACAGTGCAAATGAAGTTCTGTTTATGCAGTCACATTTCTCTCTTAAATACAAATACATGGGGCTAAGGGGCCTTTCTATTTTTCTCATTCTCAGATCTCTAGGCAAAGAATGAGGAACAGTTGATTGCTCACTATCCGCTACAGGTTCACACCAGCAGTCCTATATATAGGCGATAAATAGGCTCACAGGCTTTCCCCCAGCACATGCTGCTCATTCCCCCAACCATATTGTCCTCCCCAGACCGTCTCCCCGTCCCCCAGCTTCTTCTACACTTCACAGGTGTGCAGATGCAGAGGCTTCAAAGCAGCGCTTCAGAGGCACTTTATTTCCTTGGAAAAGAAAATAAATAAATAAATAAAAATGAAATAAAGCCTGTAACAGCTTCATTTTGTGCTGTTCAAGGGAGCTTAGAAACCATTCCTGAAGAGGGGCAGGAAGAGGTGAGAAGCAGAACCATAAACAGCCCTAATCTTGATGCTGGGCTCCCACCTAGTGGGACCACGCTGCACTACTCTATGTGCTGGTGCAACCCCAGCAACTGGGCAGGCCGTGTTCCTCCCAGATGAGAGAGGCATTTTACATCCCCCTCAGTTTTCCCCCTGCTCCCACCCTGCCTTCAGCATCAGTTAAATGCTGCTGAAAAAGGACCTGCTGGGGGGCTGCAGATGGGGACAGGAGGCTGCTCAAGGAGTCACTTGCCTTTAAAAGCTGCACGGAGCCTGGAGACTGCTCCCAGCCTCAAAAAGAGAGTTGTGTGGGCTGTGTCACTGAAACAGTCAAGGAGAGCAGGAGGGACCTGGTGCTGGGTAGTAAACCAAGATGACCCTGTTGAAGGTGAGAAGAGGAGCATCTGTCCAGGTCTTTCAGCAAGACAGGACCATGGGGCAGGGCATGCAGCAGAGGAGGGTGGGAGGCAACAGAGTTTTGTGATTTCTTGCTGTTGTTTTTTGTTTGTTTGTTTAGCAACTCCAGAGCCAAACAGAATTTCAGTTTCAGCCCTCCTTTCCCTTTGTGGATTCCTCTGTCCATCAGCTGTGCACTGTCTCTGGTTAGAGACCCCAAAAGTTCTCTGGGCATACAAGAAAACTTGTTTCTCCCACAAAAGGATAATTCCCCAGAAAATGCATAGCATTCAGCTAATGCCCATTCAGCGCTGTCTGCTAGCAGGTTTCTCAGGCTCTGCTCTCACAGCAGCAGCACCATTCACACAAGCACCAGTGCCTATCTTCTGAGACATTTTGCTCTCATTTAGAAAGCGCAATGCTGCGGGCTGCTCTAAGAGGAGCAAGGCACTGAGCTCTGCGTGCATCACACCTGCCTTTCTGAAGCAGCAGCACTTCCCCCAACAGCCTCTGAGAGGGAAGCTCATGCATCTTCCCTGCTACCTCCTAGCTGTTAGTGGAGCTGCAGCCCATTCCTCTAAAGTTCGAGTAAAACAAGCATTGCATGTTGAGAGAGATATCCTGCAGATGAGGCAGCGCTGAAGGGGGCCGCCTTGATTAAACTAGGTTGTTCTGCTGAGAAGTCCTCAATGCACTCTCTTGGCTATGGCTGTTAGAGCTGCAGCAGGGTGACATGAATTGCCTTTTATCTAATTGGAAAACTCCCACAGAGTTTAGAAGTACTTATTTAGACAGGCAAATCAATAAAGGAAATGGTAAGCATGAGAATATAGTGGGACTATAGAGGCTGTGTGGGTTCTGTATGCTTCTGCCTAATAAAGATTAACTCTAGCCACTTTCCCGCAATGCCTGGTCAGTAGCAAAACACGTAGATTCTCCTCAAGACATCAAGGAGTAGCTTGCCCTTATGTATTTATCTAAAGGCAGGAGATCACTCCTTCTGTCAAAGACCACAAATTCAGAAGGAACCATAGAGGTTTAGAAGACGTTGCAGAGAAGGAAGAGGAAAAAATTTATCTTCAGTGTAACAGATCTGAAGCTGGCAACCTGATCAGAAAAGAAGAGGGAACAAAATCTGATTTACAAAATAGCAAGGGCTACAGCTGTATTTCCACAGTTTTGCTGTTACAAGGAATGTTGTGATGAAGGAAATGAGCAGTGATCTCAGCTTTCCCACTTGCAACTTTCCGTGTCCTTGTACATCCACCCTCACCAGTGGCTTTGCAAATCCCCACCCATGCAGCCACTCCAAGACCTCAGAACTATTAAGAACAGTTTTTCAGTTGCTAAAAAACTCCAAGTTTCAAGAAAAAAAAAAATCACCTAAAAAAGCCCACAATTCTTACAGTTGCTTAGTTTAGGATTAGTTTTGTTTTTCTTATTTCTCTCTGGCATTCCTTCTCCTAAATCTCCACTCACTTTCACAACAGGCTTATGCTGAGTAGCTTCAGGCAGCCAAGAAAAAAAATCCTGTTTAGCAACATAAGTATCCCTTCTCCCACTGATGCTAATAGGAGTTTTGTGCATAAATCACATAATGCACTGATGGGAGAACAGATTCCCAAGCCTACAACTGTCTTTATCCACTGCAGCTTTTCTCCTCATTTATACCTATATATGGGCCTCAGGGGATGCACTTCTGACATGCGTCAGCATAAGTCAGAGAAGAATCAGGCCCATGGGATGAGAGCAGAGACCTCAACATCTTATTCTGGTGGCAAAAATCAGAAAGAGAGTTCAGAGTAATGCAGGTTGACTCATGATGGCTTCTCAAAAGATGACAGCACTAGGCAGGCTGGGACTCAATGCTTCAACCTCCCCATCCTTACCTCACCATCTCTCTCCTCTGTCAGAGGAGAGTTTCAGAGGTTTCAAGGGGTTTCAGCACTTCCACAGGTACTTCCCAGACATACAGGAAACCTGGTGTTTCCTCACTGGGGGACAGCTGTTTAGAACTAGGTCTTGGAGGGAGTAGGCAGGACCTCATGCTGGTAAAGCCTCTCCTTATGAACCACTGCATGGGCATGAGTCCACTAATCCCATTGCATCTTTTGCAGTAGAGTACTACTAAAACAGGGTATCTTTTACCTTCTTCTTGGTTTTCTTTAGAAATATCTAGACAGTGTTCATGAAGTGACCTCTCCAAGCTATCCCCAGTTCTAGAGAAGGTGAGCACACAAAATAAAGGTGACCCTGACAGTTTTTATTTGGGAAGGCTGTTTGATGCCTCTGGACTGCCATATAGACCTCTTCTAACATTGTCTGGCCTTCATGATGCCCTCCAAAACATCTGGTGAGTTTGGGATATTCCAAAGCAGGTCAGAAGGTGGTAGCCTCTGCCAGGCACATCAAGGTTTGCAGCACAGGTCACTGGGGCTATGGTTTCTTTACCCTGGTGTGGGTGACCAGAGGCAGAACAATTGTTAGGAGCCCTGCAAAGTCTTGAGAGAGAAATATAATGACTAAGGGAGCCTAATGGAGTGTAAATACATCAGGGGTGACCCAGAATTTCCTAAGAAGAATATAAATGCATAAAACTATCTTCTCTGGGGTCTTTTTCTATGATCATTGAGCTATGTAGATCTAATGTTATGAGAAAGCACTTTCACAACAGGCTTATGCTGAGTAGCACAAAGAAAAATTACTAACAGGACTTTGTATAAGTTTTTTTCTATATGACAATTCTTTATCTCAGTTTTCTTTAAAGATGAGGTTTTATCAATCAACATTAAAAAGTAAAAAATAAATAGCCCCTTTAAAAAAATACTTTTCATTTGCATTATACTCAGTTGGAGAGGGAAGTGCATAATAAAATTAATGGATTTTTAAGTAAGTTCATTTTCTTCTTATTGACAAAGTGTGTGTTTTAATAAGGACTGTTTCTCCCCTTGCATGGTCCCGCTCTAAAGTCATGATCCCATACTTTGGACATCAGTCTGTTGCCATGGAAATGGTAGTAATATCACCCAAAAAATGCAGTATTATGACTTCACTGCAGGATCAAGGACAGAGAAAAAGGCTGCAAGGGATCAGGTCCTTAAGCAGCAATAGCCTTAGTTACTAACAAAAAGAAAAAGAACAATAATGAAAGATATATTCAATGCAAATTAATTAATGTCTTGCAATGTTCAAATAATATTTTTTCCTAGCAGGCAAATACTTTTTAAAGCACTAAACTCTCACTTTCTGTTCTTCTGATCTGCAGTCCCACCCTCCATTTGAAATGCATCTTTTCTGTGAATGAACCCTAGTCATTTCTCCTTTTATTCCTCCTCAGTGCCCATCCCAGGATCACCCTGCAGAGTTTGTTGTCCCAGACTATTAGTTAAAGGACTGATATTTAATTCAAAGAAAGAGATACATTTGAAAACAGTTATTTAAACGGTCATTTAGTTCAGGGGATGTGTGTGATGGGAAGAGGTGACGTGTGCCAGATTTTACCTTGAAATGGAAATAGTACGTGGCTAGCATAACATGCAGATGTGGTAAGTTCTGTCTAAACCTCCAAGCACATACTTTAGACACTGAGTATCCCTAATACCATAATTTACACCTCTACAGAGATAAGATGAATTTCCTTGTTCATTATCACAATCTGTCATAGCACTTGCCCGTGCTTGTTGAGAACAATTTTGGTTCTTTTCTCGGAAATTCAGGGATCCTACCTTAAGAGATGGCCAGTCCACTTTCAAATGTCACACACATTCAAAGGTCCGAATTTTGAGGCCTTCATTTCCACCAAGCATTTGGTTAAACCTGAAACATCAAGACCACTACAAGTCCTGCATGGATGAATTCAAACCTGGGAATAAGTTTCCAAAATCTCAAATTATAGTAGCTCACAACAGGACTTGCAGGAATGTGGGTCCTACTAGACCTTGCTGATGTAACTCCTGACAGGAACAGCAATTGCAAGTGCAGTGGGCACACTTTGAAAGACTCCAGAAGAGAGCTGTGACCCTAACAAATTGCTTTCAGGTCTTATCTGTTCTCAGGAGCTCTGTTTCAGTGGCCATTTTGAAGGGTTGACAAGAGCCAGAGAAGAGAAGAGATGCTGCTACAGAATTCAACTTTAGACTTTGAGCTTTAACAAGCATGACTTTCTCCCAGAATCTGCCAGCCTTGGCAGCTCCCTAAGAGCTCCTTTCCACATAACCCACATCAAACGGTTTCCCCTTGCAACCCTATCTCAGGAAGAAAATAGGATTTGCAGTGGTCACACACAATACAAAAGGTGCTGAAAAAAAAAAGATTAGGGTGAAAGAAGAAGAAAGAAGTGGTCAAGATAAGAGTGTTCTCCTTCATGGGTTCTCTCATTTTCTTTGAGATGAAAAGTAACTTTCTTCTAAACACCAACATACAGATGATGTAAACTTGTGAATGTTTATGAATTTACATGTATACAGCTCAAATTTCTCAACATTATTAACTCTTCCAAGTGAGAAAGCCTAAAGCATCTGTAGTACATACCAAGACTATTCATTCTCATTAAGAATTTACCGATTTTTTTGCCTCCAGATGTGTTTTAAGCTACTGGGATGCCTCAGAATTGAACAGATTAATGTGTTCTAAATGTCATTTGAAAAAGGGCACCGCTGCCAATGGTTCATTCACACTGCACAGATTTAATTACCTAAATGAAGTACACTCCAAAAAATGCATGTTGGGCTTCCCCCCGCCTCTTTTTTTTTTTTTTTTTTCGGTTATGTTTTGTCATTGGTTTGCTGTTGTCTTAAAAAAATCCACTTCATTTTGTATGTTTTCCTTTCTAATTGAAATTATTTTCCCTAGTTTTTTTATTTTTGAAAACACCTGGAATAGGGCTATTACTTCAAAGAGGTAATTATGAAATTAGAAAGATAACTATGATACTTATTTCTCTAATTACGGATATAAATAAGGACTATAACGCAGAAATTGCTAACAGACATCTTTCTGGATTGTGCTGGAAGAAAACTGCAGAATCTGCTGCTCATCTAATTCCGAGGAGATATAAACCATGATAAAATGAAGTGGTTGCTAAATCTACTGCCGTTTTTGTCTGAAACTTCGATGAGACCCTTCCCTATCATATCCCTGTTTGTGCAACCAGAGCAAAAATGGTTACTTTGGGGTTTTGTGTTTTAACAGTTTCCTTGGGTTTTAGTACATCACTGAAATCAGATAGTACCTTCAGTTTTACTGCAGGAAGCAGGACTTCCCTGATCCTTAAAGAAGTACAGCAAGATAAAAGCACATTAGCAGCTCATTTCTTTTGCCAAAAGTCTTAGCCACTTGTTTGTTTTTTTTTTTTTGAGCTGGAAGAGTTAATCCCACCTTGAAATGCCTACAGATAGAATAGTAGCAGCTCCAGTTGCTACACAAAAGCGAGTGCATTAAGGGAAGGTGACAGGGAAGGTTTTTAAGAACAGACTGGCTAAGCTTATCTCAGGCATAAAATGGCTGCAGTCAATGTCAGGTCGCACTCCGTCTCCTGGGGCCTCTCCCAGCCCCTCGGCACTAGCAAAGGACAGAGCCTGCACATTTCAGAACCCAGGCCAGCAAGAGCCCGGCATAAGACCGAGAGATGGTATCAACAGCATCAACAATCAGAGCAAAATGCCATTATTCACCAACCCTGTTCAAAGCCCTGTGTTATTTTAGATGGCCACAGTGACAGCTATAATTAGGCACTCTTAACACAGTGCGATGCTTTTCAGAAATCAAGGCCATTTCCTCCCCCGCAAGAGTCATGTCAAGGGGCAGCTTCCATGACTGCTGCCTGCTGACCTCTCTCTGACACAACTTGATCATTTGCTGTTATTGATCTCGGCCCTTTTTTCCTGTCCACTGCTCCCAAGCCACCTGCCAGGTAATAAAAATCTGCATCAAAATGCACAGCACACGGAATGCTGTAAGCCAGAAATGACATTTGTCTTACAGACCTGGAAAACTGATGGTGTTGACAGGGGGTAGTTATTGCAGTGTTGTTTGATCTTTCTGCTGAGGTTGTAAGTAACTTCCATCAGCAACCGAAAGGGACTGGATCTGCCGCATTAACTATACAAGCAAAGTGCTGCTGTGCCAGTGGCAGAAGACACTGTTAAGCAACACAAACTGCACTTGCCATCTACAGATCTCTAAAGACTCCCTGAGTTTCAAAGGGAAGGTTTAGGATGCTGCATTTTTCTTGCACCATCATTAAGTGTTTCTTTTACTTTTCATTCTTTGTTGTTAAGATCTGTGTTTGCATTCATGCCCAACATAGGCTGCTAAAAATGGGTTAACAGAGCCCAAACAGGATATGTGACATTTCATGCCCAGTCCCACCCAAATGGGACAATTCTGGATTCCTTTGCTCTCCAAAGCACCTCCATATGTTAGCAGAAGCAAATGGACCCACTGCTTGAGATAACAGTATCTGGGGGCTCCAGAGATCTGCCTCTTTTTCTACTCCCTTTTTCCTCCACAGTGTGCAACCCCAGAATATGACACGCATGGCTACAGAAGATATATCTGAATTACACACTGCTTTCAAAAAGCCCATTGTGCCAATTTTACACTGAAAAGTCAGTGTGGTAACCCAGCATAATACCACAACAACAGCAATGAGGAGCTAGAGCTAGTGCCATGTGCCTTGCCAGAGAGGCAAGCTTACAGAACTGATTCTGGCTCACTGCTTTTCCCACTCCAGGTGTCTCACATTGAATGAGGAGTAAAAGAAAACCACGAGAGAAAAAAAAAAAATGAAGAAAGGAAAAAAAAGAAAAAAAAAATGGAGGGGAAAGGGCTGGAAGTAAAGGCAAACTGACAACAGCTGTTCTCCAGTGTGGCACACACACTTAAGCAGGTCTCAAGTGTGGAAGCTAAAGCAAAACAAAACAGAGTTATGCTTCCAGAGAAAAACTAATTATGCTGGGTCCATGATGGACAAACTGGACCAAGCAATTTCCAAGCAAAAATCAAACTCTGAATGCATTATGTTAATACTCAGACCTTTAAAGTTCTTTCCCACAATTGTGCCTGTGTCATCACTTGGTGTTTATTAAACACTGTTCATTGAACAACCTATTTGGTGTGAGGATGAAATTTTCTGAATTTACTGATGTTTTGTGAGATTACAAGAAGCACCCACTCAATTGCTGCTTGTACTACAGACTAAGAGAGGCATCAGGACATCTCTGATGCCATTTTCCTACTTGGGAAGGGGATGAATTCATCATTTTCCATGAATCAACAGTAAGTCAAAAGCTAGAATGATTTCTGTAGTCTCCATTTTCAGATGCATTGCAATTAAGCCTAGAATATGATCACATTTTTACATCAAGTTCATTGGCTGGCTTTGGGAATTGATAATACAGATACCAGGCTTTCATTTCACCTCAATTTCTTGTACAGATAGTGATCAGTAGTGATTAGAGTCTGTCATGATGAAAGAGAGTTTTGAAGGCACACATGAAGTGATTCAGTGATTTCACTTGAGTTTTTGGAAAACGGCAGTCCTTTCCAAATTGGGGGAGGTGGGAGGGGGGTATGTAATCTCTTATTTAATCTCCATGAAGGATGATCCCCTCACAATTACCATTGAAGTACCTCTAATTGAGCAGCCAGTGAAATTTGCCAGGCTGTAGACTTTTGCCTTGTTAATAAATTCCTACAGGATTTTTTTTTTTTCCTGTTGTCACAGTCCAGTGCCTTTCATAAACACCAGAAATATCTGCTTAAAAGTAATCTTTGTTTCCATCCAGTTGTTCAAGGCTTCATACCAGGAGACTTTTTACTCATCCTCTTCCCTCAGGTATGTATGTATGTATGTGATGCATAGACAGATGGTCATATATTTAAGGAAAGTTTATGTTCATTTTTCACTTCTTTTTTAATAGATGGAACAAAATAGATGGCATTTTTAAATTTAAAAAAAAAAAAAAAACTTTGGAAGAAAAATAGAAGCTGCCACACAGAGAAAAATCCAGCCTGCTGTTTTACTAAATCACAGAATAATTTGACATAGCTTAGGAATTTCTTCTAATTGCTTGTCTATGCCATCCTTCAATCTTAATGCAGCACAACGATTACCTTCCAAAACTTATGTCTCCACACCACTTAAGCCTTTCTAAGTTTTTCCCTTTCTTTCAAAATGATTACAGTACAGGTATAAGCAGATTTGCAGCACTGGAGCTACGGACCTATTTCTTCTCTCCTTTATACAAAAGTAAAATGAGGAATAATTCCAATGAGAACACATCTCTAAAATCAACTAAATTGTACCAAATGTTCCTAGTCTTGAGGCAACATTTTTCTATTGAAAAACAATACAAAAAAAAAAAAAATCATCTAACAATTTCAAATGGATAGTTTATGAGATCTGGCACTTTTGAGGCCAGAGGAAATATTATTTTAATTAAATGAATTTATGAAAGTACTTAGATTGCATCGTTACTCTCATAGCTATAATGTGTAACTTGGAATAGTGACTTGAAGATAAATTTGCTCCTAAAAGCAGGATTTTCTGTGGAATCTGCAAAGTTACAACCCAAAAGACTTGGCTCAATAGCAATCTTTCCTTGGAAGAACTTGAACTCCTTACACACTTTTCTTTTTAACTGGTGATTGTCACGTGCCTCAAGTTCTTCTGAGTCTGCCCAGGATGGCCACAGCAGCACCCAGCTTGGCCCGATGCAAAGCCAGGCTGGAGGGAGCACTGCTAAGAAAGAAAGGCTGCATCCCTGGCTCTCTGTTCCAGTGCCCCTCTTTAGAGAGGAGGATTCAAAAATGCTTTTCCCAAATGAGTGCTCTAACCACCTGCTTCAGGAGAGGGCACTCACTGCTCTGCCTGTTGAAGCTGTGACACTATGCAAGAGGGAGTTCAAGGGGGAGGATGAAGAGAGGCAGACAGAGCACAGCTCTGAAACACAGCGGTGAGGACACTCCTCTGGGCAAGACATCCAGGGCTCATGTACCTGCCCTGTCCTACACAACAGCAAAGAGGGGTGTTTTTTCTGTATTCTGTGACAGTGGCATCCAAAGCTACACCTGTATCTGTCAAGCACCTTCTCTCTTTTAGCCCCAGTAGAACATGGGTGGAAACCTTTCCATCTTGTGCCAAGGATCAGCAAAGGTAAAGAACTGCCTCACCTTCTCTTCTAGACTTGTTCATGTGTAGCAAAGGAGTTTTCTTGAATCTGCAATCTAATGCAGCATTAAGTGATGCAACAAGCTTCCATATGAATAAAATCCTAGCAGTGAGGATTTTAGGAACATGGACTAAAATAGTATGCAAATGAACCAAAGCAATTTGTAATTTTAATTCCATTTTTTCCTCATGATCTGGCCAATACAGCAAATTACCATGATCTTCTAAAATAAGTTTAATGAATTAGCATAGGCCATTCCAGTGTTACACGAGAACTATAACTTGCTGCATAAGGTCTAATGTATACATCATGTATATAAGGTCTACAAATTCCTCAAACCTAGACTGGTTTCAGTAACTGCATCTTCAAAATCCCAGACAATACATGTACTACACCCCACCACGTTACTGTTTTACTGGAAGCCCTTCTGTTGGATGACATCTACCACTCACTGTATTTGAAATTATTTTATAGCATTACTGATGCTGAATAGCACAAATTCTTTGAGTTCCCATCATTTTTTTCCTTTTGACCTGCTTTGATAGCTCATATTATTAAGGTTTATTATTAACACAAATATGATGCTACACCATTGTCACTTGCATTCAAATTTGACCCCTAAAAAATTCAGTTACCACTTCACACACAGCTACAGAGACTGACACAGCTCTTCTCCTGCAGTCACTTCACTAAAGTTGTATTGCTTCCAGCTGAGCCTCACAGCCAAGACAATATCAGCAGAAGACTCACTTGCAATCATTTACTTGTATATGGACACATATGCATGCAGACACAGAATGCTTCCAGACTTTCTAAAAACAAATTTCAATTCTTTTTACCGGCATCTTTATAAAACCACTGAGCACTCTTTCTTACAGTGATATTTCTGACACAAGAACACAATGAAACTGAAGTTAAAGCTGTTGTTCTACCCTTTATCTGCTGCATTGTGACTGCGGCGATGCATTGGTCACATACCTGCATCTGTAGGTTTGCCATGTGCCTTGCAGGTTTAGACAAAAAGCAAGGACCTTTAGGCACAAAGGCCAAACAGGTATAGCTATGCAGTACCAACCAGCACTGCTGGCATCACTGCCTGACTCCCAGCCTGATGGCATTTGTGCAACCTGTGAAATTTCCCAGTTTGTGACAAAGCCTCCAAGTTTATTACTTTTTTTTGTTTGTTCACTTTTCAAAGCCCATTCTAACACTGTTTCGTAATGAAAACCAAAGGGACAAAGTTTTCTTTTGTATAATTTGGTTCCCTTATATTTGCTAATTCTGCTGAATTCTTCCAGTAACTGCCTCGCTATTTACCACACAGCAGAGGTCTGATACCTTCCCTACTGCGACAAGCAGCTTTGCCTTCTCCTTTGGGCTCTCTGTATTCTTCCAAATTATTCTGATTGATATAGACCTTGATCCATGCTAATTATGCAGAGCTTCCTTTATAAAGTGTGGTTCCCATGGCAACAGCATTGGGCGAACAGGTGCGTGGAAAGCTGTGATATATTAAATGACAGCTACCCTCTGCCTCTGCGATGCAGATTGCCATTCTCAGGTTTTATTTATAGCAGGTAGTAATTAATCCATGTGAATCTCATTTCATTGAGAAGGAAAAAATAAAAATGCACAGAATCATTAGCAATAGTCCTAATTATCCCCATACCTTTGATTCTGAAAATTTTGTTGCTATCAGACAACTCTAACATGGAATTGCTGAATTATCATTTGCACAGAGTTGTCATTATGAGAAACACTAAGCTGTCATCTGTAACAAATACCTGCCATGCTGAAACTTGTGTCAGTGGTGCTGCACTAGAGGTGGAACAACAAAATATAGCCACTACACTGTAAAAATTTAAAAATTAAGAAGTAGATATAAGTTTTAGTTGGCTTTTCTTGGGGGGCCGTAACTCTGGACTGGGAATCAAATGTACACCACAGGTTTTCAAAACATGACAGGAATAACAGAAAACAGATTTTAGCCCTGATACCAACTCCTTCCATGGCTCAAAACAAGTCCCTAAACCTCTCCGTCTCAGACAACTTCCATAACACCACTTTCTCCAAGGTGTTAGGACTACATGCAAATGGTCTAAAAGTACTCTGAAGATGGAAAATTACTTATAATGATGCAAAGGGCAACAGGCATTGTACTTTAAACAACTGCACATAGTGGATTGATCCAGACTGCTCTCTGCCTAGCTCAGCTTTATCTTAGTTTTAGATAAGCCAAAACTAAATTACATTTTTTGTGGCTGGTGAAAATCATTATTCATATTGTGATGCAATTCTAGTACCAGATGGAGTTCTTGGGTCTTGGCTATGTCTCAGTTTTCATTTCCTTTTTTTTTTTTTTTTTTAATGACTATATGAATGATCATAGTTGGCAGAAAAAGACCACCAAAAATAGAGATGATAGAAAATGATTACAAGATCAAAAATTCAATACACATCTTGGATGAAAGTGTTCAATTTGGAGCAGAAGGTTGAGAAGGTAAAGAGAAGATCCCCAGTTGCCGCTATAGATGCATTGGGAATATCTTTACAAGCAATTGTTACAATCACAATTACTGCAAAAAATACATATTTTTCTGCTGCTGTGTTGGGGGGGGGAGAGGGGGACATACAACTGGAAAAATTTAAACAACCAGCAGATGTGTTCCAGATCATGCATAGGCAGCATAGCCATGTTGCTCTCAGCCTCAGGGCCTCCTGAAACCATCAGATAAACAGGGTTACCAGATGACAACAATTAATAGTGTAAGGACTGAAACTGCTTTTCTCAGCCCTCCAACCATAAGTGAAAACTTTGGGACTACAATGGCTGGGAAATGTTAGAGCCTGAAGAGTAAAGAAGTGCTGTAGAAAGGCAGTAGCATGGGGCTGTGGCTGAAAGTCCCTTGCAGGGGACTTGACAGGGCCACTTCCTCCTCAAGGACTGCATTCCAGAACAGTGTAGTTTTACCTGAGCTGTGGGGCCTGACTTGGCCAGACTTTGGAGAAACTTTTGTCAACTTGGAAGGAGTCAGAAGCTACTCTCTCTTGACGGTAAGCAGCTGTGGTGTTGGAAACACTGCAGATTACTGCAGAAATCATGCAAAGTGATCCAAGTCAAGATTCAGCGCCAGTCCAAGGCAGCATCTTGTTCTTGTTTTACCAGGTTCAGATTAGAACTTTGCATGCAATAGCTAAACTAAGCAATTTTAAGAGAAAGCAAAAATCACAATGGTGTAGCAATTACTCATTTCCTGAATAGACCTAGTTAAATCAGAGCATGAAAAATGAAGGCTGCACAGGTATGCACCTACCCTGCTGGGAAATCCTCCCATGATAAAATCCTTTTTGAGAATATAAATATTTCATAGAAATGGGTTACACATGGTTTGAACCCTGATATAAATCACTGACTACTCAGACCCCAACCTAGTTTTCACGCTAAGCATTACTTACAGGAGGCCCTACCAAGCTTAGTTAGGATGCTGGCTAGTGTAGAGCAGTAGAGAGAATATAACCTCTGCATTTGAGAGACTTGATCCCCTTTTACTGAGTCTCATACTAGATCCACCTGTAGTTGACCTCATTCTGGCAAATCTGGTGTATGTTCAATGAAATTCATTAGCAGTGCTTCCATTGTATTCAGGAAGATGATGCCTCAGAACAATGCAGGTGAATCAACGTTCTTGCAGAACAGTTTGTTTCCACAGCAAGGTCTGCACATTATGGCTTTCTGACTGGCCAGGGAGACCTGTGCCACTCAGCCTCAGGACTGCTCGTAGCAACAACTGCCCTTCAAGACCAGAGGTAGCTGGAGAACAGCATACCATTAAGCGTAGCTGCTGTTTGCATCCATGATGAGTCAGGGATATAGAGCATGGCACAGATACAATTTGTATGTGCTTTGTGCTAGCTAGTTAAAATTCTTTTAAATTGCACAAATCCAGCTGGACAAATCCAAGCAGATTTCAGTCCTTCTTTAGCATCTGAGCAGGAGAGAGAGGCTCAAGCATCTTTGCCAGCTAAAGGTTTGCACTAACATCAAACCTGAACCTCTCAGATCTTCTCATTGCTCAAAACCCCAGTTTAGACTGATTTTTCTAAGTGTATTCTGCCTCCTTAAAGAGCCTAATCTAAGGCCCCAGGTCTGGACTGACATTATTTTCCCAGATCTTTCATTTTTCAGAGGTCTGTGGCAGGACATAGAGGCCACCTTGGCACTGTGAGCCCCCATCTACTGAACATTGACATGTAACGTCACAAGCTACAAAAAATCACCTTGTTATATATGGAGTGGTAATTCGTGTCGAGAACATGATTGGTATTAATAAAGAAGGGGGAGATTTGGGAGTGTGGCCATGGGGGTTGGAAAGCCCTGTGGTTGAGATAACATTAGACTCTTAACGATGAGGCCACCAGGAATATAAAAGAGTTTAGAGGAAAGAAGGGTGATTCAGGAGACTCCATGCAGTCTGGGGTTTCTTGTTCTCCAGCTGGTTTCTTGTTCTCCAGCCGTTAAGGCATGGAGGTTACTGGGTGTTTGCCGTTGTTATTTGCAAAGTTGTTTGACCAATGAAAAGTTGTTTTAAAAAGAACTGTTGTGGGGAGAAGGGTATAAGAGGGGACCCTGTCCTAAAAAAAAAAATAAAAAAATAAAAAAAATGCAACACGATATAATGAAGTTATGCCATCAATAAAGAAGCAGAAAGAAGGAATGAAAAGGAACAGGCTAGCAGAACAGAGACCAGAACGGGAACAGGCACATTGATCGCCTCATGAAGAAAGGTTCAGCCAAACTCAGCAAACCGCTCAGAGCAGCTCGTACAGAAAGTTGCTGGAAATAGGCGCACTGGAGCTGGGAAGAAGCTTAAGCTGAGAGAAGCGGACCCACACACACAACTGTCCCTCACTGGTAAGCACTTACACATTGTGGGTGTTATAAATGAAGTCTCAACTCAATCTGAATTTTGTAATATTTATACTTATAAAAGGTATAAAAGGCATAAAAGGTATAAAAGGCAAGAAAACAACACTGGGTGCGTGGGGAGTCTATGCTTCACCAACATGCACACACGAACATCAAACATTCTAAATATACAGATCATGGCTTTTACATATTAAACACGAGTATACCTATACAATCAGAAAAGGTAACAAACAATCCTTTAAGTTCCATGACCTACTAAACTCAAGTATGCCTATACATACATGTATGTACAATCAGAAAAGGTAACAAACAATCCTTTAAGTTCCATGACTTAACAGTCTCCATTCCTTTTGAACAATATGTCTCGCTTAAGTTGTCGAGCAACTCGGTCTTTGGGCCTTACGTATCCTGTTCTTCCCAGATTGAAGAAAAGCATATCCATCTACTTTTCAAGGCCAATGAGGCCTGGGTCAAAAGGCACATTCAGGTCAACAGGGGGCGAAACAGCAAAAGCCTTTGATGGCTGTAGCAGCAGAGGGACCCATGGCGTAGCAGTTGGATCAGTAAAGGAGCCCACAGCTCCCTCACTATCTGGCAAACTACACGTTTGTGATTGTGGCTCCACAGGGCTCTTTAAGGCCTCAGAGATTGCTCACCAGGTGTCGAGCAATCCCACTGCAACCTTGTCATTTTTGGTTGCAGAGTCCCACACGTTGACATCAATTTGGTCCCATGTTTCAGGCTCATAAACTGTCCAATTGTTAATAAGGAGAATAAGCTGTAAGGTTACCAGGACAGTCTTTGTTCCTAAGGTTGTATGATTCTGCATAATGCACAACTGCTTACCAGCGAGGGGCAGTTGTGTGCACAGGTCCGCTTCTCTCAGCTTGAGCTTCTCTCCAGCTCCAGTGCACCCATTTCCAGCAACTTTCTGTACGAGCTGCTCTGAGCGGTTTGCTGAGTTTGGCTGAACCTTTCTTCATGAGGCAATCAATGTGTCTGTTCCCGTTCCGGTCGCCATTCCGCTAGCCTGTTCCTTTTCGTTCCTTCTTTCTGCTTCTTTATTGAAAACATAACTTCATCACATCGCGTTGCCCTTTTTTCTCTTGAGGGCAGGGTCCCCTCTTATACCCTTCTCTCCACAACAGTTCTTTTTAAAACAACTTTTCATTGGTCAAACAACTTTGCAAATAACAACGGCAAACACCCAGTAACCTCCATGCCTTAACGGCTGGAGAACAAGAAACCAGCTGGAGAACAAGAAACCCCAGACTGCATGGAGTCTCCTGAATCACCCTTCTTTCCTCTAAACTCTTTTATATTCCTGGTGGCCTCATCGTTAAGAGTCTAATGTTATCTCAACCACAGGGCTTTCCAACCCCCATGGCCACACTCCCAAATCTCCCCCTTCTTTATTAATACCAACCATGTTCTCGACACGAATTACCACTCCATATATAACATGGGGAATCATATGTTCTTAGGAACAAAGACTGTCCTGGTAACCTTACAGCTTATTCTCGTTTTTAACAATTGGACAGTTTATGAGCCTGAAACACGGGACCAAATTGAGGTCAAGGTGTGGGACTCTGCAACCAAAAATGACAAGGTTGCAGTGGGATTGCTCGACACCTGGCGAGCAGTTTCTGAGGCCTTAAACAGTCGTGTGGGACCACAGTCAGAAACGTGTGGTTTGCCAGACAGTGAGGGAGCTGTGGGCTCCTTTACTGATCCGATTGCTATGCCATGGGTCCTTCTGCTGCTACAGCCATCGAAGGCTTTTGCTGTTTCACCCCCTGGTGACCCTCCATGCCTTTTGACCCAGGCCCTATTGGCCTTGAAAAGGAGATGGGTATGCTTTTCTTCGATTCGGGAAGAACAGGATACATAAGGCCCGAAGATTGAGCTGCTTGACAACTTAAAACAAGACGTATTGTTCAAAAGGAATGGAAAATGGAGACTGTTAAGTCATGGAACTTAAAGGATTGTTTGTTACCTGTTCTGATTGTATAGGTATACTCGTGTTTAGTATGTAAAAGCCATGATCTGTATATTTAGAATGTTTGATGTTCGTGTGTGCATGTTGGTGGAGAGTAGACTCCCCACTGACTCGCGGAAAGCTGACTCCACAATCACTATGATTGTAAAGTAGGTATGTTTATTCAGCACTGGGCAGCACGGGGGTAGTCCCACCAAAGTCCTGCGCACCTGACGCGGCAATTTGCCATGGTTATATGCAGTAAAGAATTACATATGCATGAGGTTTCCCAATACGCCTATACATATGCATGACCTGTCCCCACTTAGTATTAAAATTAGCTACGAGGAGTCATTTCCATAAATTCCTCTTGTCTGCGCTTGCTCAGTGCCTTGTGGTGGTGGGTGTTGAGGGTCATGCGGATGAAGTAAGATGTCTTCATCAGGATTGAGCTTTTCACCTTATCTCTTTGCACATGCTCTCTGAGGCCTTGGTCACAATCTGGGCCATAAGGTTGGTTTGATCTGTTTCTTGGGGTCTGAGGGGCTCCTGTTATCTTGAGGCCTTGTATGTTTAACATTCCTTATCTTGTCCCTTTGTAAGCAGTCCTCCTTATCTCTGACCCCTTGGTTAAAGTCTGAACCATGAGGGGCTCCTGTTATCTGGAGTCCTAAGTGCATCACAGGCACAAATATACCACCTATTCATTCTTATTCAATCGCTCTCTAATTTCTAATCCCAATGATTCACTGCACACCCAGCACTGTTTACTTGCCTTTTATACCTTTTATAAATATTCTTTTATAAATATTACTAAATTCAGATTGAGTTGAGACTTCATTTATAACAACCTCATAACTTTTACCATCAATTTCTTAAATAACTGCCAGCAAGGAGGAGGGGCTTCTGGCAGCTTCTGAAGTTTACTCCAGTGCATAGCTGATGTTTAAAACCAACTACACGGAGAGCTGACCTATGTAAACCTACTTTTTCCATAATCTCTCCCTGGTGCTCCTTCCACTTTGCTTGTTACATTTTGCCATGGAGCCTGGTTCTCAATCAGACTGCAGCCTCCAACAACAGGACCTTCACCTTATCTTTATATTGCACAACTACAGTACAAGTAACAGTTAACAATAAGGTACATAATGGAGTTGTGGAGATCCAAGGACACAGGCAAGGCAAGGTTTGAACCGATACAGAAAGTCTTCCCCCCACACACACACAACCTTCCCCACCCCAGACTGACTAAGAGAGGTGGAAAAAGCAGACACATGTTTGTATGCCCAAGAGCTCATCTACTTTTTCCAGCTTTACCAGTTAGCTTAATAAAAGACAGCACTTGCTTTGCCTAATAATTATTAGGTCTAATGTCAAGAGAGTTAAGGTCTCAGTTAAACTCTATTTAATCGGGATTTTAAATTTAAGCGTGCCAACTTAGCACTCTACAGTGAGAGATCCTTTGTGCATATAAAAGAAGGTGGCCTGCATGGGTCACTGCTAGAACTCATTTAGAAGTAGCCACTTGGATTTTTTTTCCTCTACCCTAGCAAAGCTGTAAATATTAAAATGCCATGCATGGCTTCCACTAAGCCATCCTTTTTTACATGAGGCATATTAAGTTCTCCATTTTGAATATCTCTTCAGAGTCTCCACTGTGTGGAGTCATTTGTCATTCTATACTAAGGAGCATGTAACCCCATTCAGCAAATTCGCATCCTGCTCATGATTTCTGTGATGCTCTTTCTACTGCCATCATGTTTCTGCAATCAGAGGACAATAGGAAAACTTCCTCTTTTCCATGTATGCCAGTTCTGACTGCTTACAGAAATGATCTCTCTTAAAAGTAATGCTAAATCAAAAATTATCAATGACTGTGTGATTTACTGATATGAAAATTGTTAGTAAAGAAAAAAAGGGACCCACTATAATAACCTGCCTTCTAGATGCTAGTGCACGGCTGTAAAAATTCAGCTTGAATGACATTCAACAAAACTCTTAGCTCTACACAATCTGTAAAAAGTTTATAATAATCATCAGGGGCTGGGTCCAGCAAACCTCTGGAGAGGTAACAAAACACTGTGAGTCCTTCTTTTGTCAACAGCATTAACATCACACAGGAAATGGTCTTTATGAAGAAATTCACAGTCCATCTATACATCTGTCTACACAATTCATTGTCTAGCTCACTTCATGCCACTTTTGTCATTCAGCCCATCCTTCGAAGAGTTTATCTCCACCTCTCCCCAGTGTATAACATTTACAAGAAAGATTCATGCCCTTTCTGGCCCTCCCCCAAGTCCCAGAAGGAAACTTCTCCTTTCTTCAGTGAACACACTACTCTTTCATGTTGCTTTGATAATTCCCACTTGATGACCTTTGTCAAAACTGTCATCTTTTCATTTGTGGAAAACCTTACCAGGACATATCTGGGGCATGGCATCAGTGACACTTTGGTGACCACGGAGTTTGCTGTTGAACGAGACCAGCCTGTTGACCCTCAGATTCAAAGTCTGGTACCATAGCAGGACTCTGCTAGAGCTTCAAAGCAAGAAGCAACACGACAAAACATTTGGTAGGGAAAGAAGAGGCATCGCAGAATAACTTTATATATATGCTGAAACAAGAGGAAAGATGTCCATTTCAAATATTTTGTAGGTTAGGTTTATTTCCTTATCAACTTCACTTTTCTCCTGCTTTCCAAATTACTGCAACACCCAGCTGCAGTTGTTCCAGGGCTCCTGAGGTCTGAAGGCAGCTCTTACTGAAAAGAATGGACATTCCTCACACATTCCTCCTGAACCAACAAGTTTAGACCATGCTGGTTTAGACAAAAAAAAAAGTAAAGATCAAAGATCAATTCAAATTGCAACAGAATATTTGAAGCCACTAAGGACTGCTGCTCCCACAGATACCAAGCCTAAAAGAAACAACCAGCAGCAAAACAAAGGGCACAAGTATCACAGGAGATATAATTATTACAAGGCGGAAGAGTAAAGCACCCTAAAAATTTATGAAGTGAGAAACTTTTAAAAATGTTGACATACCAAGTACTCAAAGATGAGAATTCTTGTATGATGTAGACCCATCATATTAATTATAATTGGTCTGTCAAAGATTTTAAAATGCCTAAGTGTTAGGCTTTAAAATGACATCAACAGAAAGGCACTAAGTTTAGTTCTGCAAAGCTGAGGAAATAAATTCTAATAAAAGAGAACCTGTTTACTCTATAAAATCAGTTTCAGTCCCTGGAGTTCTCGCTTGGACTCAGCAATGTATGCAAGAGTGGGAGGTAATAGGACTGATTGAAAAATATTTCCAGTTTATCCAGCACTTTCCCTAACAATTGTCAGAAAACAGAGTTGTACCTTTTCTCCATTATTCAAATAATTTTACCTAACAGAAGACTTTTTTAAATATGCACAGTTTTGAATACATTCAAACTCCAGTATCAGCTCTCTTCCATTCTATATTTTAGACTAAACCCACATTATTCTGGGATCACAGCTGTATAGTGAAGGCAAAAACATTATAGGAATATTGTAATAATCCCTCAAACAAGAATCAAAACTAAAGAAATTCCAATTTAAGTTTAAATTAAAAAAAAAAAAAAAAAAAAAAAGCCAAGTGAAATGTGATGCATGGAAATGCATTAAGTCACAAAATATTTTTTTCTATTTGAAAGGTGTAATAATGATACCATTCAGAGTGCTGTATAGGAATATTTGTGACCCTGCTAGTTTTCTAAAACAACTGAGACCTGAAGGTGCTGTTTGTTTTGGAGGATTTTAAGTGAAACAAGGGATGTTTGGGTTTTCTATTTTATTGCTTACACTACTGCTTGAAGCTAAAGCTTCAAGAATTTCTTAGCAGTGTATTTCTAGGCTTTTGACTATTTGAGCCCGTTCTGCACTTGCCTGCTTCTGGACTTTCTGCATTTACATGTTCAATTCTGAATATTATAGTATCCTAAACTCTCTTGTTAGCATGCAACCCCAAAACTAGCAGCTGGTTAACTACGTTTACAAAATAAGGCTTTATTGTAAAATTTCCCTTCCCTGCCTCAAAAAAGAGCAGCCTGTGGTTTCCCTCCCCTTTCAAAAGAGCATGAGAAGACATCTTTCTGTACAAAAGCCACTCTTCTCACAGCCTGGAGCAGCAAGGTATCATCAGCTGGACTCCAACAACAACCTCAGGGGGACAGAGCGCAATGGTCCTAGAAGTACCCTATGATGCCTGAGCACAGAAGGAAAGGGGCAGACACCAGACACTATGGCACCAGGAGCCTGGATAAAGTAAATCCCAAAGATCCACCGAGAGACTGCAAACTGGACAGCTAAGGAAAACAATAAGCAGTGGGCAGTAAATACAACATAGTGCTCAAACCAACCCAGCCAAGCCTGGCAGACTGTGTTAGGAGACCTCTTATCCCACCAACATAACAGGGGCTCACAAAGTGCATATATGTGAGTGAGAGCATAAACAGGAGCATAGTACAATATCAAGCATACGCTAATAAAGAAACCAATGACTTACACCTTGCCTGCCTTACACCTCTGTTGCCAGTGCCACCCACCATGCAGTGGAGTGCAGAACTGCTGTGAGCACATGGAGCAGAGCCATCAGCTGCCACAAGGAACTGACTGTCTACAGCAACCCATTTTCTGCTCATGTTAGCTCATGAGCCAATATCTTGATTGACTCCTGCACTCCCTGAAAACCCAATTCTGCAGCACTCAGATGACATTCTGGGGAATATCTTTTGCAACTTTCTGGTCGCAACACAGAGCAGTTCAAAATCCAGCCTCAGCAGAGGACTGGCTGCTGCCTCTCCTCAGTGCAGAGAAAATCCACCTGAACGCCTTTCAAAGCTGACCTTCTCAAGCTGGTGTTCATGACCTGCTCCCCCCTTGGTTCTGACTTCACCCAAAATAGCTTGCCTCACCCACAGCACATTCACTTTACCCCTTTTGCCTGGATATATTTTACAGGCTGCTGCACAGTCTCTTCTTCCATCCACAACCCTGCCCTCACCGCCCTCCTTTTTTTTTCTTTCTTTTATAATGCACAGGCAAGTTGCCAGCATTTGTGAAGTATTTTGGATATGGAATAGATTCATACACTGGCCTGTTTCAAGACAAAACTACCAGAGCTGCTCTCTTCAGGGAAATCAGATTCCTTACTCCCCACTCATCAGCCAGTCCCTCCTCAGGAAACACTCCTGCGAGGAGCAGCCAGGGCTGGGCACTGTGCCCCCACTGGGGACAGGAGAATAACTGCCTCAAATATTGCCCTCAGATCTGTGGCACATTCACTCACTAAGAAATAATATTAAAAATAAGTAAATAAACCATCAGCGGGGTAAATCTATCATCACCCCACTCTATTTTTGGGACCTCCATTCAAATAGCCCAGAATCACATGTACAAACTCCTTAAGTGTAGATCTCCATTCAATCTACATAGAAGCTTTTCCAGATAAATCTCCTGTAGAGAATGAACTTGGAGAACATACATTTCCATTTCTTTCCTCACCTCATTAATTAATATGGGAGCATTGGCAGACTCCCATATCCAGATCTGCTGCTGAGCTGGTTTCTCCAAGCCATTCTGCACATTGAGGCTATTCTCACACATTACCATATGCTTCCTGCTTGTCTGGATTCAAGTGCAAAATTCACACCTCTCTTTTTCTCTGTTTGCTGACTGAGGGGAAGGTATCCTAAATTGACCCTTTCCCTAATTACTGTTTTTGATACCATTACTCATCTAAGTAGTCCACCCCTACACAGCCCAAATAGATGTACCCCTGTAAGAGTAGCAAAAGTAGTAAGTTTTCCTAAAAAGGTGGTTTGCCTTATCCCATTTTTTTTTCTAAATTCAAAAACCTAAACATTTTTGTGGTACCAGTCTATTTTCTCAAATTAAAAAATGGAGAAAAAATAAAAAATCTCATACTCTGTATAAATGGGGATCACACCACCAGGAGGAAGAATCCTCCACTCTGGGGCAGCCACAGGACACACTCAGGTCAAGATCTGCGCAGAAACTTTGTGCTTTGTGTGGCATCACAATGCCAAAAAAGGTCACAGAAAGAGTCAAAGAAAGAAATTAGTTTGGGGGAACAGGAGAGATTTGATCTTTTTCAGCCAGGTCGTCTCAAGAGTCAGTTGTCCAGCCCAGACTTGCAAAGTACTTGAACCCCTTAGGCCAGCTTCACCCATGAGGAACATGAATTGCAGAGCTAAACCACCTCCTGATTGCTCGTGGAAGAGCAGCTAAGCTAGTCCAATGAAAGTAGAAAAGAGACAAGCCCAACAAGTAAGCCAATCCAACCCT
Source organism: Anas acuta (assembly GCF_963932015.1). NCBI lineage: Eukaryota > Metazoa > Chordata > Aves > Anseriformes > Anatidae > Anas > Anas acuta. The sequence goes on from NC_088980.1 coordinate 67,245,197, forward strand.
AGAGGTGAAGTCAAATCCACAGAAAAAAAAAAAGTCCTCTGTTTTGGGTTTTCTGGCTTGTATGTTTGGTTGGTTAGTTTTTAGTTTGTTTTCTTTGGTGTTTTCTTTTTTTGGGAGGGGGGGGGGGCAGGGCTGGGTTTTTACTTTTTTAAAAAATATATTTAGTGTTCTTAGTTAAAATCATTTAGCTCATGTTACAATGGAAATTGTAACATTTTACAAGGAAACACACCATATTAATCAATGTAACCCCATATTCCTAATAAGCAGAACTAACAGTTCAGACCATTGTTCTGTCTCACACCACAATGGAGAGGTATTATATCAGCAATGAAGAGCATTATATCAGCAATGGACCAGCTGGAACAACAGGCAGCCAGGGCTTTGGAGCATCAGAATGGATAGCAGTTTGCAGACTCTACATGGTTTGGGGGGAGTGAAATTTTAATAACAGCATCTGTCTTCCCAGACACTTGATGTGAGTTGAACCATGACTTTATGATATTGGTACTTACTGTTTTACTAGAGCCAAGTGGGCCCAAACAATGTCTATTTGGTTACTACTGAAAAGAAATTAGCAAATTAATAAGCCTATTTTCAATAAAGTTCAGAACTGGAAAAAGAATCAACTCATGTTGCGTAAATCTCCAGCTAGATCTTAAAATACCAGGACTTGGTTTAATTACATTTTGAATGCAATCCCCAATAGGACTTGCTAACCTTTAGGGTTTAATAACCTCAGCTCATTTAATGTCCTTTCATTACATTAGCGTAACAATCCAAGAGCAAGGTCTGAGAACTAAAACTATGTGCTTCCTCCTGGGCTTTCCCATATGTTCACCATCTTTAGCTTAGACTCCCAGGATACTCATGCCAAGTCTTATAAAACATTCTTAGTAGAATAGAAAAACATCTTCTTTCACTCTAATTCATATATTGGTTCTTTAGAGAAACAGGGGGGATGGGAGAGCCTGGTGCTGCAAAACAATACCCTGCTGACTATCTACACAATATCCTGACTCATATCAGGGAGAAAAAAATATATTTTTAAAGAAAAGCTAAAAGATCAGTAGGTCAGAAAGCGTGATACGGCCCTCACCTGAGACTGACAGTTGTGATCTGGATAGCTGTTCAAACACAGACTGCCTGATTCCAAATCTGCCACTAAATAATAATGAATTAAGAAGACATTTTGGCTGAAGAGTCATAGAATCAACCAGACTGGAAGAGGCCTTTGGAGGTCACATAATCCAACCCTTCTCAAAAAAGGGCTGACTTGCTCTAGGCGTAATAGAAAAAGGCCCATTTGCCCATTTGACAAAATAAACAGATAAACCTTACATTTTTATGTCTGTGAACTCTAATGTCAAGGCAAAAATGTATGGGCTTGCAGACAAGCCCAACCCTTAGAAACCCAGTAGGTGGGAGGGACCCCGACTGGAAGAACAACTGTGCACTGACACAACAGGTGGGACGCACATCACCGAACTTCAGTGTCTACAGGGTTGATGATGGTAACACAGCCACCTACTCTCCCTCTATAATCAGTGTGAAGAAATGAACCTCTCCGGCATGATTAATCTGACCTATTTAAATGCTGCTTTAGGATAGCAGGAATTTCATTCCAGAATCTATTGACTGTCCTGATTTGATCTCCATCAACTGTAAAGGAAGCTCAGTTCTAAGCAGATGAATCCTACCCTGTGACTGCTTTTACTCACAGCACACTTTAAACTAGAAATAATGTGAGCAAAACGGGGTCAGATTGTGCGTTTCAAAGTCAGTACCACTGCAGGGAGGTTGTAAAGGGATTTGGGCAGCTATAGTGTTTCTTTTTACAGATAATATATACAGACCTTTATAAAAGACTATCTAACAAAGCCAATGTTTCTCAGAGCTTCATCAAACTATTTCTGCATCTCCAAGAAACTTGCCCCCTCCCCACCACCACCAAGTATGGAAATGGTCATGAGTTTTCCTTAATTCTTCTTCTAAAATCTGTTTAAAATAAACTGATTCCCATGGGCCAGGAATATTATGGATGGGAGGACTCTCCCTGTATGTAGTAGCACCACCAGGGCTCTAAACCCCAGTGCCACAACATGGTTATGCTCACACAGATGCGTAGCCTTTTTCTTCATTTCCACCTATGGAGAGATCAGGACATGACTTAATTTCTAGACTGTTCTAAATCCAGAACTGCTAAAACCAAAAAGGACTAAGATTCTTCTGACTCCCACCTACTAAATATTGGAAAACACTGCCAAATTAGCAAAACAGCCCAGAAAATTATTACAGTGCACTGCGTGCTAATGCACTGCTGCTGTGGGCTGATGGTGATTGTTTTCTGATCATCTTTTTATTTGTTCCCATAAAAGCAGCCATAAGGAAATGGAGCTCTTCAAAGTTCAAGTCCTGAAAAGGCACTGCAGTGATGAACTGCTCCACTATGAAATCAGAAATACACATGGGATATTTCTGTCCTGTTGGGATCTTCAGTGCTAAGAGGAGGTCAACTAATTGAAGTGTGGAGGGTATTTCCTAGGCTTTTGCTACACAGAAACTGTTGCTATTGCTGATAAGGCTATGGACAGAGAAAACTGTTAAGCCCAGGTATTATCCACATACAGAGCACTCATACTTAACCGTATAAAATAGCCACACTATATCACAAAACACAAGGCAAGGTTACAACAGAAGTCTAGTGACGAACACCCTCCAAACATTAGACATGTAAATGGGTATTTAAACCTGATCCATACTCTGTAATAAAATGAAAGTGAAAAGCTCCAGGTCCAGTCCCCTCTGATTTGATGTAGGTTTAATCAAAATTGGAATTTAACATCGCAGACCTATGTTTAATTTAACAAAATTATAGGTGAAATTATAGAACCATAGAACAGCTCAGGTTGGAAGGGAACTTAAAGATCACCCAGTTCCAACCCCCTGCCATGAATAGGGACACCTCCCACCAGACCAGATTGCCCAAAGCTCCATCCAGCCTGGCCTTGAACACCTCCAGGGATGGGGCATCCACAGCTTCTCCGGGCAACCTGTTCCAGGGCCTCCCCACCCTTCTACAGTGAAGAATTTCCTCCTAAATACATCTATGAACCTACCAAAGGAAGTTTGAGCTTGAAATTACCCTGCCCCATGCCTAACACAGGCCAAAAAAGACAAAGATCTGATGACAGAGAACCCCAGAGAACAAATGTTCTTGGGTGCTTTGTATAGTCCACAGCACCAATTCAGGAACCTGCTCAAATACACCAAACTATTGCCAAATCTTGAAAGAAAGGAATTCCTCAGATGTGCAAAAATGAGCTACCACCTGGGCTAGCAAATGAACATTTGTATATGCAGCAATAATGTCTGATTGATGTCATTGTCAAGTTCCCTTTAGTTTAGGTGAATTTGATAACCTCATCAGATAATGCTGCTGTGAGGAGAATCCTTATTTGTTAATTCAAATGGCATCTGCTACTGGGGAAAAAAATTAGACACACCACTCCTCAAAGATACAGTTCATATATTCCCTAACAGACATGATTTCAAGTAGTCTGAAGTTTAAAGAGGAGCTGTTTTGTGCTTCAATTAAGAAACAATTTGAGCCAATCAATTCACTTGCTCCAGAGGAATTAGATTCTCAGCACATATTTATGTGTTTACACAAATCAGATTTTGTGCATTCCATTAAGCTGCTATGCATATATAGCAGGTAGCCAGCCACATACCAAGCTGCCCTGTGCCTGCATACTCACTTGTGGAGTACAGCATGCAAGTAAATGCTCCTACAAAGAATATTGATGCTTATATGCAAGTAACGAGTCATCATGGCTTATATTATCTTGTTTTTTCATTCTGAGGTCTTTCCCTCACCTATTAATCTATGCTTAAGGGACAGCAGTTCTGGCATTATTGTTTTCAAGTAGATAATAAATTAATCTGTTTACGACTCCCCACAGATCCTTTTTTGCACCCAAGCTATTAAGAGTAGAAACTATCCTCTTCAATTCTGCTAAAAGAGCAGATTGATTCAAGGGTGAGAACAGGGGTAAGAGTTGAGTATGCCAAAGTCCATATTTAATCAGACATCAACTATATTACGGTACCATTTACATTTAGACCTCTCTACTTATTGGCTCATAAAGTAAGCAAAGAGAAGCCAGACGTGACTTAGAAGTTACATCAACCATTTAAAAGCCTGTCTAAAGAGTTTTAATTTCTATAACATATACAAGAGTATTTAAAATGGAAGAAGCATGTGATTCCTGATACAAGTATATAAAGGTTTAATTCAATACAAAGCAGGCAACGTAATTGTCATTAGTGAAGCAGCAGGAGCTAATAACCTTATAGGACAACAACATTTTAAGTGTCTTTAAACTGGTAAAAAGATGTTTCACCATTAAGGGCCCATATAAGACTTCAACAATGCTTGTGGTGTTGCTTTTTTGTCTTTTTATTGTTGTTGTTTCTGTTTGGTTTGGAGTTGTTTGTTTGTTTGAAGGTAACTTCATGTTTCATCACACTGCTTTTATGTTACTAACAGTGAGTAAAACACAGTTTAAGATGTACAGTTTAAAATGGTCGAGAAATAAAGTCAAAGTTATTAAAAATAAATTACTGTTCTCAGAAAGCAATCTTCGATATCTGTTGTTCATCTTATTAAGGCAAAATCTATAGTGAGCTATTACAATTCACTTATGGAGAATTTTAATATAACAACAATACTGAGTACAAGTCTTCTCTCCTAGCACCACATGCAACAACACTGTTTCTTTTAAATTAAAAGAAAAAAAAAAAAAAAAAAAGCTTATCTGTGTCTCTAACTTTAGCTAATCACCATGTGCAACTCTGCAGCTGATGTGCTGAGGAACCCACAGATGGGTTTATCACCTGTGTGGTGACAACAGCACTCCCTTACGATTCCAAACACTTCAGCATCCCAGAAGAAGGAAAAACTAACACAAAGGACTGCTCCCCAAGGAAACATTGAGCATGCAAAATATCTGACCCAGAGCCCAGGTGCAGACATGAGAGGCATGCAAAAGCTTTCCCTTCAGAAGTGCGCATAAAAAGGCAATTTCAGTTTCATACAAATAAGATGGCCAGAATGATCAGAAGTGGAAGTGATTGTGGTGATCTTCATCCTTACTAGAACAGTACAAGGATCCTTACAAACTATAAAATCTTTCGTTCCCAAATGAATCCCTCAATCAGATGTCAATGGCTCCAAGTTTCTATGGCACAAAAAGACTGGAACAATGAACTGGCAAATCTGTACACATGATTTGAGGACATAGTGTCTACATGAAGCAGACCCCTCCTTGATTGTCCATCACCCAGAGACACCAAGTCAGTTGATCCAAGTCCTGGCATCAGCCAGATGCTCTGTGGGGTCATGATTGTGCCATGAATTCTGCAGGCTTCATTAAAGGCAGTGAGTGACCAAAACATTCAAAAGATGCTCACAAGTGTGGAAGTTTGGAAGGTCAGTTGTTTCCCAACAACTCAGAATAGTTCTACACATTCTGAGCATTAAGAACCAGTATTTTGCATTTCCCTCTGACCTGCTTATAATGGAAATTTATTAGGACAATTTAAACTGGCACTAAACAAATGAGTTAAGAAGCTTGTGGTTTTAGTGGTTCCTAGTGCACCATCCTCACGAGACTGGGCATTTGACTGAAGTTACTTAAATCAGACCCATGAAAAAGGGCTTAGCTGGACATATTTTGTTCTATAGCATCTGTGCAGATTAGAAAACTTGAGAATTTTTTATTTTTTATTTTTTTTTTACTTGAGAAATTAAAAAGCCTGAGGTTAAATGGGATTTTATGTCATTGTCTTTTGATTCTGCCCATACCTCATATAGCGAGATTACCAGGGTGTAGGTGAAGAGCTATGCTGCTTTCCCAAGACAACTTTAGAGATCCTGGTCTCTCCCTACTTCCTCTTCACAGCAGCATTGTCAAGTTTAATTTCACAGAATCACAGAACTGTAGGGTTGGAAGGGACCTCGGAAGATCATCGGGTCCAACCCCCCTGCCAAAGTAGGTTCCTCAAAGCAGGCTGCCCAGGTAGGCGTCCAGACAGCCCTTGAATATTTCCAGAGAAGGAGACTCCACAACCTCCCTGGGCAGCCTGTTCCAGTGCTCCATCATACTCACCATGAAGAAGTTCTTTCGCATGTCAGTGTGGAACTTCCTGTGCTTTAACTTGCAGCCATTGTCCTGTCCCCGCAAACCACTGAGAAGAGGTTGGCTACACCCTTCTGTCCTCCACCCCTCAGATATTTATATACACTGAGGAGATCCCCTCTCAGTCTTCTCAGGGATGAACAGACCCAGGTCTCTCAGCCTTTCTTCATAGGGAAGATGCTCCAGGCCCCGTATCATCTTTGTGGCCCTCCAATGGACTCTTTCCAGGAGATCCCTGTCTTTCTTGTACCAGGGAGCCCAGAACTGGACACAGTACTCCAGGTGAGGCCTGACCCAATTTAATCCACTTCAAAACTAGAAATACTATTTTACCAAAGCATAACAAATTTGTCACTTTCAAGAACCACATTAGGCATCATAGTTCAATCTTCAATGAGAGATTAAAAGATATGTGCTGAAGATTACACAGAATAAAGTTCTTCATTAGGAGTAGTCAAATGAAATTCTGAGGAGTTTTAGAAGCAAATTTTTGACTTGTCTGAAATACATAAACAAAAATTACAAGTTTGTTATTACTACTTGGTCAAATGAAAGAGCCTATTAAGAACATTTATCCTGATTGCACATGAATCTCCTCTTACCTGAAGAATTAGTCTGGATTACAGTAAAACAAATCAAAGGCTGCTCTGTGGACAGCACAATAGTAAGTCGTAAAGCACAAATGGCATTCTTCCCCAGCAGCTGCACTTGAAGAAACTTTTTTTTTCTATCCCTAAAGGCTGCATCTCTTTTGATACATCTGAGTGATAATGCAGTATACTCTACACAAAGAAATTCAATGAACAGGGAGAAAAGAAATAGGAAGGGGGGGGGGGGGGGACGGGACAGGACGGGGACACCGCTCTCCTTCTGCAATACAGCCTCACAACAAATAGTCCAAAGATCTTGGAAATCCTGAACTTCTGCCACTTGTCAATGATTCCAAAGCACGCAACACTTGTTCTCGACACAGTAGAGTTCAACAAACCTTTTCTCCTGCTTTGACACAATTTTACTGTATTTGATTTCTTTTACCATGCAATGGGGCTTCATAAATAAATAGTCATTATCAGCTTGAAATGAAGCACAGCTGAAGAAGGTGGGAATATGCACACAGACTAAAATAGGCCTGACCCAGGAAGAAAGTTTCAGGAATTTGGAACTCACAACCGGTGTTCAGCACTGAAATTTCTGGTGCAGCACAATGACCAGGGCTACACAAGGGGGTTCCCTGGGGCTAGCACTCCAGGAAGGGAAAGAATATCTACTTCAGTCAGTAGCAAACACCTAGAAGACAAACATATCTCAAATTTCTTAAGTTTACTTACCTCCTTAAAGTCATAAGCATCTAAGATCCACAGCCCCAAAAGTCCCCTGAAATTTCTTCTGTCATCTGTTTGTGTATGGACAACAAACCCACTCCTTCCTGAAAATAGTGGAAACGATGCAAGTGATGAAACAATTTGTGTCTTCGTATTGTACACCTCCCCAAGAAACTGGTAAATCTGGATTTAATGACCTTAGCTTACTGATGCTCACAACCACTTCTTCCAGTTTTCATACTGTTTTTAAGTAAGACCAGGAAGGAGCCTGTAGAACTACCAATGGCTAAGAGAACAGTTGAGGGTACTCTATTAATGGGGAGTGAAATAGAAACCAATTTATTACCCACTACACTTTGTAAAATACTCTTCAAATTAATTTGGGGGTATTTTAGAGTGTTTCCTACCACAAAAGAGTAGCCTTCTTACTTGTGTCCTATTTTTCACAGGCTATTAGTTTGATTATATTACACGCTTCACTCACCAGAAGGTGAATTCTAGTTCAAGTTTCTTTTGATTCAAGTTTAATTAGCATCCTATCCGAGGAAAATTGCCCTGTGTAAACAATGATATGTCAGTGTGCCACATACTTCTTGATCATCTTTTGAAAAAGGAGAAAATACATTTTTATGGTATTTCAAAGGAAGAGCAACACATCCACATAAAAAGAAAAAAAAAAAAAACACACATACACACACACACACACACAAAAAAAAAAAAGAAAAAACAACACATAAAACACAAGAGAACTTCACATTTTTGTCTGGTTATGCAGTGAAGTTAGATGCAATACATCTTTATTTTTAAATGAATAATGGTCATACACAAATTTCATATTTGGCCTTTGAAACTGTTTACCAGGAAAAACAAAGGTGTGCTGTGAAGGTTTTTTTCGGCATGATTTATTTTGCTGTCATTTAGGACTAGAGGCAATGGCCTCAAGTTGCACCAGGGTAGATTCAGGTTGGAAATTAGGATAACTTTCTTCTCAGAAAGAGCAGTCAGGCATTGGGACGGGTTGCCCAGGGGGTGGTGGAGTTACCATCCCTGGGGGTGTTCAAGGAAAGTTTGGATGTGGCACGCAGGGACATGGTTTAGTGGATGAAATTGGTGATAGGGGGATGGTGAGACCAAATGATCTTGGAGGTCTTTTCCAACCCTTATGAATCTGAGATAAAAGTAAAAACCATTCCAATTCCTCTCTTCCTTCGTTATACTCCAGTTTTCATAGCAACCCAAAGTACTTATCAAACCTCTGCATGCAGTTCTCCTGTCTTGTCCTTTACATCATCATTTACAGTTGGTGCTGACTAGCTGCAGTGTTAATCAGTCACAGTTTACTCCATCTACTTTATCCTTGTTCTAATCTGCTAATCTTGGACTATGCATATAGGACTCCTTATTCTAATGACTTGAGATTTAAATAACTTTTGTTTGTTTGTTTGTTTTTAATTATTTTTATTTATAGAAACTGGCTTTCTCTACTAGCTGGCCACCTACTACTAGTGTCATGTTATGTACCATCCAAAGCCATTACTAAATTGTGAAAAAAGTACCTAATAAGTGTCCCCATGCTTTGGTTAGGACATTGACTGCCCTACTACTGGACTGTAAATACAATTTGAACATCATGCAGTAGAAAAGCCTTAATCACAAAAAGTAGATAAGCTCAATTTTGAGTGGAAAAATCTGAGTCTTTATTATTTGTTTTACAATAGATTCACCTCTCTTAGAACCTGTATCACACCATCATCAGGAAGTAAACAAGTGTGAGCACAGAGTGAGATCAGGTTTTGTCACTTACCAAGTAGGCACAAACATGCACAGAACAGAGTCTCACAAAGAAACATTTACAAACAAAAAAGCAAAGGGCAAAGACCGAAGATTTCAAAACAGAGTTTATCTGATTGGTATGTCCTCTTATGAACTATGTGCAGCAGTGGGTGTGCACGTGGAGGTTTTCAAGGGCACGGGATAGGATGTGTTAGTCAGAGCAAGGTCATAAGCCCAAATACTGATGACTACATTGCATATAGAGTGCAGAGCACAGACATCGAGATCCAAATTCACCCTCTGGTATAAACTACCCAACAATCCTACCACCAGCAACTACCAGGAGCCTGTCAGAATGAAGTTACTCAGCATAGGTGCAGCCTGGAAAACAAATCAAGTATTGACATCCATGTTCAGCACATTGTCCAGAAATTTCTTCCCATGTAAGGGGCATGTCATCTGATTTCCACATCATCTCTGTTTTTTTCAGATGAGAGCCTGGGATACTCAAATCTCCATTTCTATTCTTCTTTAGTGCCATTTTAAGTTTCATTAGTTAATGCTTCCTTCCTCGCATTAAATATCAGTTAAATTCAGCCACTGTCCATCCAGCTGTTGTACCAGAGTTCACAACAGATGTCCCATGAGGCTTCAAAAAGGCCAGAATCAGTTTTTGAACAGGAGCAATATATCCTGTGAAAAAGGAGACATTCTGAACCATTTCCTCTGGAAACGGTTGCAAGGCTGGCCTGATCCCTTCAGTTAACCATAAAAAAAAAAAAGGGGTCAGAAAAAGGCTGAAATTTATTATAATGTTCTGGCAGCCTCTGCTTAGCAGGAAGAAGGAGTCTGCTTTCAATTAGTATGGGTTCCTGTTGAATGGTTAGGAGGCCTCTACTCATGCAAAAGCTGCAGCTTTTTCTTCCTCACAAGTAAGCCTTGATAGTGAGCTCTTCTCTCAGGGCTTTAAGTTACTATTCAGCTCTTACATGCACACATCAGCCTCTTTTTCTACTTTTACAGGTCACCCTCAGCTGTTCTCCTGCAATCCTGATTAAAGCAAGTAGGTGCTGTCAATCTGTAAAATTTTTCCAGACTCCAGGCTTCTACTTTTTTTCCAATTTTAGAAATGCTGATGCACATGTTTTTGTACTGCCAACAAACATAGTCAATTGGGCAATCCTAGGTCACCTGTTTAACACTTTGTACAGAGCGCAGGAGTTACTGTTCTAACACAGAAATGTGTCAATTCCATGGGGCGGCCATAAAGTGCTTGTTTGAGTTCTCTGTGGTGCCAATACATTGCCTGTCTCTTAGCTAACTTAAGTGCTGCTGCTTGTTGTAAATTCCACAACTACACCACACGGTCTGGGGAAAGTCACAGAGCTGTAGGCACCATTTCACTGTGAGACAGCGAAAAGAAGCCTTGCTCGTGGACTCTCACTGAGATTTCACCCCCATGAAAAACAGTTCATTCACAGCAAGGCTGTACCTGATCTGAGACTTTGCAAACACCTGTTATATGGCAGGCAGCTGCTTGGCTCAAGCATGGATAATCCCAATTGTCCCAGTGCATACTGGTGCTGACTATACATGGAATTCTGGTAGCAGAGCTTTTCCATCAGCAAACCCAAACAGGGTCACCTTAAGGGAACTATTTTTAGTCACTGTCATGTCCAGGGTGTAGGATTAAGCACCAGAAATTTCTGATACTCTCACTTTTTTTGCTTCAATGTGAATTGCAGAATTCTGCTTTAAGTATTTCTACCTTAGATTTAACCCACCACTGACTTGTTTTCCGTGCTTCTCTTCTGGTTTTCTTCACAAAGCAAACATAAGTCTTTCCTAACTGCAGCCAAGCTCTTCCAGCTCCAGATGTAGGTTCAGATGTATTTGACTAGGGGAGGCTCTGAATCATTCCCAGGTGCCAGCTAAAACAAGTCCTCAAGTAACAGGTTTGTCTTTGTGCCCTGTGGTTGCCTGCTTTCTGAACATCAGAGACCACTAGATTGTCTTGGTACAGGTAGTATTTTACGACTGAAGTATAGTATTTTATGAAGAAGCATAACGAATACTACCTTTACATCCCTCTGTGCAGGTTTCTATAACGTCACAGAGCAGAAGTGCAAATCAACATACTTTGTGTTCAGCAGAGATTAGTGCTTCAGGACAAGCAACTATGAATACTGTTAGGGGAATGCCAGACATGACACGACAGAAGACACTTGCCTGAGAAATCCCATCTTTGCACCAGGCTTGTGTGCTCTACGACTTCGAGGCATAACATTTCCAGGTTAGATTGATTTGGAAAGCATAATGGTTACACACCTTGCATTTCTACACAGACCTGGCCTTAAATATTGTTTTAATTAGTGTTGCTGGTCCTTTCTTGATCATTACATTTTTTCCTGAGACTGAAGAAGTATAAATGAAAGGCAGATTCTGAAAAACAGAACTCAATATCCATATGGAAATTAGGTTCCTGGTTGTTACTAACGCACCTTTCAATCATAAATAATAAAACTGGTAAGTTATACCCTTTTTCAGGCAAGTTAGACAGAGTTATCATCCAGAGTATACAAAACAGGTCTTCAAAAAATCTATTCTGCAATATAAGAAAAGTGATGCTGAATGATGGATGGAAATCAGTTAAACTGATTTCTGGGACACATTATGCATTAATAAATCAGAGACTGTTCAGTGAAAGAAGTGTAGGAGGCACTTTTATGAGAATAAAGAAAAAAAGTTTAACATATTTCAAAGGAACCTACAGGAGGATTAGCACTAAGATCTTCTTATGAACACTAATACTGAGCATTTACATGAAGATCAAGAAAACAGTCAACTCCACAAGAGCTCCTGAAGGTTGTTTTTTAGAAGAAACTTCTGCTTTTCACTGCACTTAACAGCCACTTCCAATTTCTGAAGCTCTCTTCCCCAGCCCACAGCAAAGGTATTAGCTCCAATATTGATCACTAATTATAACACTGCAAAAAAATCTCCCCGCTTAGCAAAAAACACAGTCCCAGAAACCAAGAGAACTTCTACACTGAAAATCAAACACAAACCTCAACCACAGGTCCTGAGAGATGCACACTTTCAATGTGAGCAAAGACAGAGGTCTGCAATTCCTCAGGACTTGCTCTTTCAGGTCACATCAGTGCTATCTCTACCTTTCAAGTGGCTGGATGAACTCTATTTAAAAAGCTGGGAGGGAAGACTCCCAACGTGAAAGAAAAAAAAAAAAAGGGGAAAAAAAAAAAAAAAAAAAAAAAGAACCCTTGAACCCTTGCAGCTCCCAGGGACAGGGGACTTGTGTAGGCAGAGGAGCTTCCCCAAGCTGCACTTTTTCCTCACAGTCTTGACTACAGATGTAGGAATCTAGGAAGATACTCCTATATTGTAAAAACTCAACACCCTTTGGGGATTGCTCTATTGAGGCAAAGGCTCTTTATGCTGCAGAAATTGTTTGTTTCTACCCCCTTAAACAACAACAAAAAGAAGTGTTTCTTCAGATTCATTTACAGAGCAACCCTGTTGTTACTAACATGTTGAAGGCACTGTTGATGTTACAATGCAAAACAATTGAGACAGCCATAGAACTGCTATATGCTGGGAAGCAACATTCCAGCTGATAATACAAAACAGTGAAATCTGCAAACGTGGAACTACCATTCTGTCAATAAACCCCTACCCTCTTTTCCTCCTTTGTTCCAGTTCAATCACAAACTCTCAGAATGGATGTATCATGGAAGAGTGGGCTTATATATCAGCAAGTTAAGGTAACCAGGCTCAGACTCAGCCACAAAAACCTCCACGTTTTCATTAAATTGGAAAAAAGTTAAGTGAAGACAAAACATGTCCTGCATTTTCTGTCATTGTAGTGTACAATGCAAACTTCATTTAGGCTGTTCTAGGTACTAGGTCACTTGCATCAATGGACAGGTTATGTATAGCACAAAGAAACTCATATTAATTGAGAGCAGTCCTGCTTCAAAAGCCTAACATTGCTATGGTCTCCACATTTTAATAAAATGTTTTGTATTGTACATCCATTCTACAGCTTGTAAGAGATGCATTTTCTAGAAAGCTAGAAGTTAGGCAGCATTCCTAAGATGAAGGGCATGCAATTACATGAATACATAGTCACATAAAAACATAATTTGGGACAACTAAACAAGAAATTAAGAATATCTTGTAAGGCTTATAAATAATAGAAAAGAGAATGTTCCAAAGTTTTGATGTGCCACAAAAGCTAAGTTTAGAAGGCGATGAAATTATTTCAATTAAACAGAACAAATGTCAGCCATGAATGCCTAGGCATTTTAATGAATTCATCTGTAAAACTATGGTGCATGCTGAGGCACAGAGCCAGTAGGTATATACACATACAGGAGAGTTATTTGTGAATATAATTTCAACCGTGTAAGAAATACCTACTCAGACTGGAGAAGAGTTCCTTGAAACAAAATCTGCAAGGGCTCCAGAAATTTCTCTAGAACCATAGCCTGACTGTAAAATTATCATACACAAAGATGAGGCTGCAAATGGGTCCAGAACTACTGCACCAGCTTGGTCCAAGCAGCTGAAAAAACTCTTTTACCTTGATCCTAGTGCATATAAGGCAGTTTTGCAACAGAACAGTTCCACAATTTTAAAATGCAGTACTTCCCACCCTGTAAAGGAGTCAAGAACCAGGCTTCCCTCCTGTAAAGTGATGTATTAGAAAAGTCTAGATTCCTATTCAGTCGGAAGACAACATTCCCCTCCAGCAAAAATATGAACAAGGCAAAGAAGCTACATACACAGTAAATAAAATGGGCAAATAGAGCTGGTACTCAAATTATTTCCCCTCAAGATAAAGTGACTGGAAACAAGAAAATAACCAAAAGGCAACAAGTTTTAAAGTAAGCAAAAACAACCTGCTGCCTGTGCATTTCAGAGACCATCACTGCTAGGAACCCCAAAAATACTGTCAGAGCTCCAGAATACAACTCATCACCCACTGACTCTCTTTTACTGGTCCTGAAGCCATTTCTTATCCCATCTCTTTCAATGAGCCTGATTTCCTCAACCCTACCCAACCACATCACTCAACTCAATAATGGATTTATCCTATTTGCTAAGTAGCAAGCATATGTTACACTTTGGTGGCTAAACAACCTGTGGTGGTGCACAGCATTCCAGCTCTTCGAATCCAGAGAGCCCAAGCTATAGGCTGTATCATATGCATGTAATCAGTATGCTGCATACTATATTGTGTGTCATCTTGATTATGATACATTTTCTGTTTAGTTCACATTTACATTTACACATTTAGTTTCACATTTTTCAAACCTTCAACTATAATATACAAATAAAGCTTAAATCGGTGCATAATTGATCTGCAAAAACCACCCATAGTGTTTTATGTCAACATTAAAACAAAGGACGGTGGAAAAGTGTACACATTAACTATTTCAAAGTCTCAGGGATGTGGTCTTTCCATGTTTCAGGATGTGAACCAAACCACAGCACTGCAGGAAACAGCTTACAGTCAACTTTGTGTTCTTGCATGTTCTCCTGCAAACAGAGCAGACAAGATGAATCATGCTTCTGGCTTTTTATGGCAACTACTGAACCCCTAAGAGCATAAAACAGGTTTGAGTTATAGCAATCAAACTGACAAAAAGTTATATCAGCTTGAAGCACTAAAAGAAGAACTTTTAGCATTAGTATTCAGATTCTCCCAATATCATCCAGGCATTTTGTCAAACCAAAATTAAAGCTTCCAGATCATTAAGGCAAAGCCTGACTCTTCTGCCCCACAAAAATAGTAATAATTACACTGGACCATGAGGACACAGCTTTTATAGAACTCACTCCTGTCCTCAAAAACAGACTTTTGCATGACTACCTGCTGCTAACAAACTGCTTTCATGGGAAAGCCCAGTTATCTTCCTCTGCCCTTTTAAGGCACAGCAGGAGAAATGCCTCCAGGTAACAGCTTCGTATTGCTCTTTTGGCAAGTGAGCAATCTAGTCAGTTACATACACCTCAGGTACAGGGAAAGAATTCCTTCTAGGGGGACTCTCAGATGGGTTAGAGTGATGAAGACATGGAGATGGACATTTGGTAGGTAAGACTGGATCTGTTAGAGACTTCACATGGGACAAATGGAATATCAAAGGTTTGTAGAAGTGAGAAAACTGACCTCAGGGAACAGAGAACAGACTACAGGAATGACAAATACGCAATGGCAGCAGCTGCTATGAAATTGGCACAAACAGAAAGAAGGCAAAACACTCTGCGGGTATTCAGTAATTTGTAAGAAACTGCAGCTTCTGAGAGAACATGAGCTATGTAGACAAAGAATAAGTATGGATCTGCCAGGCTGCAAATCAAATTCATTTCCAAGATTCAAGTGGAGAACAAGCCAAACCTTTGAGAAGAACACTAGAAGGTTTCATCATTGTGCAGAGAGGAAAAAAAATTGATATTTAAAAACAAGAAGCCATGAGAAGCATAGAAAACCAGCCCCCCTCCCCCCCCCCAAAAAAAAAAAAAAAAAAAAAAAACACCTTTCAACAGTAACATGTGTCCAAAGAATAACAAGCCAAAACAGATAAAATACATAGAAAGCTTATTGTAGATATGCAACTAGCATAGGGCTGGCTTAAACCTTCTTTTAATTTCTATTAAATTTTTATGAACAGCACAGTCATTCCTTTATATGATGATAAATGGTTACACAAAGCATGAGATGATGTCACATTTAGCAATCCAAATCCTAATTAATGAACAGTGTTTGAAATAAATTTTATTAATTTGTGTTAACATTAAAGTGGTGAGCTAGCAAAAGGAAAGAGCATCCTCTGACTTCTCAGTAGCTCTCCACCAAATCAAGATATTTACAGGAGTAAGGTGTCCCTAAGCACCACATCCACATGTCTTTTGACCTCCAGGGATGGTGACTCAACTGCTTGCCTGGGCAGCCTGTTCCAATGCTTTACAACACTTTCAGTGAAGAAATTTTTCATAATATCCTATGTAAACCTCCACTGGCACAACTTGAGATCATTTCCTTACGTCATATTGCTTGTTGCTTGGGAGAAGAGACTGACACTCACCCCACTATAGTCTCCTTTTGAGGTAGGTAGCTGTAGAGAATGACAATCCAAACACTCCCTAACATACAGGCCTACCCCACCACCTCTTTCCTAGAGTATCCCTTCAGAAGAGTTTGCAGCCATCCATTGCACCATTTCAGTCATGCAAGCCATTCCACCATGTTTTTGTGATGGCAACTATGTCATAGCTTTCCTGCCACCCAGTGGCTTCCAGCTCCTCCTGTTTCTTGTCCGTACCACATGCATTGGTGTAAATGCACTTCATTTGGGCTGGTGATCCCGTCACTTTTTTTTTTTTTGGAGGAGGAGGAGGGTGTGGGAGAAGCCCTAATTCCTATACAACCATTCTTAGGCATTTCCATGATTTCTAACTCATCAATATCCCTTGTGACTTTGCTATTACATGGCTCTCCATCCCCTACCTTTACTGGGATGGGGGACCAAGGGACCTTGCCAGCACACCATCCCACAGAATCTGGCATTCTGCCCCCAGGCTTATCTCTAGCAAGCCTGGTTTCATCCCTTTCCCCTTTCAATTCTAGTTTAAAGCCCTTTCAATGAGTCCTGCTAACTCCTGAGCAAAGAACCTCTTCCCCTTTAGAGACAGATGAATCCTGTCTGTTGCCAGCAGGCCTAGCATTGCATAAAATGACCCGTGATCAAAAAAAAATTAAAAAAAAAAAAAAAAAAATCTGCCAGTGACACCAGGCTCAGAGCCTGGTATTGATCTGCTGACTCTTCCTGATTCTCCCCTCATCATTCTTTGCAACCTGAGGGATAGAGAAAAACACTACTTATACTTCTGATCCCTTAACCAGTTGTCCCAATGCGCTGAAGTCTCTCTTGAATGCCATTGGACTTCTTGTTTAAACTTCATCACTGCCTACCTGAAAAATCAATAATGGATAATAACCTGAGGGCCACACCAGGGAAGGAAGCTTTCTTCAGGAGGGATTTCTTTACATCTCTAACCCAGGCCCCAGGCCCCAGGGACAAGCAGACTTTCTATGAACTGGGTCTTGATTGCATATTGGGTCTCCCATTCCCTACAGAAGGGAGTCTCCTATGACGACTACCTCTCTTGCTTTTCTGTTTGGTTGGTTGGTTTTTGGTGGGAGCTGTCTTGATGCAAGGCATAGGCCAACTTGACCTTGGTGACACCTCCATGCCAGATGAACCATTGTCCTCAATGTTCTTCAGTTCCATTTACAGAGCCTCATAACTATTGGGGAAGGGCACCCAGAAAGGTGGGGGAATCACTGAGGAGATGTATCTGTCACAGCAGGCAGGAATTTGTCGCCATTGACCCTTGACCCTTAGGTAACTGCATGCAGCCGTGTGGAGAGAGGATAGGAACCCTCCACATTGAGTGTCCCTTCTGCCTTCTGGGCCTGTATCAGGGAAGGCAGGGAGAAAATCCAGCATCTATCTCCCTCTCAGACTCCCTGATACTCCTCAGCCTAGCCACCTCTTCCCTGACACTCGGAGCAAGCACACCTGCCTCCCACAGGTGCGCTTGCTACTTCTACCCCAAGCTGGCATCAAAGCAGGGCCTAGCCTGCAGCCTGAACCTGGGGGCAGCTTGTTTCCCCACATAGCTCTGCCTGAGATGCTGTGGCCTTCTGCTGGGTGGAAGACTGCTCCCTGATCAAAGGGGCCAAGCTGCAGCACCAACTGACCCATCCCTACCACTTGACTGCCCACCCTGGTCACGCCTTTGGACATGGTGGGGACTCCCTCAGGCAGGACCCTCCCCTGCAGGCCACAATCCCCCACTCCATTGCCTCTTGTCCTTTCATTACACACCTCCAAGGAAAGTTTAGGTCCTCCATCTCTACAGACACCCTACAGGGAATGGAAAGCCTACAATATAGGTCCCTCTCTTTCTATCTCAAGGCTAAACAATCAGAGCTCCTTCAGCCCCTCCTGTACACCTCATAGTCTATCCCCTCACTGCAGTCTGCCTCTTACACTGGAGGGAAGGGGGAAACCCCAAAACTAGATGCAGCCCTCCTGTAACAACCTAGCAGTATTCCCCTCCAGGGAACAAGGCTCTTACAGAGGTGGGCTAGCAGTGGCTTCCTCTTCTCATCAACGGGGACATGTAGGTAAGGGAAGCGCCCCACCCGGTAGTGTCTAGTAAATATATATTTGACAGCCTAGTCATGCTTCTTACACAATGATCCTTTGCATGAGGATTTCATACGTTACAGAGGCAATTAGTAAATCCGATACCTGCAGAAAGCACCTCCAAGCCACCTACAGATACAGCAGCCAATCACAGGGCTAGTGGTGCTCAGCTCCAAAAGGCCACAAAGCCAAAAACGAGTACCTCCTAATTTTAGGAATACACTGTATGGGAAGATACAGCATAAAAGAACAATAACTTAAATCCAAAGGAAAAGATACAAGTTTTAACAAGAGAGAAAAACACATCTATAGAAGATTTTACTAAGCTGAGTGATGCTTTTCTAACTACACCGGATAATCTTGAAGAAAATATTTTTTTTCTGTATCACACCCTTAATGGGTTTAAAGAAAAGAAAAAAAGAAAAAAAAAGCCACATATTACTTTAAGAACTGAATCACTCTGACGATTAATGACACTTAGCCAGCAAAGACTTCAAAGACACAAAGCATATCCTTCCAAAATCCCATTCACTCAGCCACCCAGGAGCAAGTAGGTTGGTTCTGCTGAACAACTAGCTAGGAGGATATGGATTTCCTTGTTTACGGCAGTCACACAAGAATCTGAAGTCAGTAGACTTCCACAGAAATTCTGTGAGGCTGACATCCCAAGGAAGGCAGCAAATTGGCATCTCAACTCCATAAGGAAAAGTGAAGGGGTACTCTAAGGATGATTTTAAAGAATTCCCTTGAATTCACACTCTTTCTGCAGCATCCTGCCAGAGGTCAAGGAGATTTTTTTGTTTGGTTGTTTTTCTGGCCTAAGGCTGATCACCAGGAAGCTCCTCTTTCTCTCTGACTCCAGAAACCAGCTGCTGACACTTGCCTGGTTGCTCTGGATCTTCTAGAATATCAGCTCAGGGTACCGAGTCTCACAAAAGCTGCTCAGTTCCCTTTTTTTAAGGATAAGATATCCCACGGGAATAGTACAAGAGCTTTGCTAGTTGTGAGTTACATTGATGCTACCCATAACACAAGCCAAGCAAAAAGCAAATAAATAATTGACTTACAAAAACCTAAACAACCACCCTGTTTCTGATATTGCAAAGGATAAGTGAACAGAAGTGTGATTTTTCTCTTCTATCCACTCATCTGAGCATCAGATCTAAGGGGCTTCTCACTCTTTGTTATAAAATTTTAGATGAGAACTGTGTGATGAAGGCTTCACTCTGAACAAGCCTTCAAATCTCACATCTTCCTCACAGAGAAGAGTACAGGCTGAGGGACAGGTTTGCCATAAAACTCCATCCCTCCTGAGTGGCCTCCAGCTAGATTTGGATCTTGATCCTTTTCTCCTTTGGGACTACTGTTTTTATCCTTACTAAGGATGCAATTTCATCAGTCTTTCCCCACCACCATCTTCTCCCCTCTTCTATTGAGTCCTCGCTTCTTTGGAAATGCGTGAAGTACAGATCTCCCTGTGAGAAAACTATGAAATCAAAACAAATAATGAAGAAGTTAGGGCTAGATTAAAAGTACTTCTGACTTCCCAAATCAGTTTCACACGACACGCCAAAACATCCTGGTGCTCTGAGCCAGCCACCCAAGAAATAAGTTGAGCAGGAAAGAAAAGTATAATCACCAAACAGGAAAACTGTAAACACAGCCATAGGGCACCTCTCCAGTAATACAGGTTCATGCAGATAAATGCATTTCCTCAGCAGTACAAACAAGATCAATAACAATCCCTTTAAATAAATACAACAAATAAATGCCACTGCAGGAATAAACCAGGAGATTAGAAACAGAAAGGATTATTTATGTAAGAGAGCTGCATTGTTGTTTTATTTTGTTTTGTTGTTGTTTTTTGTTTGTTTGTTTTGTTTTGTTTTAGTTATTATTCTTCTATTAGTATAGCAGGTTCCTGAAGTCCTCTGAGGAATGAAGCTCCATACATTTAAGGACTGCTTATTACTTCTACCACTGAAAGGCAGCAACCCCAGGACTGCTCTCTTGCTTCCACTGGCAATTGCATCTGGCATTTTTACAGGATGTTGTACTTTCCTTAAATCTGTGGCCATAGTTTTCAGATTACGTGAATGTAAATTTCTATCTGTTATATCATAAGGAGAAATATGAATGGTTGAGACCCACCCCAGCACTCACTTGTTCCTGAAAAACTTTCCAGTTGCAGAACTGACAGCCACAGTGACAGCATAGGGACACCAACAGGTACCACCTTCAGCTGTTTCACCAAAAAACACACCGTTACCAAGTACTGACCTGTACAGTACTTGGTAACAAGTACAGGCAGTTATATCCTGAACAGATTTATGCAAGATCAAGTACTTCCACGGGACATAAGACACCTTCTAACTGGCTTGTAAAAAATGCCTCTGATGGAGGGGATAGTTTTCCAGTGACAGAAAAACAGTTTTTTAAAAATAGATAAATAAAATAACACACAACACAAATGTTCCTCATGAAAGGTGCTAAGTCTCTTCAACACAGCAAGGAATGCTGTTTTATAGGATTCTGGTTTTAATTCAAACATCTCAGAACTTGCTGAATTTTAGAGAAATACTGTTTTGACACAAAAGCTTGAATTTCATACACAAGACTAGAGAAGGTAATGTTGGGCCTTTAGAGAGCTTCTACTAAAGTCACAAAATTCAATGAAAAATAATACGGATTTTCCTTTTTGATAGGCACAAGGATTATCTTCCATAACTAGAAAAAGCTATAAAGTGATATTCTGTGAGAATATCTTGAAATGATATTTCAAAGGGCTTCTTTTGAAAGAATGATTTATGGATCACAAAGACCAATGGGTCTTTTATCAAAGAAAATAGATTCCTTTTCTGAACCACAAAGAAAAGATTAATGACATCTCCACTTTTGAGAGTTGCGTACAGCCAAAAAGACAACAGATACAGCAGGTTAGTACTTCACAACACTGCACACAACTCACTAATTACAGACAAAGTTCTCATGATGTTTTATGGAAGCCAGAAAGCAAAAGTTATAGCACATGGAAATTCATGTTATGAGTTATCTTATTCCCTCAGCACGTATTAAAGATGACAAGGGGATTTTAAGTAATAAGTGCATGTGACAAAATAGCAAAATGGATACAAATGAGCAAGTGCCCTGTTTTATTTTCTCAGCAGAACTAAGAATATGCATGTACATTAAAGAGTGCTCCATGTATGAATTTTAAGATACAGCTTGATCATATCCCTTCCTTAGCTCAGTGATCTAATTCCTATCAAATCCTTATTCGGTGTACAGTTGGAATGGACAGGCTTCACAAATTTTATTACCTTACCAGGATGGGCAGAAAATTTAATAAATAAACACACACATCCCTTTCTTTTTAAAACTGGCTCCATTATAATTGATTTTTTTTTTCAAAGCAATACTTTCCTAGAGAATTGGTAACTAATATGTAAAACCACGGGTAACATTTATTCAGCCTCCAAGTATGGAATACATGTAAGTGCTTTTACATATACAGAGGAGAGGTAAAGGCAAGAAAGTGATGAAGAAATGGCAAGCAACCCACGCTGGCATTTACTGTTACATTGGCACATGCCATCCTCAGAAGACAACAAATCTGCAAAAACCAGAATCAAACAACCACGTGGCTTGCTGAGGAAGTAGTAGGTCAGGATTGCATGTGTCCGTCTTCCACGTAGTTGTAGAAGTGATCTATTTTCACCATTTCAGGCACATCTGCTAAAGCTTTACACACAACCATATGTATGAGATTCTATCATCAGTTTCCTATGGACAGTTCCTCCATCCCTCAAATACCCAACCTTTTTCTTTGATTGTGAGCTCACAACCCAGCTCATAAGCTTGGTGCTAGACAACTGAACAAGGTTAGACTTGGCAAGCAAGAAGAGATAGTACCTTAAAATAAGATAATGCAACCTACAACACATTTTTTAATCTTTTTTTTTCCTTTATTACAGTGTCTAGTTGATCCTTTGACAAATTTACCCCTTTGATTTCCAAAGTATTAAAAGATTATGCTATTTCTCAATAATTTTTATCAGTGCCTATTCTTCTAGTCCTGTATCACTCACACTGTCCAATGGGTAAAGCCATAGGTAATAAGAATCCTGCTTCTCTACTTCTTCCCTTTTTCTTTTTACTCTTGTCATTTGTGAGCTTTGTTCTTTTGGGTTAATGTGGCGTGCCTCCCACATAGCCTTGGAAAATAACTATAATGTGTTTTGGGTTTATTGTCATTAAACCTGATTAGCAAGAAGTGCTCATGAAAATCCATAATTACCTCACAAGACAAAAAAGACTTTTTTTTTTTTTTTCCCCGCAGGGAACTACAAAGAACTTCAATTTAACTATTTGGAGTACTCAAGAAAAGTTATCATCACATTTTTTACCCTCTGCACTTTTATATGCTTTGGAAATATCATAAAATACCAAAATCTGCTGAAGACATCAATCTTCTCTCAAAGCTGATTTCTTATATAAATCAAATATACAATCTTTATTTTAAAAATATATAAAATAAAAAGCCCTATACAGCATAATGCATCTTGATGGATGTGCTAGTGCTTTGGATACAAGCTGGACTCTGTGACTAAATCTATAATTAAAAAAAAAAAAAAGTTCCAGCTGGCCAAAATCAGCATGGCAAAAATCCAAATAGCTGAACTGTTTTACCTCCCAGAAGAGGAATGTTCATGTTGCAGAGGACGTTGTCCAGTAGTTCAGTTTCACCCCAGTTTCACTATGTTTTTTTTGGATTCTGTTTTTTTGGTTGGTTACTTTTTTGTTGTTGTTGTTTGTTTGGGGGTTTGTTTTTTGTTTGTTTGTTTTTGATTTTGTATTTGTTATTTCTTGGGAAGGGGAAGACACCACTCTAAACTTTGCAACTGAAGGCATAAGAAACCTCAGTCAAAGGCCTGATTTCAGGTCTGTTTTCAGGTGCAAAGTAAGCCAAGATCAGTCTGTACCAACCATGGCTTGAAAACATCTGTAAGAGTAAGGAAAGCAAGAGCTTTTCTCCCCGTTGCATCTGGAAAAGTGTCTAGGGCAGCTCTACTGCTGCATTTCATGGGAAAGAATGCCCAAAAACCTGTCCCCAGAGCTTTGCTGAGTGCTGAAGTGTTCTTGCTTATTTTTTCCAGTATTGACATTTTCCAAGAACAAGTTTACCAGTAGCTGGCACAAGCAAAAAAAATGTTTTCCTTTGTACTATCATTTTAAGAGGTTTCCAGTCCTCCTCGCAGTTGTGTTATATTGGAGGATTATGTGCCCACAACCCTGTTTATAAGCTAGCAGTTTTCCCAAGCTATGAATGCCACAGACAGCTTCCCATAAAGCTCTTATATCTGTTTCCAGGGCTGTTCACCACAGGTTAAGTATTGCCCCAACTTCTACAAAACAAAACAAAACAAAACAAAAACAAACAAACAAAAAAAAAAGCAATGCCTGTGCATGCTTGCTGAACTCCAATCAGAGACTTGATTAAATGTCCTCTACCTAAACAACAGTTGGGTCTGTAGGCTAGGAAACTGCCCTTGAAGCACTCTAACATGCAAATGTAGAGATGTATGTGGAAATATGTGCAGTAAAATCGTATTTGAGGAACTCTCCAGCACTAGGCAGTGAAACTAAAAAACACTGACAGTCTCAGTGGTAAAGTGAGAAATGTAGGAAGTGGAATAAAGTCACCTTCGTGGTGTACAAGAGAAGTAAGCAAACTCTGTTGATTATATTAGCAGGTAAAATTATGCTCACACTTTTGCCCTCTACATGCAGGATGATCATGAAATCTGAACATGTGAAAATAACAAGCTTACTTCAAAAGATCTCAGCTTGCTTCTCATGCACATATGTGTAGGTACACGCAAGCATAACCAATAAACTAGCTAGCTGAAGCTCTCTGCTATTCCCCTTCATTGCAATTTTGATTAACTTACTTGAAACAAAAAACAGCATCTTCACCTTTGGCCAGTCCATTTCTAGCTCCATCATATCAGAGGTGTTATAAATTAAGATACAACTCAATCTGAATTTAGTAATATTTATGTAATATTTATAAAAGGCAAGTAAACAGAGCTGGGTGCACGGGGAGTCTACGCTTTACCAAAATGCACACACGAACATTGAACTTTCTAAATGTACAGAACATTGCTTTTACATAATAAACCCAAGTATGTCTATACATATGTACAATCAGAAAAGGTAATGTCCATGACTGGGGGAGCATAGTTGGCATTGGTAATCCTGGTTGAAATGCTCCCATATCTTTCATGACTTCATTAATTTTTCTCTGATCACATAACAGTCTCCATTTTCCATAACAAAGGGAAACATCCGTCTCCTTTTCAAGGCCAAACAAGGGCCTGGGTCAAAATGAAAGTCCAAGTCAACAGAGGGCGAAACAGCAGAGGGGTCTGCGATGGCAGTAGCGGTGGGGGGGCAGCTGGTGTAGCATAAGGATCAGTGGACGAGCCCGCACTCCCTCACTATCTGGCAAAACACACGTTTCTGACTGTGGCCCCACACGGTTGTTTAAGGCCTCAGAAACTGCTCACCAGGTGCTGAGCAATCCCACTGCAACCTTGTCATTTCTAGTTGCAGAGTCCCACACTTTGACCTCGATTTGGTCCCATGTTTCAGGATCATAAGCTACCTGATTGTTAATGTGATATATGAGTAATAATTTGTGTCAAGAAGAGGGTTGATATTAATAAAGGGAGATGTGGGAGTGTAGCCATGGGGGTCGGCAAGCCCAATGGTTGATGATAACATCAGGCTCTTAAGGATGAGGCCATCAGGAATATAAAGACTTTAGAAGGAACAAAGAAGGGTGATTCAGGAGAGCCATTCCATCTGGGGTTGCTTGTTCTCCAGCCAGTTGCTTGTTTTCTAGCTGTTAAGGCATGGAAGTTGCTGGGTGTCTGCTGTTGCCAGGCAAAGTTGTTTGACCAATGAAGAGTTGTTTGAAAAGGACTTCTGTGAGGAGAAGGGTATAGGAGCGGAGCCTGTCCTCAAGATGAAAAGGCAATACGATATAATTAAGTTATCATCAATAAAGAAGTAGAAAAAAGGAATGAATAGGGACAGGCTAGCAGAACAGGGACCAGGACAGGAACAGGAACATTGATTGCCTTATGAAGACAGGTTCGGCCAAATTCAGCAAACTGCTCAAAGAAACTTGTACAGAAAATCACTGGAAATGGGTGAACCGGAGCTGGGAAGAAGCTAAAGTTGAGAGAAGCGGAGCCGTACACACAACTGGCCCTCACTGGTAAGCAGCTGTGCATTATGGTCCTTAGCAACAAAGATGTATGTGCATTATACGTCCTTAGCAACAAAGACTGTCCTGGTAACCTTACAGCTTATTCTCTTTATTAGCAATCAGATGGTTTATGATTCTGAAATATGGGACCAAACTGAGGTCAAGGTGTGGGACTCTGAAACTAGAAATAACAAGGTTGCAGTGGGATTGCTCGGCACCTCGCGAGCAATCGCTGAGGCCTTAAAGAGCTGTGTGGGGCTACAGACTGTCCTGGTAATCTTACAGATTATTATTCTCTTTATTAATGTTATACATGAAGCACTCAACTCAATCTGAATTTATTAATAATAAATTAGTAATAATAAATAAATAGTAATAAATAATTTAGTAATAATAATAAATACTAATAATAAACCCGATTACGTCTATACATATATACAATCAGAAAAGGTGTCAAACAATGGTTTAAGTTCCTTTAAGTTCCATGACTTAACAGTCTCCATTTTCCATTCCTTTTCTTGATTACAAACACTGGAGAATTCCAGGGCTAGTCATGGGAACAATATGTTGTGCTTTAGGTTGTTAAGCAACTTGGCCTTTGGGCCTTATGTATCCTGTTCTTCCCGAATCGGAGAAAAGCGTATCCATCTCCTTTTCAAGGCGAATAGGGCCTGGGTCAAAAGGCATGTCCAGGTCAACAGGAGGCGAAACAGCAAAAGCCTTCGATGGCTGTAGCAGCAGAGGGGCCCATGGCGTAGCAGTCGGATCAGTAAAGGAGCCCACAGCTCCCTCACTGTCTGGCAAACCACACGTTTCTGACTGTGGCCCCACATGGCTGTTGTGGGGCCCACTGCAAAATGGGGCCCAATCAGGCACTACTTTACAATATTAAGGTGTATATTACAAACCTGAAGAGCTTTATCACACAAATTGTGTTGATGGAAACATTCTTTACAGTCGCCTCTTCCCTGTCATCTAACAGTACTAAAAACAAGTGAAAAATCAACCTACTGGATTAATGATGAACACAGGCAAGGGACAATCTCTTAATTTAGTAGAAATAGAAAGTTTAAAACAACCTTCAAGTGTCATCAGCAAAGGCAGTGCAGAAATTCTCCCTCTTTCACGACACAATTCTGTCAATTAGCCAGAAACAGCGATTACCAGTTCTTTTCTTTATTATTTGTGATGAACTAAAACTTTCTGAAGATGATAGATAGCTCCTTGGAAAATACAATGTTCAGTTCTGCTAAATTTGCACTTTCCTGTTTTTTGTTTTTGTTTTTCTTTTTCTTTTTTTAAACCATTCTTTCACACAGACCATGAAGAGAAAGAAGTTGGAGCTGCTGGGGGAAACAGGAGCAACAGGACACACACCACAGAAGAAAACGCCAAGGAATAACTTCAAGGAGACCACAGAGCTTTCTCATTTAGCTTACTGACCAGGGCAAAGACGTGTTCCTACACTTTCGTTAATTAAACAGAAAAGTTAACATTGTTAGCAACATTAGGAACGAAATCTCATTTAAATTGTTCCAAAACAAAATAAAAAAGCAGTTGATATATTCAGAGGATGACCTTTGAGAATACTGGCTTTATTAACATTTCAAACAGCAAAGCACAAACTTAAGACAGGAAACAGAATTACAGTGCTATTTGACTCCAGAAATGTATATCATTAGCATGCCCATAATTAACAGGATACCAATGTTTGTCCCATTGTCTCTGTTAATAATGGTGTAACATGCGAACGGGACTTCTTCTAAGAAAGTTGAAGGGGATGTTTAAATTTATTGCACATGTTAAGCACGAGTGTTATATATGGAGTGGTAATTTGTGTCGAGAAAATGGTTGATATTAATAAAGAAGGGGGAGATTTGGGAGTGTGGCCATGGGGGTCGAAAAACCCCAAGGATGAGATAATATTAGACTCTTAATGATGAGGCCATCAAGAATATAAAAGAGTTCAGAGGGAACAAAGAAGGGTGATTCAGGAGACTCCATGCAGTCTCCGGTTTCTTGTTCTCCAGCCATTAAGGCATGGAAATTGCTGGGGGTTTGCTGTTGTTGTTATATTCAAAGTTGTTTGACCAATGAAAAGTTGTTTTGAAAAGGACTGCTGTGGGAAGAAGGGTATAAGAGAGGAGCCAGCCCTCAAGATAAAAAATAAATAAAAATAAATAAAAATAAATAAAAAAAAGGCAACACAATTTAATGAAGTTATGTCATCAACAAAGAAGCAGAAAGAAGGAATGAAAAGGAACAGGCTAGTGGAACGGAGACCAGGACGGGAACAGACACATTGATTGCCTCATGAAGAAAGAGGTTCGGCCAAACTCAGCAAACTGCTCAAAGAAACTTGTACAGAAAGTCGCTGGAAATAGGCACACTGGAGCTGGGAAGAAGCTCAAGTTGAGAGAAGCAGAGCTGTGCACACAACTGGCCCTCGCTGGTAAGCCGATGCGCATTATGGGGAATCATACGTCCTTAGAAACAAAGACTGTCCTGGTAACCTTACAGCTTATTCTCCTTATTAACCACTGGACAGTTTATGAGCCTGAAACATGGGACCAAATTGAGGTCAAGGTGTGGGACTCTGCAACTAAAAATGACAAGGTTGCAGTGGGATTGCTCGGCACCTGGTGAGCAATCTCTGAGGCCTTAAAGAGCTGTGTGGGACCACAGTCAGAAATGTGTGGTTTGCCAGATAGTGAGGGAGCTGTGGGCTCCTTTACTGATCCGATTGCTATGCCATGGGTCCCTCTGCTGCTACAGCCATCGAAGGCTTTTGCTGTTTCGCCTCCTGTTGACCTGGACATGCCTTTTGACCCAGTCCTAAAAGGAGATGGGTATGCTTTTCTTCGATTCGGGAAGAACGGGATACATAAGGCCCGAAGACCGAGTTGCTTGACAACTTAAAGCAAGACATATTGTTCAAAAGGAATGGAAAATGGAGACTGTTAAGTTATGGAACTTAAAGGATTGTTTGTTACCTTTCCTGATTGTACGTATGTATAGGCATACTTGGGTTTAGTATGTAAAAGCAATGTTCTGTATATTTAGAATGTTTGATGTTTGTATGTGCGTGTTGATGGAGCGTAGACTCCTCGCACACCCAGCGCTGTTTACTTGCCTTTTATACCTAAGTATAAATATTACTAAATTCAGATTGAGTTGAGACTTCATTTATAACATGAGTAAAGCCAAACAAGCCCCTTTCTGCTCTGAAAGGAAGGGATGCCTCCACACCTACCTGTCCTCCTAGCCTCGCACAAACAATTGCAGAAGGTAGAGGCAGGTTGCACTTAAAACACAAAGTCACCCTTCCCCATCACACCACAGCAAATTAGTTGCCTGGGGAACCACCAGCGACCTATGTAGGTGTTAGAGAAAGAAGTTCAGAGGCTAGCATCACCCCTTCCACACGATGCCATGGGGGATGGCAGATCCCATTCCTCTGAAGGGGATGATTTTCTCTAGACGTACCAGTGGTGCCTCCTCTTGGATGGATTAGTGATGATATCCATCCCCATGAAATACACTTGGGCCCATTCCTTAGACTGCAATCAATCAACTAATGCACAAGTCACCACTTAGCAAGCTGCTCCTCCTTTAAAGGGCAGTATGCACATTTGTGGGTTTGTTTTTTAAAAATACACACACCACACATAAGAGTATTTCTGCTGTATCCTCAGATGTATTCTGCAGTCAGACCTCACTGCTGGGAAACATCGCTCTGATATTCTGTCTACTCCCAATTTCATTCTCTTTTCCCATGTTAGACCTTTTCAAACAAATCTCCCCCCTCCATAGTGTCTGTATTCCCAAGCCATGGCACCTGTAGGCCACTTGGTCATGAACTGACAGGTTGTAGGACTTATCTCATGTATGTCAGACCAGCCTGACAATATGCAAAGACCCATCTAATGCCTTATGATAGAGAGGCAAGGCATGGTAATGAGTTCCTAAAATGATTCTGCCTATTCTCAGGGTACAATGAAGGGCTTAGCATGATGAAGTCATGAAGTGTCACTGCCATCCCTACAGTTCTGTGATTAAACCAAGTTAAGTATTTTCCATCTATTTCCCTTGTTATTCCTTTCCCATGCAAGGGGGCTGAAGTAGAAAGAAATTCAGTTTACCCTCTTGTAAGGTTTGGGGGGGAGTGAGGAGGGAATTATTTACAACCTCCCTCTCCTTGTATTAAGGCATCATTTAGATTATGAGTTTGCTTACAAACTCCTTAAAAAAAATCACAAGGATGCTTATCTGACCAGTTGTTTTGGTCACAAAATAAACATGAACCTGTCATCATCAAGCTGTTATACAATTACTGTTGTGCTCCAGATTATGGCACCAACCTCTTAAGGGTTAAGGAAATAATTATGGTGGGGCTGAGAGACTTAGTAAACAGTGGAAGATCAAGGATGAACCAGATTTGTTGATCCCAGCAGAGAACTACAATTAAGATGTAATATTTCCTTAAATTTTTATTTCTCCCCCCCACCCACCCACCCCTCCACCCTTACTGTTTATCAGTATTAAAAAGGCAATTTATACTTTGCAGTTCTCCAGATCTGCCAGTATATTTCACAGCAGGCAGGTAAGATTAAACTGTCCATCACAACAAGCTGTCCTTTCCCTGTTCTTATATTATCAAAGCCTATTGAGATTAGAGCCATAGAAAACTGGAGGAAATTTGCCTCAAGTTCATGAGCTTATGAAGTTAAATTCCTATACACCTGTAGTTTTCATTAATAAGAAAGCAAAATCCCTGAGGTTCCCTCAGTGGCAGGGGAAGAGTTTAAGACTGAGAAACATTATATGCATTTGCTGAACTTTTTCAGGACATCACAAAATGTCTTCCCAGAATGCCCTAACGCAGCAGATAACTGGAAAAGAAAGCAAAATCTCTCAGAAACATGGGGCTGATCTGTTTAAAGAGGGAAACTGCTTACCCCAGTCAGCAAGACCACGAGAAAGGCTTTGAGCCACTTTCCTTTCCACGGGACTCTTATCCAACCTCTTGCCTACTGCTGTGTGTGAAGGTCACTTCAAAATACTTGACTGGCTCCACATACCAACATCAACGCCACCACGACTCCTCAAAAAAAAAAAAAAAAAAAGGATGGTGTTTAGCACCTTTCATTAGGAGTCAATATTACAGCTTCTCTTTATCAGTTACACATGATGAGTGATACCAATCTCAATAACACATGTACAAGGTGCTTCTAGATTCGTTATTGATTGATATGCTTCTCACCCAGATCTGAAAACCAGGACGTGTCACTGTATTATGTAGCCATCTCCTGCTTGCTCCCCAACCTAATATCCCTGTTCTCCGTTCACTTCATGAACAGCCTTTCAGCAGCACCTACCATGCCAACTCTAAGTCATCTAGGCTCAGAGTACCTACAGGACTCCTCCCATGATGCATCACTCCTCGCCCGCCAGTTGAGCTGATCTCTGTTTGGAAAAGGTCTAGGTACTTTCCCTAGCATTTGAACCAAGGCTATGAAGCAATGGATGACCACAGATTGTCAGCTATCTCCATGTGGCTGTCACCTTCTAACTGGCAAGGCCAAGCACTCCATATCTGACCAGAAGCAAACATAACTTGTGTTGTGGTTCAACCTGGTTGACAGCTCAGCACCACACAGCCACTTGCTCACCCTCCCCCCTCCCTCTCTGGAATGGGGGAAAGAAATGAGAAAAAGAAGCCCACGGTTTGAGATAGAGACAGCTTATTAGGATAGAAAAGAAAATGATAACAATATGTACAACACAAGTGATGCACACTGCAATCACTCAACACCCGCTGACCGATGTCCAGCCTATCCCTGAGCAGCCGCCCCCCCGACCCAGTCTAGCCACCCCTATATATTGTTTAGCATGATGTGGCCAAGAAGGCCAACGGCATCCTGGCTTGTATCAGAAACAGTGTGACCAGCAGGGCTAGGGAGGTGATCGTCCCCCTGTACTCGGCTCTGGTGAGGCCGCACCTTGAGTACTGTGTTCAGTTTTGGGCCCCTCGCTACAAGAAGGACATCGAGGTGCTTGAGCGGGTCCAAAGAAGGGCGACAAAGCTGGTGAGGGGCCTGGAGAACAAGTCCTACGAGGAGCGGCTGAAGGAGCTGGGCTTGTTCAGCCTGGAGAAAAGGAGGCTCAGGGGCGACCTTATCGCTCTCCACAGATACCTTAAAGGAGGCTGTAGTGAGGTAGGGGTTGGTCTATTCTCCCACGTGCCTGGTGACAGGACGAGGGGGAATGGGCTAAAGTTGCGCCAGGGGAGTTTTAGGTTAGATGTTAGGAAGAACTTCTTTACTGAAAGGGTTGTTAGGCATTGGAATGGGCTGCCCAGGGAGGTGGTGGAGTCATCATCCCTGGAAGTCTTCAAAAGACGTTTAGATGTAGAGCTTAGGCATACGGTTTAGTGGGGACTGTTAGTGTTAGGTTAGAGGTTGGACTCGATGATCTTGAGGTCTCTTCCAACCTAGAAATTCTGTGTGATTCTGTGATTCTGTGTGTGTGATTCTGTGTGATGTCAGGTGGTATGGAATACCCCTTTGGCCAGTTTGGGTCAGCTGTCCTGGGCCTGTCCCCTCCCAGCTCCTGCTGCACCCACTGGCAGGACAGAGCGAGAAGCTGCAAAGTCCTTGCCTTAGTGTAAGCAATGCTCTGCAACAATTAAAACATCAGCATGTTATCAGCACTCTTCTCATCCTAATCCAAAACATAGCACCCTACCAGCTACTAGGAGGAAAATTAACTCTATCCTAGCTAAAACCAGGACAACTTGGCTCCAAGTGGTGCTAAATGCCTGTGGTAAATCACAAATGTTTGTGCTACGGAGCAAGCCAGCTAGTTGTTATATTCAGGGAAACCACTCAGCATGAGCTGATTCAAACTGCAAATGCCCCAGGACATCCCAACACCATGATGATGGGAACAGCCTAAGGGACCAAGGGAAAAATGAGTAATCACACATAAAAAACTGCTACTGGGAGCAACGCATGGAGCTCTGTGTCAGAGCCCAGGTACACCCCACGGTTTTGTTTGCAGTGTAGATAAAGTCTACCTCTTTCTTTATGGACCTCCAGTCAAAACCAGAGGTCACCCTTCCAACCAGAGCAGCGTAAGGAAAGAAGGCCTTCTAGGTCACCCATACCCTTTTGTGCTGTCTCCACCAAACTCTACCTTTGGATGCTTGCTGACATAAAGCCCTATTAATGCACAGTTGAAGGAATTTAGGGAACCACATTTCTTAGAAACCTTTACTAGATACACTTTATCATTCCTAATCTAAAGCACCTTTCTTCCCACTAAAGTCCCGTGCTACTTAAAAAACAGAACTGCCTGAGGACAGACGTGTCCCTACAGAGAAAGCACAGAACATAAACTTCCTATCCATCCCGTGACTGAGGAGTCTCATTATCTGGGGTGACAGTCAAACACAGAGAAATTAAGCACTTTCACATCTTGGAGAACAGAATGAAAAGGCAGAAATGTGAAAGAGTGAAGGGCTGAAAATATTTGCTCCTCAGAAGGATTGATTTTTAAATCCTCTGCTTCACATATATGAGGCAGCAGCAGGAAATCTTGCATACCCAGATGTATGTTTCAGCCAGGAGGAATGGGCTCAATAAATCCAGTAAACATGAAACTGTTGAGGACAGGTAGACGTAATTCTTTTTCCAGCTGCAATCTGCTAATTGATAAAGTACATGACTGTTCACAGTTCATTTTTCTCACCCATTTAACAAGAATTACAGCTACACATTCTTATAAAATTCCTCAGCAGCTGTAGACTACAGGAGAAGGGGACAAAGGGAAGGAAACAATGCCTTCCAGCTTCATAAACAAATTAGAGCTGGGAGAAGATGTAATTCAGTACTGGCTGTTATTTTTGCCAGCTCTTTAGACAGGATCTAAATCTGTTACAGAAGTGGACGAAACATACATCCTTTTGCTATGCCCACCTCCCCTCAGCAGCTTCCGTCCCACCCCTAGGTCTGGTAGTTCACAGCGCAGGCTCTGTTTGAGGACATCCTTGATGGGAATAAACAGATCTTGCAGCAATCACGTTTCGGTTAATTGCTGCTATTGTACTCAAGCACAACGTTGACCTGAAGTGCCCACTGTGCTTTCCTTTGAAGCTATGCCCACTTAGAATTCAAATGAGAGCATCTCCTATTGATGATTCACCAGCAGATAAGCAGAAGACCAAAGGTACTAAATGGGTTCCTCAGACATAATCACATTTTCTAAAGTGAGCACTGAGAAAGCATGAAGATGAGACTAGCTTTCAGTAATAGTACAGAAAGATGTATTGGTGAAAAATGTTTTCAAAAGACTAATTTTTCAGAACAAACAAGGATTGATACAACAGAAGGCAACTGCAATACATACATGTATAATTGCTCATGCTAACCACAAACAGAAACAAGGAGACAAAGCCACAGAAAGACTCCAACACAAGTTTATAAGGAGCTTTTACATAGCAGGGGGACGTGTTTGAGATAAACAGTGAAGTTGATGAACAGTAAGCCACGTCTCTATACTTACAGCAATGTCAAATCTAATGCACAGAGGCAACACCACAGCAGCAATCCACAGAAAACCACAACAGCCATGGGTCCCAGCAAAGACCCCACACCTCAAGGGACACAAGGCTAAGCGTGCTCTAAAGCCTACTACTAACCCCATTTGCCTATCCAACATTCTTCAGCAGTGGCAGTCACTGAAGTAGTCTATCTACCTGTTAAAGTACACAGACAGCAACAGGAGAACCAAAATCTGTTTCCAGGAAGATCTGTTACAAAAAGAAACAAACCCAGCAGTAAAAAAAAATAAAAATAATAATAAAAAAAAATCCCCAATGAGCCCTGTTGAGTATCAGTCTCCCTGCATAGATGTTAACAGGCAATAACAAAGAATTTAAATTCCCACAGGCTTCATATGTTCAAACCTAATCAAATATATTTACAGCAACATAAGGAATGAGAAGGGGAAAAAAAAAACCAACACCCTGTGTTGTGACAGACATCCACAACACTCTCTTGGTCAGGCTAACAGCTGGATAGCTAGCAAAGAAACCAGATGGGAGGCAGCCCAGCTTGTTATCCTGCAGCAAAGCTGCTGTAATTTAGCAGGCACTGAGACAAATCAGCAAGATTTACTTGAGACACCTGAGACACCCCAGATACTTTGTGGCAAAGGAGGAAGAAAAATCCTGATTTCTTGGTGATGAATGGAAGGGGTAAGAGTGGGGCAAACACCTGCAGACATGAGCAGCTCTGCAGTCACCAGCCCTTCATACCTTTTGTGGGAGCAACAAATTACTCCACAAGGAGCTCACATGCAGGAGCAGTGGATACAACCAGAGCTCTCTAGCTCTGAAGTAAACTGTAAATGACTTATTAAAGGCCAAATAGTATTACCATTACTCATGTTGCCTGGTATGTTCTGCTGTGAGTGGTCCCTTTGGCTTCAATTAGTTGCTATCCTGATGGGTGCTGACTAAATAGCAGGTAAATGCCCAGTCTTGGCAAGTTGAGAAATACTGCCTTTTTGAGAAAGTTTTCTTACCGAATGCCTTGTTGCTTTGCAGCTCATTACCCCACCTGAGGTGAGCAATTCAGGACTCTGAAAGGTCTCAATACTACACTTCTTGTTTGA